>NC_080784.1:200152297-200500169 GCF_028018385.1 Neofelis nebulosa | reverse complement strand
TCTTACTTCACAATCTCCTATTGTCTGATGTTGTTTAATGAGTAAACGATATAGCTCCATGTGGCATGCGAGGTCCAGAAGTTTCAAGAGACCATTCAGGATAGTAGGTCTAAGGTGAGTACAAAAGGAGCCAAAGCAGATTTTTTTGTAGAGTTGGTAGAAACCTCAGCTACCAGAGTCCACTCCTCCTTATTTTCTAGATGACATTACTGGGGTCCAGAGAGGTGAAATGATGGTCCCAAGGTCACCTGGCAAGTCAATGGTGGAACCAGAACTTAAAGTCACTTCCTTGACCCTGATTTTATATTCTTTCCATGTCATATGCTTCTCTAAATGCTACTGTTCATATTTGTCCACCAGAGAGCCCCTAATGCAGCAGGGGGGCGCATCAGAGAGCTCCTAATGCATGGACACAGGCTTGCACTCCTAGGAGTGTGGGCAGCACTGGGAGGGCTTGGCAGGAACCTGTCCAACACAATCTTCCACAAACACAAAACATTTTCAATGTAAAAATGTGTTTGTTTGTTTGTTTATTGGCCAAGCTTTCTAGAAAAAGGACACTTCAGGAAGGCATCCTGGGTTTCTGCTGTGGTTCCAAATACTGCCCACAAACCCGGCTTGAGCAGCAAAGACTCTGCAAAGCCTCTAGGCTCATCACTCGGCTTTAAATTATGTATTACAAGCCAGACAGTCCACTCATCTCCTGCCCAGCAATTTTTCTTTCTTCCTGATCAACTGCCTCACCTCAAATGCCTGCTCAAAAGCAGGTCCCCGTCTCTGCTTTGAGAGGGCTTGGTGAGCATAAACGACCTGAAGCTTCCACATCGTGGGCCAGCTCCAACAGGCTATTCTCCAGAAGTCAGAGGGTCTGATTTTTTCTCCCCTCCTTGTTCTTACTTTTTGTCTTCTGCTTCTTTTTGAAAAGCTCCTCAGAAAAGGGGTCTAACAGACACATGTCTTGAATACGTGGCCTTGTAAAAATGGTATCGCTCTTCAAATCCGGCTTTTTCTTAGTTAAGGAAATTCAGAGAGCAGCTAACTATGTGTAGTAAGTGTGGCCTCCCCCAGAATAGCTGGAGAGGAAGACAACTGGGAGAGGGTGATGGATAAAATCTAAACCTGCCAGAGACGCCCTCCGCGGGGGAAGGTCCCTCATGCTGCACCTCACCTGGCCTTTCTCATCGGCAGGCGGGGCCTGTGAAACCAGACATCTCGGTCCAAATCTGGGATCTACACCTTATTCACTGAGAATAAAAACAATGGCTGCACTAAGGGCAACGATGCCGTCACCAATCTCAGCGCTGGGCGAAGGCACGAGATGCCTGGAACGTACGAAGCGCCACACACGCAGCCTCTCGGTTCGTTTTCACGCGCCCACCAGCAGGGCCTCGCGATGAAGACTCAGAGGCTAAGACAGCGAGCGGAAGGCTGCTCTTCACAGTCCTTGAGTCTGCATCCTCGGGGGCTTAGGTCCCTCTGACACGGACTGTGCGCCTGGTCATGAGACTCGGCCTGGCCGAGGGGACCCCAACAGACGTGCCACAAGCAGTGACCTGACAAGCACTTGCAGGGCGGGTCCTGCCCAGTTGCCACTCTCTGGAACTCTGAGGATCCCCTGGGAAGAGACGCTGTGGAGCAGAGACGAGCTGGCCCCCGCGACCCCAACTCAGCTGCCGACAACCAAACAGGCGAGTGAGGCCATCTGAAGTCGCCCCACAGCGCTCGAGAGAGCCCAGAGGAGAGCCGCAGAGCTGCCTCGGATCAGAACTGCCCCACCAGCCCATAGACTTACAAAGTCAGCCAAAACCATTACTGCTAGGGTGCCTGGGTGGCTCAGTGGGTTAAGCGTCCAACTTCAGCTCAGGTCATGATCTCATGGTTCATGAGTTCGAGCCCCACATCAGGCTCTGTGCTGACAGCTCGGAGCCTGGAGCCTACTTTGGATTCTGTCTGTCTCTCTCTCTCTGTCTCTCTCTCTCTCTCCCCCTCCCCCACTCATGCTCTGTCGCTCTCTCAAAAATTAACATTAAAAAAAATTACTGCTTTAAGCCCTTATGTTTCAGTTTTTTATATTTTATTTTTGGTAGCAAAATCTAAGTGATTCAAAGCCATGAAATAAGCTAGGTGAGTGGGAGAACCCAGACAGTGCAAACCCATAGCCCTCAGCCTTAACCATGCTACAATCACATGTGTCTGAGCCTCAGTGTCCTCCAGGTAAAATGACAACAACGTAACAGTCCTTCAGCATTAGATCAGAGCACAACAACCCAGTTAACCATCACTGGTTAACTGTGAGACACCACGTAAAGCCAGGCATTATTCTTACCAATGAACATTTTCTAGAGCCATCTCTTTCTACCTGAATACCAAGACAGAGGAGTAATTTCACCCTGAGTCTGGGTTATTACTGATCCTGAGTATTTCCCACCAGCAGCGCAGGGGAGGGGTGGGAAGTCTCGCCCCCTGACCTTCCTCAGGCCCTCACTCTCCTGCTCACCTCTGCCTGAGGCACGTTTGTTGTTCAGCTCACTCCCAAAGCCTGGGGCCTGCAGCCTGCAAGAATCAGCAAGGAAGGGAATGAGCCTTTAATGAGCTCACAAGTTTGGCAGATTTTATATGTGTATATGGCGTCCTGTCAGCCTTGTGACAGCCCTTCAAAGCAGGTGTTATTTCCATTTTACAAATGGGGAAACCAAGGCCATTAAGCACCTTGTCAGAAGTCAGTGATCGGTAAGCAGCAGACCTCAGAGCAACGGCAGAGATTTCTAATCCAAAAGCTTGCAAGCTTTCCACAAATGCCTGAAAGTATTACCTTCCACACTCACAGTATTTAGAAAAAAGCAAGGTTGGTTGGTCGGTTGGCTGGTCAGCTGGTTTTACTAATATATTTGGAGGCCCCTGCTCTCACAGCCCACAGCCAGCAGCCGACTGCACCTCGCAGCCTCGCGGCCGCCACCTCACCCCACCACAGCTATTCCCCTTGGACAACTGGCTCCCCGATTCCACTCTTCTCTATACAGAAGCAGGAGGAGGAATCTTACGGAAAAAACAACCAGCTCATGTCACATCACCCTCGGCACAAATCCTACAATGCCCTACGTGATCTGAGCGGCCCCTCTTCAACCTCATCTACAGCCACTCTCCTCCCACTCACCAAGCTCCAGCCGTGCTGGCCTCCTCACTCTCCAAGCACGACTCCACCACAGGGCCAGTGCACTGTTCTCTTGGCCATGAACCCCATTCCCCCGACATTTACTTGGTCCTCACTCTTGGTTCATGCTGGTCTTTGCTCATGTGTTTCCTCCTCTGAGCAGTCCTCCCTGACTGCCCTACCTAAAATAGTCCCCACTCTCCTCCTGCCCTGCTTCATTTCTCTCCTAGGGCTTGCCACTACCTACCTTATATATCTAATTGTGTGTCTGTCCACCCACTAGAATGTAAGCTGCACGGGTAGGGACTGGGGCATTTCACTCACCACTGTGCCCCCGGCATGGAGAAGAATGCCAGGCACAGCAGGGGCTCCACAAATACTCAGTGAATACACGAAGGAATGAATAAGTCAGAGTCCGGACAGGAAATACAACCCTCACTGAAACTCCCCTGGAAACCACAGACAATCTCAGAATATGAATTTTACAGTGAAGATGACAAAGCAAAAGGCATGACGTACTGAAAACCATCCAGGTCTTTGGAGTCGACTTGGGTTTCTACCAGGCAGTGTTTCTCAGTTAGCCTGCTAGAGCCTCATGAGTGGTTCATCTCACGGGACTGTCCCCTTCATGCAGACTTTCTGCATCTTTGGTCCCTGGCAACTCAACACTAGTAGGAGCCCAGTCATGTGACAGCTCCAAACACCACTCACATTTCGAAGCACCCCCGAGGAACGCATTACTGCCTCTTGCAGTAATGGTTAAGGCTTACCTCCATCCACGCCCATGATGAAGCGTCCCACGATGAGCATTTCAAAGGCTCCTGCCTGGAGAGAACAGGCCATGAGCAGTGCAGCAGATATCGCAAACCCATTGTTGACCAGCAGAGTGTGCTTCCTGGAAAAAAAGGAGTGGTTTGATGAGGAGGCCCACCGTGAGGATGTTGACCTATCCATCCCAGGAGCAGGGGTCACGCCCTTCAGAAGGGACAGCAGAGTGAGATTCAGGCACAGTGGAAAGAACATTGACCTAAGGGTCAGGAACAGGGCCCAGAATCCCACTGATCCCTACTGCCACCTTTGGTTGTATGACCCTGAGCAAGGCACTTCCCCCCCACTTCCCACCACTAAGGCTAATTAAGTCACCTTCAAAGGCAGTGTCACATTTCACGAATTCCCTGATGCAATACTGTATTTCATCAACTCTAAGACCTTCACTTAACATTTCTAAAGTCAAGATGTGCCTTATAATCCTTGAGTCAGAGTTCAAGCATGAAAATGGAAACCACTCTAGTGATTTTAGCAGAGAGAATTTAACATAGGGAGTTGGTTAAGCAGGTATTGGGGAACTCAGATGTCAAAAGGGGGATCTCTGAAGACGGGGTGCTGCCCACGTGGTGCTGACACTTTGGGGGCTTGGAAGAAGGGCCCTCAAGACCTGGCTTATCTTCAAGGGTGGGCACTGGCCCGCTGGGGCTGTTCTTCTGAGGGCACAGTGTTCTGAGGTGTAGACAAAGGCTGGGAACTAGACTCACTGCTGGGACTAGCAGGAATTTCAGCCAAACAGGACCAAGCCCCTTGCCCCTCTTCCTCTAGTGTGGCTCTTGTGTGCCTCTTATCAAAGGGCAGATGAGACATGCAGGTCCCAGCCCCTGCATCACAGGGCAGAGCATCGAGGGTAAGTCTGGAGCTGAGAGACCACAGTCTGAAAACCAGCACAGTGTCCTATAGCTTTAATTAGCAGCCTTTCCCTTTCTCTTTCTCCCCCTTCCTTCCTTCCTTCCTTCCTTCCTTCCTTCCTTCCTTCCTTCCTTTCCTTTCCTTTCCTTTCCTTTCCTTTCCCTTCCTTCCTTCCTTCCTTCCTTCCTTCCTTCCTTCCCTCCCTCCCTCCCTCCCTCCCTCCCTCCCTCCCTTTCCTTCCTTTCTTCCCACCCCTCTCTCTTCCTTCCTTCTTTCCTTCCTTCCATCCTTCCTTCTCTGCATTTCGTGTAACAATGCTTCTTATACATGATGACATCTTCGATTTGATAAATTACAGCCCTAAGTGTGAGGCTGAACTAATTCCTCTTGAACAAGATCAGTCAAATTCCTATGGCAATTATTCCTATAGCTGCTCTGTGCCGGGACTGCTGTCACTGTTCTGGTAACATGTCTCTAAGACCTCATGGTTGAGAATCATGACTTGTTTGGGGCCTGGGGACCTGGGTCCCTGCACCAGTTGTATCTTTTATGAGCTAGGTGACTATACTTTATTTATTGCTCTGTGTTTTCCTTTACTCATTTACAGAATGGTAATAGCTCACACTTACTAAATTCTTGCTCTATGATAAACCCTGTTCTAAGCACTTTACAGGAGTAGCTCATTTCCTGCTCAAAATGACCCTATGAGGTATTTACTTCATTATCCTTATTCTATAGATAAGTTAACCAGGATATAGACAAATTAGAAATTTAGGCCATACAACTAGTGAGTTAAGAGCTGGAAAAAAACATCATAGCTTCTCACAGGATATTTTTTCCCTAACAAATCAATGAGTTAACAAATATTAAATTGTTTTGTAAATTGGAAGAAGCTAGAGACTTGAAAGGGGACTTTGTTATTACTTTTGTGAGTTAGAGGCCTTAAACTCCAGGCCGGGGCTCTTTCCACTATTTCTTATTTATCTCAAACTTTCCATTAAACTTTTTCCTCCTGCCTACATCTTCTTGGAGAATCCCAAAGCTAATCACACTTTCACGATGGCACGAAGACTTGGTTCAACATCTTCTATAATGTGAACTGAAAAAGCCCAGGTCTCCCTTATTTAAACAAATTATGATACATCTATGTAATGGTACATTATGTAGACATTAAAACAGAAGTAGCTTTCTATATTCTGATACAGGAAGATCTCCAAGATATATTGTCAAGTGTAAAGAACAAGGTACAGAACTTTGCATAGGATATTCAACAATTTGTGTGATAAAGGAATGTGTGTGTGTGTGTGTGTGTGTGCACACACGCACATGCACATGCATGCAAAAACAGACACAAACCTTGGAAAAGATACACAAAAAACTGGTATCACAGGTTGCCCCCAGGAAGGGGTTCTGATTGGCTGGGGGAGAGAAATACAATGGAAGCCTTCTACTGTACATTCATTTGGTCCTTTTAAAAGTTATGCCATACGAATGTAGTATTTATTCAAAACATAAATACAATCTCACTGTCAAAAAGTTAATTTAAGTGGATGCCATGAGAGGAAAATTAAGATTTAGCCAAGACTTAAAACAGAAATTCCAATCTAGGCTGACCTCCCTCATTCTTTTTTTTTTTTTTTTAAGGTTTATTTACTTTTGAGAGAGAAAGAGAGACACAGCACAAGTAGGGAAGCGGCAGAGAGACGGAGACACAGAATCTGAAGCAGGCTCCAGCCTCTGCAATGTCAGCATAGAACCCGACATGGGGCTCGAGCCCACAAACCGCGAGATCATGACCTGAGCTGAAGTCAGACGCTTAACCGTCTGAGCCACTCAGGCGCCCCTGACCTCCCTTATTGTGATACAGAAGGTCGCAGTCTCAGGATTCAAGAAGACGAACCCAAGGGCACTAATTTTGTTATCAGCGAGGCTTCAGAGCACAATGAGAATACTCTGGTGGCCCGTGTGTGCGCAGTGCTCACGGCCCTTCCCTCAGTCCTCTGAGGGTCTGACAGGTCAGTCCTAGGAAGGAAGCAGGGCAGTGGTGAAAAGACCTGTGCCCTCACGGGGGCGAGGGCTTTCACTGGCGTGTCTGCTCAGCAAACACGTAGTGAGCGTAAGACACAGGGTTTGCCACAGGGAGTAAGTCAATCCCCATCCTCACCCTTAGGGGCTTTAAAACCTAGTTAGGGACACAGAAGAATAAACTGTCACACAGAAATCAATTAGAAGTAAAGATATCGGGTAAAGATATCTGGGCTGACAGCCCAGAGCCTGGAGGCTGCTTCAGATTCTGTGTCTCCCTCTCTCTCTGCCCCTCCCCCACTTGCATTCTGTCTCTCTCCCCAAAACAAATTAACATTAAAAAAAAATAGAACTCATGCATCCCCACTGCTAACCGCCCCCCACAAAGGCATCCAAACCCCTCTTTCCACAGTCTTCCCCTTCTGAGTAAATAAAACCTCCACCTTCTTAGTGGCTTAGACCAAAAATAGGAGAATAATAATTACATCTCTTATTTTCCTTCCTGCCTGCATCCCTATGCTGCATCCCTAAGCAGCAGCCTATGCTGCTTCCAGAGTATATCCCTGAGCAGAGCGCTTCTTTCCGTTTCTGGTCCACAGTCGGGCAGGGGGGCAGGCCACCACCATCTCACCCTCAGACGGATGCAGGATGGCTTAGGTGGCTCCCGTTTCCACTCTTGCCCTCCTGTAGGATTCAGGGTCCACAGAACGGCCAGAGTGATCCTTGCAAAGCAAACACTGACACACTTCCCCTTACCTAAAACCTTCCCACTGTGCTTGGGACAAACCGCTCGCCAGGGCCTAAACAACCTTGCATGACATGGCCTTGGCCACACCGTCTGATACTCGTGCCTTTGTGCTCACGAGGCTTTCCGCCATCTCTTGGGTGTGCCGGGCAGCTTCCTGACTCACAACCTGTGTCATGGGTGCCCCGCGATCCATTCGTCTTATCTCACCAAAGTGACTGAAATGCCACCTCTGACACTATCTGATGGGACTACTCCCCCAGCTGCAGAGCCCAGCCCCCACAATCTTATCACCCTTTCTATTTTCTTTGCAGCCCCCACAACACAGGAGTTTAGCTTACATATTTATTTGTGTTTATGTTGGCACGTGCCCCTACCGGATTATAAGCTCCATGCGTGCAGAGATTTTTATCTTGTCACTGTAGCCCCAGGCACTAAGCCGGTTGCTGGTACAGGCAGGTGCCCCATTCAAATTTGTTGCATAAATGAAGGAGTAAATTCTAGATGTTGAGCCGGGTTTCCTCCATGTGGCCCAGCTCTGGCCTGTTCTGAGTCTTACTTTAGCTTCTAGGTCTGTGGGCAGGACACACGCTGTTCTCCTGAATCTACCTCCAATACTATTCCTGCTTGGACAGTTCAGCCACATGCTAACTGAACAACTGTGGGCGGGTTTCCCACCCTCCCTGAGCCTTGGTTTCCACCCCTGTAAAATGGGTGCAACAATGTCTACCTTCTAAGTCTCCTGTAAGAATCAGATGATTTACGCAAAGTGCTTAGGATGACACCTGGAACTTATTTGGAGCCTCAGTAAACTGAAAACCAATCCATGGTGAGAGCTAACATCCTCTGGGTACTTGCTATGTCTCAGGCACTATTTGAAGTACTTTATACTCACTGGACACCCTATGCATTAGGTAATCTTGCTACCCCATGTTCCACGTGAGGAAATAGATCTAGAACTGGCGTACTTGGTCAGGTTCACATACTATGAAATGGGAGGTTTAGCATTCCAGTCACCCTGATACTAAGCCTCCCACAATGGCGGCTGCTATATTTACTCACAGTCATTCATTCTTTCAACAGATGTTCACTCATTCAACTGACATTCACGCACTCGACACAACGTCTAAGTGTGGACTGAGTGCTGAACACCATTCCAAGTTCTGGCATATAGCTGCCACCATGACCCAGTCCCCACTCTTCATGTTCTCAATAAACAAGTAAAAGACAAAGACCGTAGAGAAAACTAATACAGGAGAGGGGAGGAATTTTACTCAGGGAGACATCTGGGAAGGTGGTATCTAAGCACAGACTTGAAGAAGGAATACAGACCAGCCATATGGATATCAGAGAGCAGCAATCTTGGCAGAGAGGTACTAACAGTCAGACATGGGTTATTTTCAGGTACACCAGTGAGGCCAGCACAGCTGGAAGCAGAGGAGGACAGGAAAGCAAATAGTAGAAGTGAGGGCAGAGAGACCGGACGGGGAGCTAGTAAGGGTCTTGTAGGAGCCACCATGGCAACTTGGGTTCCCACCTGGAGAGAGATGGGCAGCCACCGGACGATTCTAAGGAGAGGGGTGCCGTGACCCGACTAACATATTAACAAGATCGCGCAGACTTCTGTCTCGACCGTGGGCTGAAGAAATAAGTGCAGAAACAGGGAGACTGGCTGGGAAGCTCCTGCAGCGGACCAGGCAAGTGCCAATGATAATTCGCACCAGGACGGGAGCAGTGGAGGTGGTGAGACGTGGTCAGAGCCCCGTGTGTTTTGAAGACAGTTGATGGGCTTTGCATTTGGATTGGACAGAGGTACAGAGAAAGCAGAGTTAAGGGTGCCCCTAAGTGCTTTGGCCTGAGGTCCTGCACTGGATGCGATGGTGTATTTTGTGCCATGCAGAGAATGTTAAAATCCCATTCAGGTCTGACTTGGAACATTTGCAAACAGGGCTGCACACCCTCTAAGCAAGTACATCATATTAATATATTCCTTCCCAAAATAACCGCCAGCCTGACAGTGTCCCGGTGAGGACGGAAACCTTACTCGCAAATAATTTGCAAAGCTGACTCACTGGAGTTCAGACATGTGGATTTTAACGACTGTGTTTCCATTTCTTCCCCGGGGATGAACATGGCAACAAAAACAAGGGAGACCAGGGACACACCATTTCTGAGCCCAGAACTCCAGTGACCCCTGAGAACCCCACCTGGGACGGCGCACTCATTGTTCTGAGCTTTCCCATATCGCAGAATCTTCGTGGGCAACCCAGAAGATTATCAGCTCTTGGCAAAAGGGGCCAAACACGAGGAAGACTGATAAGGTGATGAGGAGAGTGGAGAGCACGTCACTGGAGAAACAGTCGAAGGGACTCAGCATCCTGAGCCTAGACACGAGAAGGCTCAGGAGAAATGTGAGAGCTTCCGCCGTGTCATGCTTTAACTCAATCACACACGACCAAGTGGTGGAAGATACAGGGAATTTAGAAAGTACTTCTGTAAGGGATTAGTGAACTGGGGAACCTCTGGAGATACGGCTTCCATCACCCACCCTTCCAACAATTCTTTAAGTCTAGCTTGGCCTATAAACCGAGATCGTACCTTATTTCCACCAATCATCACCTTCCTCATGTCTGTCCATTCTTGCTTACTCAGCCCGAATTCCATGGTCCATCATTTTAAATAGCCATCACATCCTCAACTCCTTGACCCACTGACCCACCTGCCTTCATCATATGTGCCTGGCAAACCCCAACCCTGGTTAGATCCTGACCTGCCTCACACATGCACCACAGAGCTCAGCTTGGCTGGAGAAAAACCCGAACTACATTGACTGATGTCACTTGAAATTCATGACCACCAATCTCAAGTGGGCTTTGGGGCCTCCAGGCAACCATTCTATAGTTCCCTGGTTTGTTCAATGTCCTGCTGTCCTCGAGGACGATTTCATACGACTTCTCCGTCTTCAAATCCCCTTATCCTCCTTCTCAGCTGATGACCTTGCTTTCTACTCCACTGAGAAAGCAGAAGCAATCTGGAGAGGAATCCACGTGTTCCCTCCACATGCATCGACCTCCCTGCTTCTGTGCCCACACACTGTCTTCCCCCATTTTCCTGAGGACATACTGTCCTGCTCCCACCTGAGGCCAATCCCTCCAATCACCGACCAGTTCCCCACCCCGCTCCTACCTGCACAAGAATGTTGCTTCGGCAAGTTTCATCTCTGGCCCCTGCCCACCAGTTTTCCCCTCTCTGCTGGAACATCTCATTAACATGCTGTTAAAAGGAAAACTACACCCAGGCACACCCATCTATACCCATTGTCTCGAGTTATTCTTCTCTCCTAAGCCCCTTCCAGCAGCTGCCTCCCCCACTGTGCCCTTGAAACAGCTCCTGTCAGGTAACCAGAGGGCTCCACAATGCTAAATCCACCAACTCTCGGGCCTCATCTCCGTTTGAACACAGGTGGTCACCACTTCCCTCCTTCACCTGCTTTCCAGCTCTGAGTGGTGGGTCTGCTCCTACCTCACTGGCTGATCCTTACCATCTTCCCAACCCTCTCAAGACTGGGGGGCTCCTGGCCTCAGCCCTTGAGCCTATTTCTTTGGCCCCTATACACTTCCCAGGTGATCTCGTCTTGTGTCCTGGCTTCAAGTTTCACCTATGTACTGATGACATCTAGACTTACATCCAAGCTCTGAGCTCTCCTCCGAGTGCTAGACCCATGTATCCAACTGCCTGCTCCACCTCTTCACGAGGGAGTCTTACAGACAATTCAAGGTTAACATACCCAAAACCGAATTTATAACATTGGCCTCCTTCCTCCCCAAATCCTCTTCCTGGGGCGCCTGGGAGGCTCAGTCAGTTAAGCGTCCGACTTTGGCTCATGTCATGATCTCACCGTTCGTGAGTTCAAGCCCTGCTTCAGGCTCTGTGCTGACAGCTCAGAGCCTGGACCCTGCTTCAGATTCTGTGTCTCCCTCTCTCTCTCTCTCTGCACCCCCCAAAGGAAATAAACATTAAAAAAAACCCACCCTATTCTTCCCAAAGACTTCCTACCTCAGAAAAAACAACAACGTAAACAAAAACAAAAAACCCACAACACCACACCACAGTCCTTGCCGTTGCTCAGGCCAGAAAACGTTAGCATCATTTTTTATTTCTGTCCCTCACCCACCCACATTACGATACATCTCTAAGGCCTGTTTTTTCTACTTCTAAAATATGTCCAAAACTCCTAAAACCACCACTACCTCTCACCGTGTCTTGTCACAAACCTGGTGCAAACCAGATCACCTCACCCCATCAGCGCAAGATGCCGTAACATCCCCAGATCCACTGATAACAGAAGGCCTTTCAGGCTGCAAATCGGGCCAGTTCTTACAACACACCAGTAACTTCCCACCTTAGAGAAAAGCCCAAGTCCCAACCCTGCCCCACAAGGCCCTCTGGATCCAAGCTCAGTGACCTCTTTCTAGCTTCATTTTCTACTCATTGACGTGGCCCCGGCCACGTTGACATCCTGTCTTATCTTCCAAGAAGCCAAGCACAGTTGTCCCTCGGGGCCTTTACAGCTGCTGTTCCCTCTGCCAGAGAGCTGTCTCTGTCCACTTTGTTCACCCCTAAGTGCCTGGCACACAGCAGGTGCTCCAGAAATATTTGTTGGGAAAATAAACGCACGAGTGAATGGAAGTACACAAGCGGGAGAAAAACGGCCACTTTGGGAAGTTACGGTAGAAAAACCTTCAAGCATCAGGCATTCCTCCATCGACCCTTCCATCTGTCCAACAAGCTTGCTTGCCTAGTGTGCACAAGCTTCTGCGCCAAGTGCTGGCACTCACACGTACATGTGGTTCTTGCATCAAGGAGCTTCAAGGAGCTTCCCCGCAAGGAACTCCCCCTCAGGGAAGAGACAGAAATGTCAGTAAGTGGTTACAGCACAAAATGCTAAGTGATGTAACAGAGGGAAACAGAAGGTCTGACGTGGGCCCAGGGGAGGCCACTATTTGTTCTAATAGATGTGTGGTGGGCAGTGTGGGGCAGGAGTGGCAACTTGTTGACTTTCAACCATAATTTCCAGTTCATGCATCTGTAATACAACAGATAGTGCAGAAACAGCTTGTACTAAAGCTGCTGTGTGTTTGGGGTTGGAGACTCTCTGAGACGTTGGAACTCTGCCTTCCTGAAGTCTACATCCGCCACGCCCAGTCTCTCTTCCTACCTTCTGGCACGAACCCCAAGACGGCTTCCTTCTCCCAGAATCCTTGCCACCCTCACGGTGCTAGGCAAGGCTCCAAGGCTGGCAGAATGGGGGTGGGGGATCAGGAGTCCCGGCAGGTACCCCTCTGTCCCTCAGCTCTCTCCTCCGTCACCCACTTTGTACATGTGGCTGCTCAAGCAAGGCTCCTCTTCTCCAGAAGGGCCACCCAAGAAGATAACCCCCTCCCCCAGAGCAGCCTGCAGCCAATGGCTGGAGAGTGGCGGGAAGAGAATGCGGCCCCCCTGCCCAGATGGGATCCCTCCGGGGTAGGATTCATGCCCCAGATCCCTGCGGGCCAGCCGAGACCAGAGTAGACCTGAGAGCACGGCCTGGCTTGGCTCTCTTCCCCTTTTCTCTCTTCTGCTTGTATCACCGTCAAGGGAACTCCTGAAGAGCCTTCCCTCAACAAAACGTATGTATCCCAAGCTCCCTCATAGGCTCTGCTTCTGGGGAACTCACCTTCCTTCGGCAATTCCAGCCTGAAAGAGGAGGAGGTCAGCGACCAGTGTAAGTGTTCTACTGTGCACTGAACTATGTTCCAATTCCTCAGCTGAAGCCCTAACCCCCCAAGGTGACTATATTTGGAGACAGGGCATTCAAAGAGGAGATTATGGTTAAATGAGGTTGTAAGGGCGGGGCCCTCATCCAACGGGAACAGACAGGAAGAAAAGACACCAGGCCTGCTCTCCCATAAGGACAAAGGCCGTGTGAGGACACAGTGAGAAGAGAGCCACCTATAAGCCAAGGAGAATGGACTCAGGAGCAACCCTCCCCCGCCATCCCCCGCCATCTTGATCTTGGACTTCCGGCCTCCCCAGTTGTGAGAGGAGAGATTTCTATTGTTCAAGCCTAGTAAAGGTTTGCCATATGCATTGCAGGCTCCTTCAGCAGGCACCTAGAGAGCTTACGTTCCTTCCAACTTTTTTTTATTTATTTATTTATTTATTTTTAATTTTTTTTTTCCAACGTTTTTTATTTATTTTTGGGACAGAGAGAGACAGAGCATGAACGGGGGAGGGGCAGAGAGAGAGGGAGACACAGAATCGGAAACAGGCTCCAGGCTCCGAGCCATCAGCCCAGAGCCTGACGCGGGGCTCGAACTCACGGACCGCGAGATCGTGACCTGGCTGAAGTCGGACGCTTAACCGACTGCGCCACCCAGGCGCCCCTCCTTCCAACTTTTAGAAAATAAACACAGATTTCAAAATATTGAAGTAGAAAAAGAAAAGAAAAATAGCACTTTTGAGAACCTGCTATTTGCCTGGCATGACATACTACTCGTTCAATACCCATCCTTCTGGGGCACCTGGGTGGCTCGGTCAGCTGAGAGTCTGACTCTGACTTGATTGCAGCTCAGGTCATGATCCCAGGGTTGTGGGATGGAGCCCTGCATTGGACTCTGCACTGAGCGTAGAGCCTGAGATTCTCTTTCTCCCTCTGTCCCTCTCCCATTGGCGCGTACGTGCTCTCTCAAATAAAAAATAAAATAAAAAAACACCCACCCTCCTTCTTCTGGTAGGATTTCCTCCAAGAAACATTCCTGCCTGCACTCTGTGTCCCATCCCCACCCCACTGTGGCTCCAGGAACGGGCACATGATACAGTACCTTTAAAGTGCACTAATCACCAGGATTTCGCACATTGGGCTCTATTAACACTTGCGGCCACAAAATTCTTTGTGGTGGGGGCTGTCGTGGGCATTGTAGCATGTTTCACAGCCTCTTTGGCCCCTACTAGATGCTAGGAGCGCCCCCTAGCAGTGACAACCAGGAACGCCTCCAGATACTGTCATTAAATGTCCCCTGCTGGGGCAAAATTGCCCCCGGTCGAGAAGCCCCAAGGGTATGCGACCTCACACAAGTAAATGAGACTCAGGCCTGGGACTTGGCTAGAACTACTGGAAGGAGAAGTGTGTTCTGGGGATGCCAAGCGGAAACAGGGTCACCCTGAGCTGCTGGGGGCATCTTGCCCCCACACAGGGAGAGGCAGCCTGCGCATGAAGCCAACACAGAGTAAGGCAGAGCTGAGAGACAGAGAAGACAGACAGGTGGATTCGGCTGAGTTACATTCCAGTTATGTCAGCCAATTAGCTCCCTCTGGCCCTAAGCCAGTTTGGTTTGAGTCCCCGTCAAAGGCATGAGTGACAGGACCCATTTTGTAAACAGGCTCTCCTGCAACCCTCAGAGCTGCCCCCTCGGGTGAGCGTGCTTATCCGAGCTCCACAGATTTCAAACTGCCTCCTCTTGTCCCTCCACTACCCGTCCACCCCCGCACCGTGCTTCCAGTGGCCACAATGTCGTGCACGATGCATTGTTCACAGCCAGGCAGCAGGCTCGGGCCATGCCGTTTGCTGCTGGTGCCCAAGTGCCAAAACAGTGCTTGGCATCCAGCAGGTGTTCAAAATATTTGCTGCATGGCTGGATGTGGTTATATGGCTTGCTCAAGAACAGGCCTAAGGATCCGATTTCAAAGCCCGTGTGAGTTTCCCTATGGTTTTTTGCATATTTACTCTGCTGTGCTCTAGAGGGAAAAACTAGATCCAACGATATGTGTAAGGAGGCCAATTTCAGTGCAACGTTCTAGAACATAATCACGGCCAGTTCTGTCGAGTGATGGGGTGACACGTCTCAAGAAGAGCTCATGAGGATGGGGACAGGGACAACGGGGACGCTGGCCAACGTAGGATGGGTGCTGACTCCGTGTCAACCACGGAGAGGAACACTCTCATTTCATTTTCACAACCCTCCAACAGGCCACTGCCTTATCTTCACCTTGTCACCAACTAAGCAAAGCTTGGAGAATTTGAGAAACTCATACGTGGCCCCGTGAGCCAGGAGCATCACGGGTCCTCTAGCTGGCATCCATGCACCAACATAGTCACCGTCCTGTCTCATGAGGGAAGGAGGGTTCTGTCACTAGAGCCATGTAGGAAGAGGAGGGATGACCCCAAATGAGGGGAGGGAGTCAACCAGAATTCTCCAAGCCAGAGGCTCGAGGAGACAAGGAACTTGCTCCCCTGAGACTAGATAATGGGGGTGCCTCATCTCCAGAGACCACTCCTGGCCCCTCGTGTTCCCCTGTCCTCATCCCTCTCCCAAACCACAGTCGAGTTCGTCATGGCCTAGCGAGGGTCAGCCCCCTGCTGGACCTGCTGGTGACCAGACCCGCCTGACTCTGAGGACCCTCAACTCCACCCAAATTCCCCCCCATAGTCATGTGTGTGAGCCCTCCCATCGGACCCCACCCCGGCCCTGCACATTAAGCCAGCCTCTTCTTTCTCCCCAGCGGCCTCCCAGAGACAATTAGTGAAGCATCAAGAAAAGGATTCAACAGACACCATGTGATGGGAAAAGCACAGGCTCCGGTCTGAGTTTCGGATCAACCTCATTCTTTGTCACCTCGGGTGAGCCACGAGGCCTCTCAGGGCCTCGGATTCATGGCTTGTGGACCAGGGACAACAATATGGAGCTGTGGACGTAAACGAGGTATGGTAGGTCGAGCACGGGTACGTAGCAGGAGGTGAAGAAATGGGGGTAGATTCTCGGTGTTTGCTCCTTGTCCTCCCTACGGAGTTCCCATTCAAGCTGAGGCTTCACCCCGGCTCAACCTTTCTTCCCACAATGATGAAAAAGGGAACTGGCAGCTGCCTGGGGCACACGGACCAACACCTTTTGATGGAATCTCTCTCTGGCCTAAAACCCTTCCTTCTCTTAGGAAAGGAGTATCTGTCAAACGGGTCTCTTTTCCATTCCTTCTGCTTTTTTTTTTTTTTTTTTTTTTTTTTGCACCACGCCGTCAAGAGCTGCAAAGCCACTTCCACTGCCTGCATTGTACGTGTGGGAGAGGTGTTGGCTGAGAGGTGAGGTGGCAAAGTCTCACGTGACACACTGGCAATTTGGGGAGTCAGGACTTGTGGGGCCACGGCACCTTGACCCCGGCTACAGTGTGGACTTCCCTGTACCATCTGCCTGGGTTCAGAGACTTCTTATGGGGCAGCCTTGGGGTGTCAGAGCCATGGCCAGATAAATGGCAGGTATATGTCACAGGCCACAAATCCTGGGGCCGGGGCTGACTCCATCTAACTAGAATAGACAAGAGGACTGGGGTTAGAAACTGGCTTGGCCCAGGGGCTTAGCAACAGTGCCTCACGGACCCTGGCCATTGATGCCAATCCGGGGGCCAGCCAGTCACTGACCTGTGGTCAAACAGTCATGGACTTACAGAGCCACTGCCAGCATGCCCCTACTCAGATCTGCTCGGCATGATGGAAGGATCATGACGTGCTGGAGCTGGTTCCAACCTGAGCTCGAGCTCTGTGTAAGCTCTCGATCCATCCCCCATCCAAGACCCCAGAGAGCGGAGAAATGGAATAAGGGTGCATGGGGGAGCGCCCGGAACATTGGGGGACCACAGAAAATGGCAGCCCTCACTCCACTCTGCCGACGCCGTACTTCTCTGGAGTACGGGGTTCCCGTTCATTACCACCTGGAAGTGGCCTTGGGCACAAGGAAAGTATCAGCACCTCCCCTGCCTCACCGGATACCACAGACTTTCCTGAGCGCCACATGCGCGTTTTCAGGATGGCTTCCTGCCCCGGCCTTGTGAAAGTCGGCTCCGAAATAGCATCAGTTCTAACTTACTCCTTGGAGCGGATGTGAGGCCGAGTGTAAAGGAAGGGGGTGGGCACCTCTTTAAGTAGGATTTCTAGAGCCCTGAGGAGTGGAAAGATTTTCTGGGTCCTTTCCAATTCAGGTCAATGCAACATGGAGATGTGTTGAGCACTTACCATGTATGGGTAAGTATATGGGTGTCCGGATAATGAGGAGAAGGATGGTAAGTAAGTAATACGGTAAATAATAATAGCTTCTACTTACTGAGTTCCTGCTAATGTGCTATTCTGCCTCCATTCGTTTTCTCTAGTCCCTGTAACATTTCCTGCGTCTTACAGAGGAGAAAATTGAGGTTCAAATACATCACACGACTTGGCCAAAGGCACTAGGAGGTGGAACACTCGTGAGTCAAGTTCAGACACGAATGCTGCAGATTCTCCTTCTGCACTAACACCTCCGCATCTCCCTAGAAGTTACAAGCGAAGAGACAGGGAAAACATTTGGGGAGGTTTCTTGATAAATCCATCTAATCTCAGAGAACTCTTCACAGGACAGAAATGAGCGAGGCACGAAGCTCAGGAGGTAAAGTGGATCTGACCCAAGAGGGCCCAGATGGGAAATCTCAACACGAACTGCTTGACACGTACCATCCTGTATTTGTAATATGAAAGATTTGAAATAACCTAGATGTCTATCCATAGGAGACTGGCTTAATAAGTTATCATTCAGACCCATAAGAAAACACTGTCTGAGCTCCCGCGTTCTGAAAAGCGGATCTGCGTGGACATACGTGGAAGAGTCTCTAAGGCTCTTCTCCACTTGCTCCGGCGGCCACATCCATTTGCTCCCTTCCTGTCCTGCTCCGAGCCCTGGGACCCGGTCCTCCTGGACTGCCCCCAAAAGGCTCCTGGTGTTTCTGGCTTCTACTTGGGTTTGACCAATGAGAGGCACTGACAGTGGGTTGGAGGGTGTGAGGAGAGAGAAGCCAGGGTATTTCCCCCCTACTCCTTCCCTGTTTGGACAATACAGTCGGACGCAGCCCAGTCCACACAGCCCTCCACAACTCGGCCCGTTGTCCGTGGCTTCGCTTCTCCTTGGCCTCAGGTGCCCTATTTCCTCCCCTTCCTCTCCTGGCATTAAAATCTCTCCAGCTGGACTGTCTGAGCAAAGTTCTGTTGCCTTCTGGGATCCTGACTTTGATACATATCGTGAACATTACAGAGGGGATCCCCAAGCAGAGATGTCCCACTAACCTCCCAAGAACCTTTCCGATCAGCTTCACCAGTAACGTCCCCACGAGTCCACCAATGGCGAATATGGACACCGTCACAGACCAGAGCAGGGTCAGAGTGTCTTGGTCTATTGGATGTCCGTGCCTTCTTTCCCACGATTCATTGTAGAAGGACTTGATGTACTGAAAACAAACAACAAAACGTGTTATTCCATTCTGCTGCTCGTTATAAACGAACACAGCTTTTACAGAGCATTTTGTGCATGCGAGGCACTTTGCTAAGTTCTGTTTGAGCTTTATTTCATTGAACCTTTCCAACAAATTGTGTGGAGGGGCCCTACTTTTAACCTCGTTTTGCAGATAGGGACACTGAAGCTCAGAGAGACAAAGTGACGTGCTCAGTAAGTGGCACACCTGAAAGCCAAACTCAAATCTGACCCCAAACCTAGGGTAACCGATTATACCTGGGCTTCTCCCACTTTGGTGCACAGCAGAACCAACTGGGAAGTGTGTTAACAACACACATATCTGAGATAAGAGGAAATCTTTGCCTTTGAGGTAGATGAAGATACAGGATGCAAAAAAAAAAACACCACAAAAGAAAAACCAAATGCTCATTTGGGTTTTGTCTAAATTAAAGTGTTTTATTCTTCAAAGGATACTTTAAAAAAAAAAGAAAAGGCAAGCCACAGACTGAGATAACATATTTGCAACACATAAACTATAAAGGACTTATATCCACAACACACAGAGAACTCTAACAAGTCAATATGACAAACAACCCAATTAATTGAGCAAAAGACTTGAACTGACTCAGAGAAGATTCAAATGACCAGTAAGTTAATGACATGACGCTCAATGTCATTAGTCAACAGGCAAATGCAAATTAAAACCCCAACAAGATACTATTTTGCATTCTCTAGATCCCCATCATTGTCTTTTGTGATTTGGTGGGTTTCAGATGGTGACGGGGTGATTCTGATGTGCACCAAAGACTGGGGTCATGGCACTAAGCTCCTCAAGGAGTTCCATCCCCAAGATGTTCATAGCTATCCACTGACACCAGATACCAGAGCCAGCATACGTCACTGCAGAATAAACACAGGTTCGGGACACACAGACCACAGCGTGAATCCTAGCACAACAAAGTACTAACGATTTAAGCCAGCTGGACCTTGGCTCCCTCATCTACAAAATGGGAATGATGACACTGATGTCTCAGGGCTGTCGGGAGGGTCACGCAAGAGTTTGGAGCAGTGCCCAGGGCTTGGGCAAAGCTCACACAATCCCCAGGAAGCTCAACTCTACCAGGTCTGGTAAAACCAAGTAGTGATCAGCAGTAGGCTCTCATGCACTGTGTTGAGATGAGACAACCATCTTGGAAAACAGTTTGGCATCATCTAGCAAAGTTGAAGATGCCCCTAACCTACAACCCAGCAAATCCATTTCTAGAAAGTTCCTCCAAAAAACTCTTTCCCACCTGCCCGAGGACATATCTACCCAAATGTCCACAGAGCATTGCTTATAATGGCCCCAAAAGGGAAACAACCGATGCCCACCAGCAGAATGGATAAACAAATCGTGGAAGAATCATCATATGAAACCCCACGGCCACAAACACGAACGAACTATAGCGACGTGCAAACACATACAGTTAAACCTCACAAAATACAACATTGAATAAAATAAGCCAGAAACAAAACAGTACGTACAGTATGACACCATATTTCTATCCAAAAATATACAAAATATAAACGTTTTGGGGGGAATTACATATAGATTATAAAACACAAAGGAAAACAAAGAAATAATTGTTGCAAATGTCAGGTCAGTGGTCGCTCCTGGGGGCGGGGTGGAGAGATGATCTGGGAGGGGCATCTCGCAGGATCTTCTATTCTTAATCTTATTCTTAGCTGGGTGCTAGATTTCTAATCATCCTCTAAACTCTGTGTGTGTGTGTGTGTGTGTGTGTGTGTGCGCGCAATGCATACGTGTGCATCTTATATACTCTTTTTAAGCATAATGCATTCCACCAATCTAAACTTTTTTTTTTTTTAGGGTGGGAAAGTATTCCAGGCAGAGGGAAAAGCCAGGAGGGCATGGCAGAAAAAAGTCCATAGAATTGAAAAGAGGCCAGTGGGGGTGGAATGGGATGAGGAAGGGAAGGAAGGGCTGCCTGGAGTTGGAGGGGCAGGAAAGGGCAGGTCATTCGGGACCTTAGAGGTCATGGTAATCAGTTTGCTTGTTGCCTGGACTTTGTGTGTGTGTGTGTGTGTGTGTGTGTGTGTGTGTGTGTTGGCCCGAGTGGAATGGGAAGCTATTGGAGGGTTTCAAGTGAGGGGAGGACATGGAGTGGTTTACATTTTCAGCGGACTGCTCTGCTTCAGAGTCGCGAGGGACCTAGAAGGAAGCTAGGGAGGAAGCTGGCCCTCTGTTGAGAGGCACAGCAACAGTCCCAAGATCTCAGTGGCCTGGACCCAGCAGTGAAGGTGGAGAGAAGGGGGTGGATCCGAGATATGTTTTGAGAGTAGGATGGACAAGACCAACTGGGGACTGGCCCCACATCCTGGCAGGGAGGGTTCTAGACACGCCTAAGAGGAACGGAGAAGACTGCAAGGTTTCTGGCCTAGGCAAATGGGCTGATGGCAGGAGATGAGGGAAGCATCCTATCCCTATGTGATATCTACACTCTTCCCGGTGTTACTGGTTGAATTGTGACATGCCCCCCGCCCCCCGTTCATAAGTGGAAGCCCTAACCCCCAGGACCTCAGGATGTGAGGTATTTGGAGACAGGGTGTGGTAGGGTCCCCTCCCAAGGAAAGAAGAGAAAAAACGCTCAAGGCAGCCTGACTGTATGCCCACGTGACAACATCCCTCACGACCTTGTAACATGAGGCCACTTAATCAGACGACATGTTTGTGTATTACCATCTATGGGAGACAAGGAAGTAAAAAATGTATAAGAAACTACACCACGTGGCGTTCAGGTCTTCCGGACGAACCCAACGGAGCGGTGCCGGCACGAATGAAGTTGCTTCCTGGAAAGAAAATCTTCGGTGCCCCGACTATCTATCTGAGCGAGAATCCTGCTACAAGGGTCTTTACAGAGGGAATCTGGTTGAAATGAGGTTATTTGGGTGGGCCCGATCCAAAGTGACTGGTGTCCGTATCAAAGGGGGAGACATGGACGCAGAGACAAGCGTGGAGGGAGGACAGTCACACGCTGAAGACAGCCACCTGCAAGCCCAGGCGCCGGCCCTAGAGCAGATCCTTCCCTCACAGGCCCTGGAAGGAACGGGACTCCGCCAGCACCTTGACCTCAGGCCTCTCGCCCGCCCGCAGGGCTGTCACAGAATAACCCCCTGCTGGGTAAACCTCAGTTTCCGCCCCCTCCCTGAGAGGCTGCCTGGGGTACTTTGTTTTGGCGGCCCCAGCGGCCCCACCACACTGCCTTATCTCCAAAATACTTGTCACCACTTAGACCGCTCAAGCCGATCCGGGCCACCATCCCCTCCCCTCCTGGGGCCACCACAGCAGCCGCCCCGGCGACTCACCAAGGAGCCGCGTGCTGCCCGTGGCTGGACATCAACACTGACCCCCGGTTACCGTGCACTTGGTGGCTGCGCAGCATCAGGAGCCCCCTTCTCCCCTCGGGGAGCTCCCTCCTCACAGCCCAGACCTCCCTTTACCACGCCAAGCGCCCGTCTCCCAGCATCCCCTGCAGCTAGCGAGCGCCATGTGACCCGGGCTCAGCCAATCAGAGGCCTGGACTCTGCAGGAGGCGGGGCGCTAAGCGGCGGGGCCAGAATTCCTTTCGCAGCAGTTTAGGGTTTGGGGTTTGGGGGCAGTGGGAGCCTGGTGGCCGCGGTGTCCTGTGCCAGCCTTGCAGTAGCTCACACTGGCGGCCGCTGGGCGGGGGTGGCATTGGCCAGGCTGCAGAGCTTCGGGGCCGGCTCACCAGCCCTGCCACCAGCTCTGCGAGCTGCTCCCGATTTTGGCAACAACAGTTTTAGCTTCGATCAGACAAAATTATTGTTGCTTGCAACTGCTGAAACTCTCCCAAAACACGTAAATTATCCCATTTCAGCCTCGCAACAGCCCTGGGGGCAGAAACGCTCATTTACAGACCAGGGAGCCCAGAGTTGCCAACTTGGCCAGGTGGCTAACAGGTGGATGGGGGGAGGTTGTGCAAGGCCCGCCTCACGTTGGAGCCCTAAAGGACAAGTGCACTATCCGGGCTCCCAACTTCACAGTCAAGGTGGCAATGTTAAGCAGCCAAGTACAATGGCACATTTATTGATTTAAAAGTATCTGGGGCACCTGAGTGACTCGGTTGAGCGTCTGACTTTGGCTCAGGTCATGATCTCATGGTTTGCGAGTTCAAGTGGGCATTGGGCTCACTACTGTCAGCACAGAACCCGCTTCAGATCCTCTGTCCCCCTCTCTTTCTGCCCCTCCCCTGGTCACTCTCTCTCAAAAATAAATAAACGTTAAAAAAAAATGTCAATTAAGCCTTTGTTATGGGCTACACACTCTGCCATGCCCTTAAGTACTTGGGTGACAACCAACAAGCACAGAGCATAGTGGGAGAAAGTGTGATAAACTGCTAAGCCAGGGGCTGGACAGGCCTCAGGAAGGCAGAGGTACAGAACTACCCCACCCCACCCCTGCCGCCTCCCCAGGGCAACAGCAAGACCCTCAGAGAAACCCGTGTAAGGAGTGAGTACCTAGGACTGCACGGGCACCTCTTGCCGCCCAAAAGCAGGACCCTTCTCCTCACCCCACGTAGAAGGTTATTCTTGGATGTGACCTTGGTCCCTAATGCGATCCAGCACTGACACTGATTCAAGCAACTATAGCCACCTTTCCAGGAGCCTTGCTAATGCCCACTCTAAAGACCCTCTTGGGGCGCCTGCGTGGCTCAGTAGGTTGGGCATCTGACTTCGGCTCAGATCATGATCTCACGGTTTGTGGGTTTGAACCCCCTGTCAGGCCCTGTGCTGACAGCTCGGAACCTGGAGCCTGCTTCAGATTCTGTGTCTCGCTCTCTCTGCCCCTCCCCTGCTTATGCTCTGTCTCTCTCTGTCTCAAAAATAAATAAAACGTTAAAAAAAAGTTTTTAGAGAGCCTCTTATCACCATGCCTACGGCAGCGACCAGTGTCCAAGAATTGATGTGCAGAAACTAGAAGGATGCTGCCGGGGAAGAAATCTCTTCCTTTCTAGGCATTCAGGAGCCTGGTGAGAAAGGGGGGGCAGCTTTCATATCACTCATTCCTAGGTGTTGCTTTGGGCATCTCTACGGAGATTTTGTATCTCAGTTTGGGAGAGCTGGAGGATGGAAGGAACCTCTGCAGAGGGCTGGAGAAAGCTGAAGGACACAGCAAAGCTGCGCCCCCCTGCAGAGACGCCTTCCTCAACCGTCCTGAAAGCTGGTTTCCAAGTGATGGCTGTAAGGATTTAATGTTTGTCTTCTCCAGGAATGATTTCAGCAGAGGCCTAGATGAAAGGCAGCCTGAAGGGTTATGTGATAGTAGGAGCCAGCCGACGAGGGCTGTTCTGCTAACTCATTACACAAACATTCGCTGAGTTTGAGATGTGTGGCCCTGACTTATGTGAACACCGACTGGTACTGAGCAGGCGCTTTAATAAGGGTTTGTGCTTTAAATTCAGTTTCTACTGGGGCGCCTGGGTGGCTCAGTCGGTTGAGCATCTGACTTCAGCTCAGGTCATGATCTCACAGTTTGTGGGTTCGAGCCCCCCATTGGGCTCTGTGCTGACAGATCACAGCCTGGAACCTGCTTTGAGTTCTTTGTCTCCCTCCCTCTCTGTCCCTCCCCCGCTCATGCACTACCTCTCAAAAATAAATAAACATTAAAACAATGTTTAAAATTCAGTTTCTGCTGTGTATCAATCACCATGTAATAATAAAAATAGGTCATAGATGCGACATACCATCCACTACCCCGAGAACTGGACACGTGTGAACTCATTCCATCGTCTTCACAACCCTATGAGGCAGGTACTGTTTGTAACTTCTCTTTGGGCTGATGAACCTTAGGAACAGAGCCATAGGGGCATTTCCCAAGTCACACCATTGGCATGTGGGAGGGTCGGGACTCACACCTAGGTAGTTGGACTCCACAGCCCATCTCTTAACCACTACTGTAGTCCAACTCAGTATAGAAAACACAAAGGTGATCCTATCAGTACCTCTGTTGCATATTGAAAGACTGGAGTTGGGGACAAGAAGGGACAGAGAACGAATACTGATTGACTGCTCAGTACGCATTAGACATCTATATACCTCATTTTGTTTAACCCTTGGCAGCCATCCTGTGAAGTTTCATTAAGAGCAGAAAAAGGAGTTGAGAAATGCATCTGAAAGCCATAGAGAATCCAGCGGAATGGCAGAGCCCTTCCTCCTCCGTGCTCACAGCGTCTAGCCCTCCTCTTCCTGGGCACACCCACACTTCTCGGTGCCTTGCATCTGGACGCGGCCACATGGCTACTTCTCACCACAGGAGCATGAGCAGAAGTGACGTGTGTCACCTCCGCCAAGGTATTAAGAGTTTGTGTGCCTTCTCTTCACTCATTCCCTTTCCTTATTGTCTGATCATTCACAGACAGACCAGAAGAGACATAGACTCTGGTGGAGCCACCATTCCTGGAACCTGGGAGCTGAAGGAGCCTTCAAGGAGCGTGGAGTCTAATAGAGACAAGAGTAGAGCAAACACGCAGTCATAACACACAGTGGAGGTACAGTGATGACGGGAAGCCGAGAAAGGCGATGCCACACTCGCCACGTCATGAGCAGGTAGGGACGGGCTTGGGTATGACAGTGGTCAACAGAGGAAAGCAAATCCTCGAAGGCCCAGAGAGTGGTCATCACTGGCCTCGCCTGTCAGCCTGAGGAGTCCACGCATAATCGTGTGGGCGCTGGGGAGCCACGGTTAAAGGTAAGCCAAGAGTCTCAGGTTCAAGACTGGCTTCCACCACTGAGTCCTCTGTGATGTCCCACACGTGGCTTTGCTTTGCCTCTGAGGGCAGGCTTCTAAGTGGTTAAGGGCCCCGGGATCCACTTTCTTCAGCTGTGTGCTGGGCGATCTTGAATAAGTTACTTAACCTCTCTGTGCCTCGATTCCTCATCTGCTAGGTCCCTTCCCTCCTCAAAAGAGTTACTATGAGGATTTGACATGAGAACGAAAATAAAGCACAGAGCAGGGTCCGCAAGAAGCACACGATAAAAACCAGAAGTTGGGGTGGCCGCTGGTGGTGCGGATAACATTACTCCTGATCTGTAAAATAAAGGGCCTAGATGTGTTTATTTCTCAGGCCTATGAAGCCATGAATAACTCACCACTAACTCCCCAGCCGACAACTCAGAGGCCAAGCTTCTGGCCGCAAATCGAAAGCACGCAATTCCCAGCCAGGAAGACAGGCCTAGAACACCTCCAAATGATGGCAGGAAATTGCCAGACAATGGGAGGCAAATTACCCTGTCGCCTGTTTTGCAATATTCATGTTCCTTACTGATTCACACGGAGCCTGTCATGAATTCATCTAAAAATATTCTCAGGGGTGCTATAAAAATGCACATAAATAGAGCACTTTCGTGGACAGGCCAGAGCACACACTCTGCATAGCTGAGCAGCTCATGCCCAGGTCACGCCCATAACTCTTTCGGCATTTGTAAAGACAATTGATGCCACTGAAGACACTGGTACCATTACAGTCCCTTACAGAGTGCCCACCGCCAAACCGGGCTCCTTGAAAGAAGTGGTCCCCGACCACTCGAGGACAGAATTCCTCAAGCCCAGCAGGGCCACCTGATGCCATCTAACAGAGGTAAGGCCTCCCGTGCAGAAGAAGTCAACATAGTTGGCTTGAGGCTTCCCTCCTCTGAGAGGCCTGCACGCAAGCTTGGCCCGAGGCTGGTGTTGGGGAGCGTGGATTTTGGGAGGGGGGCTCCCACCACTCCCAGATCTGATGAAAGCGACTCCCAAAGTCTACAGCATGCAGAGGATAGCTTATGCCGAACACCTGCTTTGTCTCTGGGAGTCAGGAGTCATGTACATGCCGAGCAGAGGGTGCCTTTGCGACCAGTCCCTAATAAAAACTCTGAACTCAGGCTCTGATGAGGTCCCCTGGTGGACAACATGCCCCCTGTGTCGTCACACTCATTGCTGGCGGATTAAGTGATTTCACCACGTGAGGACCCTGGACGCTTGCTCCTGGTTTCCTCTGGACTTTGCCCCGTGTGCCTTTTCCTTTTGATGATTTTGCTTCGAATCCCTTCACTGGAGTAAATCCCAGCCATGGGTGGAGAGTAGGGAGTCCTCACATTCTGAGTCCTGTGAGTCCTAGTGAACCATCAGACCTGGGGTGGTCCCGGGGACCCGAGACACCTCCCAGCCCTAAGGACAACACCCAGGTCCCTTTCTGACTTGGCTTGATGTTTAGGCTGCATGTTTGTGGTGGGGTTTTTCTCCCTGCTGTGTGATTCTCCTGGGAGTCCAGCTCCCCGACGGGGTGGGAAAGAGGCCTCTGTGCATACAGATGCGTGAATATGTTCTACCCCCTCAGCCGGCTTCCACAATGAAAGCTAATGAAAGAAGATGTATTGACTGCGAGCAATAGTCAGGCAGGTAAGACCTTGAGAGCTTTCCGGGTTCTCCTGCCAACCACTTTTGCAATGAGAGGGGGGAAACTTTGAGTTTAATTATATAGGAAATGAAGAAGGAAAGTTTCACTTTCTCTCTGCCCCAGGTGAGAGCAGTGGAGTGTGTGTACTCGCAAATATCCTTCTTATTCAACAAAAATTACTCCTGAGCCTCTCTCCTGCTGCAGCAGTCTTTCGAGAGATTGCGTGGCTGTGTTTCCGGAGGGGGGCGGGGGGCGGACAGTGTGCCTTCACACTGACATGTCTGTCATTTGCTCTGAAATAACACTTCCCACTCCTTTCTGTAGGTCTCCCGGGTGGCTGGAATAAAAATGATGAGCGTTTTCATTTCTGTTCAAATTGTTTCTGGCTCCTAAAAACCAGTCTTGAGGCATGGGGGGCTTTCACAGGGCATCTGATCCATTCCAAGTTCAGGGTGATGGTTTTGAGCACCAGTTCTGGAAAAATTTATTTACAGAAAAGGACTAAAAACCCTAGCCTGCAGATGGGGCCACTGGAAGGATTAAATGAAGGCGTGTAGACCCTAGCATGATGTCCAGCACATAGTAGACACTCAGTAAATCTCAGTGCCTCTCTCCTATGGGTCAGAAACACAATGTTTCTTGTTTGATTTGTCGGGTTTGTTCACACCAGCAGACCCAACTCTGACACTCCCCCTCCCAAGTTTTCCCGACTGCCTGCCTCGCTGGGCTAACCTCACCTCTGTTCCCCTGCCTGGCTGCAGAAAATAAGGCACCCACCCCTGTACACAGGGCTTCCCCGAGCCCCGAGAGGGCCATGCTCCCTTCTCCATTAGGTTCAACACAAGCGTTTTTCCCAGAGAAACTTTGTGATATGGGAAAATTCTGAATCAAAGATGCAAGCTTCTCTGCTCCAGTAAGCTGGGGTCCTGGGGTCCCAAGAGGATGGAGAGCAGGCACAGGGGTCACCCTCCGTGTAGAACACACAAGACACCAACCTCCCTGGACCTTGATTCAATCCAAGCCAGATGCCAAACCAAACAATGACTCCCAAGCCCCAATTTAAACAATGTAGCAGTGCCCTGCCCTAGAGAAAAACTGGAAACAATCTAAGAGACCCACATTAGGAAGATATGACAGTCACGTGATGCCACAGCACACAGCTATGAGAGATCCTGGTGATGGGGCATTTTCAAGAACATGGAAAAATGCTTCCAACATAAGTATAAGCTAAAAAAAAAAAAAAAAAAAAAGAGCAGGATATAAAACGGCAGAAATGGATGCTTTTTGGAAAAAGCCTTAAAAATGGCCCCTGGGTGGGGCTGAGGTCGGGACTCTCTTCTTCAGGGACAGGCTACCACCCATGAGCTGAGCGGCCTTGGGCCAGCTCCTCGGTCTTTCTCTTCCAGGCTCCTTTATTTGTACAGCGGGATTATTATCTCCGCGCCTGCTACGTGGGCTGCTGTCCAAATGAGAGCTACAGATGGTGATTCATAGCGGTCGTTTTATTATTAAATTATTAACATTTAAATGTGTGCTGTTTGCTTTTGCTAACAGAAACCTGTTTGGCTTATGTAACTACTGAGACAACGTGAGGCAAACAAGAGAGAGACAGAGAGAAAGAACGGAAAGGAAAGACTTGGGGACTTAAATACCAAAGGCAGTCCCGGTGCATGCTGAAATTAACCAGAGATAACCTGTCTCATCAAAATAATTGCCAGTTGCTTCTGCAATGACAAGATGTGCTGGTTTGTCCCTCACTGCCGGCTGTCTCCTGCCAAGATGCCAAGCCGCTACGCCTCCCTGTCCGCCCGTCCAGCACTGATGTCTTTGGCAGGATCCGCGCTCCCCGTGCCCTACCCGGTTGCCTGAGACCAGGCCCGGGGCTGCACCGAGGTGCCCCGCCAGGCGCCTCTGCTCCCCTAAGAGTGCTGGCGCTCGGGGCAGTCACTAAAACTGCAGCATGGGGTGGGGTTAATTAAAAGAACCAGAAGTCGCTTCTGGGTTCTCTGTCTGCTGGTCCGTTGGAATCTTTCCTTTGAGCAGCATCTAACATCTGCAGCCAACTGGGGCGGATCTGCTCTTGTAGAGAGAGATGGTTTTATCCTTTACCAGTGCTTGCTTACCTGCCCTCAGGGGAGGATCGGGAGAGGAAAACGATGAAATGTACCATTTCTGCTGGGAACTTGTGGGGAGTCAAATTAATGTTCTGCTGAAGCCCCGGGGTTAAATACAGTAGCCAACCCCCCCCCCACCCCCCCCCGCCGCCTGTCCACAGGGGATCCATTCCAGGGCCCCCGCTGGGTGCCTGAAACCTCAGATAATGCTGAACCCTACATATACTATGTTTTTTCCTATATCTACATGCCTGTGATGAAGTTTAATTTATGAATTAGGCTCAGTAAACGATTAACGGTAACGAAGTAGAACTGTAACAACACATGGGAATAAGCATCGTGTGAATGTGGCCCCGTGCTCTCTCCTAATGTCTTACTGTACTGTACTCACCTTTCTTTTTCTTGTGAGGATGTGAGATGATAAAATGCCCGGGTGGGGACACGAAGTGGGGTGAGGACAGAGTCACTATGATGCAGCGTGAGGCGACTACGGACTTGGACGATGGGTCAGGAGGAGAGTCCTCTGTTGCAGACGACAGCTGACTGAGGGCCACTGACACCACAGATAAGGGGCGGGGGTGCTGCTGTACTGACACCGGGGAGGCAAACTCTGTCTCCCGTCCCAAGAGAAGACCAAACATCGCCAACTCAGAAATCAATGGAACGGTGACTAATTCAGTATAAAAGCCAAGCCATTCGCTGTTACTCTGGTTTTGCTTCAAGGGAGTCCTAACTGACATGGTGTGAGAGTGGGGTGATAAGTGAGAGCCCCAAGTTCTCTTTTTCTTTTTTTTTTTTTAATTTTTTTTTCAACGTTTTTTATTTATTTTTGGGACAGAGAGAGACAGAGCATGAACGGGGGAGGGGCAGAGAGAGAGGGAGACACAGAATTGGAAACAGGCTCCAGGCTCCGAGCCATCAGCCCAGAGCCTGACGCGGGGCTCGAACTCACGGACCGCGAGATCGTGACCTGGCTGAAGTCGGACGCTTAACCGACTGCGCCACCCAGGCGCCCCCCCAAGTTCTCTTTTTCATTCTTTCTTGTTCACTAATTCATTTAACAGACGTTTTTGGGTACTTTTATGTTGAGAACATAACTTTGTATGCCATACATCCCACATATGTTGTTGGATAATTAAGAATCTGGCTGGCCTTTGTCCCCATGCTTGGGAAATAGCCTCTAAACCCTTGGGATGTCCTGAGTGATGGGACTGTCTTTGTTATTTGTGGCAGGCCTCTCAGCCCCCACCTGATAATTTATGCAAATGAGATAACTCGTTGACTCAATCATGCCTCTGTAATGAAACCCCAGTAATAACTCTGGACACAGAGGCTTGGGTAAGCATGCCTGGTGGACAGTACTCTGTGCGTGTTGTTACACACCCATGTACTGGGAGGGTAATGCGTCTGGACTCCGTAGAGAGAACACCGGAAGCTTAGTGTGTCAAAGCCCCAGACCTCACCCGATGCGTCTCTTCTTTTGAGAATCCCCATCCCCTGGCTACGTCAGCACAGAGCCCAATATGGGCCTCAAACTTACGAACCGTGAGATCACGACCTGAGCCCAAATCAAGAGTCGGACGCTTCACCAACTGAGCTACCCGGGCGCCCCAACCCATCTGCTTTCTAGTTTCCGTTGTCACTCACGGTACCCACCCAACATGCTCACTTGCTCAACGTTGGCTCTTCTCAGTGACTCTCCTTAATGTCCGCCCCAGTGGTCATCCTGCTCAAGGCCGTCCACTCTCTCCGGCCCCTTGCACATGCCTGTGGGCGCATCCTGCTGACCCATCCCTCCTCACCAGATGCTCCTCCAGTGGAGCCACACCTGGGCCCCATCCCCCTTGGTGCCATCCTCAGTTTCGTGGGGCCCCTTGGGACCGGAGCCCAGGCTCTGTATTGTCCACTCAGGCTCAAACCTTGCATTTCTTTAGAATACCGCTTCCAGAACCTTCCCGTAGGCTCTCCGAACAACACCCGTGAGCAAGAGGAGTTCTGACTCATGCTCTGGGCCGATACATCAGCTCACCCGACACATCAGCCCTGTCTGCCCAAAAAGGTGGGTGCCTTCCCGGATAACAACCCCAGGAACCCAGAAATCCCCATCCTGCCTCTGATACTTCCATGCAACCCTCAGTGGGTTCTCAGGTGGGAGCCAAACATTGCAGGCCCTTGGGCAATACGGGGAAATCTCCCACCACAATTCTGGCCACCATGGACCATTGTAGCTGTACTCATGGAGCAGATCGCAGGCAAGCAGCATTCTCCTACTAAAGGTCAAGGCTTAGAATGGCACAAATCTGAGGCCATTTGCCAGGTTTCAGATTGGCATCTTGAGCCAGCAGCATGCATGACTGCTTAAAAATTTCGGGCATCATGTGACATGGGATTGGTATGTAAATTAGCCTTGGATTCTGCATAGCTTTTACAAAGGCATCAGAATGCTTTAGAGAGGTAGGTATGTAGATGATACAGGTAAGTAGTTGGCAGGTAGGTAGGTAGGTAGGTAGAGAGATAAGTGGAAGAGAGGTAAGATAGATGGGAGACAGGTAGACAGCTGCGTAAAGAGAATTAGGTAGATGGATGGATGGATAGATAGATGTGTGAATGTGTTAGAACTAGAATTTTTACATAGGGCAGATGGGAATTTGCTTGAGGGTGAGCAGGTCTAGCAGACTTGCCTTGGAAGTGCATTTGCACACAAAGAACTTTTTAAAAAATCTTAAATGTATACATTTACTCATTACACATCCAACATTCATTATAAAGGTTTACTGTGTGCCACACCCTTTTCTAGGTGCTGGCATTACAAAAGCAAGACAATTGTGAACACTATGTCTACAGGGGGCTTAGATGCTAAAGTAAAAGGAAGAGTAGACAAGAAGCAAATAAATCTATAACACCTCAGGTTGGTTAAATACTACAAAGAGAGATAAGTTAAGGCAGGGGCTAGAGAGTAATGGAGAGATGCCGTTATGGATGGGCTGGTTGAGAAGAAAACTCTGAGAAGAGGACGTTTCAACAGAGGCCAGAAGTAATCAAAGGAGACAGCATAGGAATATCTGGGAAAGAGCATTCCACTAAAGGGAACAGCAAGTGCAAAGGTCCTGGGGTACCAAGTGCATGTGTGTTTGAGGATCAGCAGGTGGGGAGGGGGTCATGGGGATGAGAAGAGGCAGTGAGGGGAACATGCCAGAAATAAGAGCAGAGTGGTCACTAGGCACCAGACCCTTGGCATAGGCCACAGCAATCGGGGTTGATTTCTAGGTGTGTTGGGTGGCTGTAGAAGGTTTGAAGCTGAAGCACAGTATCATCTGCCTCAATTTTTAAAGGATCCCTTGGGCTTTTGGGCTGAGAATAAATTGTAGAAGCCACAGTGGAAATAGGAAAACCAGTTAGAAGACCCTGCAGTGGGCCAGGCTGGACTTCCTTGAAGGGTAGATGTTGGGGTATGATGGTGATCAATGCACCACCACAGCACAGAAACTCTGAAGCTTCAGTGGCTAAGGATAGTAAAGACTTCTTTCTACCTCATGCTAGCTCATGCCTAGTGCCTGCCAGACCATTCTCTGCCGTCTAGTACCTATGCCATCTGGGGGAAGAAAAAACTGAGGAAACTTCTGGATTCCTCACTTCAAGGCTAAGCCTCAAGTGGCTTATATTCACTTCTGCTCAGATCCCATTGTCCACAGTTGGCCAAGGACCTATCATGGAGGCACAAGGCATGTGGGTGTTCTCTTCCAAATGGGGCATAAGTAGTCAGATGGGAAACCAACGGGAAGTTAGGGAGTGGAGGTTAAAGGGCCGCCCACCCCACCCCAGGAACTAGGATACGTTAACCTCCCTGGGCCTCAGTTTCCTCATCTATGAAATGGGGTTAGTATACACAAAAATAAACTCAAAATGGATGAAAGACCTAAATGTAAGACAGGAAACCATCAAAATCCAAGAAGAGAAAACAGGTAGCAACCTCTTTGACCTTGGCCGCAGCAACCTTCTTACCAGACATGTCTCCAGAGGCAAGGGAAACAAAAGCAAAAATGAACTATTGGGACCTCATCAAGATTAAAAGCTTCTGCACGGTGAAGGAAACAATCAACAAAACTAAAAGGCAACTGACAGAATGGGAGAAGATATTTGCAAATGACACATCAGATAAAGGGTTAGTATCCAAAATCTAGAAAGAACTTATGAAACTCAACACCCTAAAAACAAATTATCCAGTGAAGAAATGGGCAAAAAACATGAACAGACACTTTTCCAAAGAAGAAACCCAGATGGCTAATAGATGCATGAAAAGATGCTTAATGCCACTCATCATCAGAGAAATACAAATCAAAACCATGATGAGATACCACCTCACACCTGTCAGAATGCCCAAAATTAACAACTCCAGAAACAACAGACGTTGGCAAGGATGCTATGTTTGTGGGAATGCACACGGGTGCAGCCACTCCGGGAAATAGTATGGAGGTTCCTCAAAAACTTAAAAATAGAATTATCCTATGACCCAGCAATTGCACTATTAGATATTTATCCAAAGGATACAAAAATGCTGATTCGAAGGGACACACGCACCCCAGTGTTTATAGCAGCCAAATTATGGAAAGAGCCCAAATGTCCATTGACTGATGAATGGATAAAGAAGATATGGTACATACATAGAATGGAATACTACTCAGTGATGAAAAAGAATGAAATCTGGCCATTTGCAACAACGTTGATGGAACTAGAGTGTATTATGCAAAGCGAAATAAGTCAGAGAAAGACAAATATCATGTGGTTTCACTCACGTGGAATTTAAGAGTCAAACAGATGAACATAGGAGAAGGGAAGGAAAAAATAAAATAAAAACAGAGAGAGGTACACCATAAGAGACTTAATATAGAGGAAAAGAGACTTAAATATAGAGAAAAAAACAGAACAGAGTATCCAAGAACTGTGGGAAAACTACAAAATCTGTAATATACATGCAGTGGGAACACCTGGAAGGAGAAAAGACAGAGGTAGGAACAAAGGAAATATTTGAGGCAATAATGACTGAGAATTTCCTCAAATTAGCATCAGATACTAAACTGCAGATCCAGAAAGCTCAGAAAACACCAAAACGTATAAATTCTAAAACAAACAAACAAACAAACAAAAAAACACTACACCTAGGCATATCATATTCAAACTTCAGAAAATCAAAGATTAAAAAAAATCTCTTGAAAGAAGCCAGATGAAAACAATCTTACCTACAGAAGAGGAAAGATAAAATTTACACCCAAATTCTCCTCAGAAACCATGCCAGAAGAGAATGAAGTGAAATCCTCAAAATATTGAGAGAGAAAAAAACCCCACCAACCTAGAATTCCATACTCTGCAAAATTATCCTTCAAGAGTGAATGAAAGGTAAAGGTGCCTGGGTGGCTCAGTCAGTTAAGCCTCCGCCTTTGGTTCAGGCCATGATCTCAAAGTTTGTGGGTTCGAGCCCCACATCAGGCTCTGTGCTGACAGCTCAGAGCCTGGAGCCTGCTTCAGATTCTGTGTCTCCCTGTCTCTCTGTCCTTCCCCTGCTCACATTCTCTCTCTCTCTCTCTCTGAAATAAATAAACATTAAAAAACTTTTCCAAACTATGAATGAAAAGTAAAGACTTTTTCAGACAAACATTGAGTGAATTTGTTGCCAGTAGATCTGTGCTGGAAGCCGAGCTACCCAGCCTGAGGGGCAGGGCCCGGGCTGTGGACAGATTGGTGACTGCAGGGGGGCCCGCCGACAGTGAAGCTTCTGTACTCCTGCCTTTAGGTAATTTGGCCTTAAAACTACCTGGGGTATTGTCTGTTGGGGAATTGCCCTCAGCAGGCCCCCTGGGAAAAGAACCATTAGGAAGAAAATAAGGTTCCGCAAGAAATTGTGTGGCCTTACGTTTAGCCCTTGCCATCCCCTATGGAGACTCCTCTACTTACAGGAAGGATAGCCTCATCCCTTTGCCAGCAAAGAGGGCCTGTAAAGGAGAGACATATGGATTTGAAAGCCCCACTCCGACAACTAAGGAGTGTATCTCTGGGCACAGGTGACTTCAACCCCCAGGCCCACCTGGCCTCCGGAGGCATTCCAGATGATGACTGAACCTAGTTGGTTAAGGTACAGAATGGTTCATTAGTTTCTAGGTGCATTGTCTCTCTGAGAATGTATGAGGCATGGGTTTCTAAGGCTTTTTCAGCCCCTTTCTGGCACCTCGGACTGAGGCAAACACATTGTTCTTCTGGCCTCATGTGGTTAGGAGGTCATGCCCCTGTAACTGTTCCACTTGAGGTGTTGAGAAATGGAGGGCCTTTCACGAGAACAGCAAAGCGAATGCTTTGTAGATTGTAGATAAACACAGATGCATAATGGAAAAATGTAAGAGATTAATCTATGATATTACAAAGGATATGCGAGAAAGTTAGGGGAAAATCATCATGTTCTTTCTTTTTTTTTTTTTTTAATTTTTTTTTTAACGTTTATTTATTTTTGAGACAGAGAGAGACAGAGCATGAACAGGGGAGGGGCAGAGAGAGAGGGAGACACAGAATCTGAAACAGGCTCCAGGCTCTGAGCTGTCAGCACAGAGCCCGACACGGGGCTCGAACTCACGGGCCGCGAGATCATGACCTGAGCTGAAGTCGGCCGCTTAACCGACTGAGCCACCCAGGTGACCCCATCGTGTTATTTCTTAAAGGTTGTCTATACATAGGAACATTTTCAAAATTAGGTAATGTTAGAAAAACATAGATGACATATGTTACAAGGAAATCACTAGCAAATATGATGCCACATTTGCTACAATAAATTGGCCAGTTCAACACACTGCTGTTGTCTGTGTCCATTTTTATTTTAGTTTTAGTTTTTTATTTGAGTTTTGTTTTATTTTCACCGACGCTGTTCTTCCTTTGGGAACCCCTGGACCTGCTGGAGCTGGTCTCCGGCAGATCTGCCTTGCAAGAAATGTTAAAAGAAATTCTTCGAAGGAACCAAATATAGGTCAGAAACTCAGCCTTCCATAAAAAGAAGAACACAGGAGAATGAATAAGTAAAGGTAAAAATGAAAACTGTTTTTCTTGTTCTTAATTAATCTAACAGATTATTATCTGTTAATATTATCTATTGATTATTATCTATTAATAATCAATAGGTTATTATTTTGTTCAGAATATTCGTGAAATACTGAGGTATAAATCTCACAATTAATTTTGTTCAAAATAATAATGATAGTAATGTATTCGATTATCTATATAATATGCTTATGTCTAAGTGGGTGGGAGGGAGGGTAGGCGGAACCAAATCTGAACCTGCAAACCAGCAGGGAGGAGTTAGGAGGGCCTGGGGATTGCACCTATACAAGGAAACTCCAAACGGGAAGTAAGTATTGCTAAGACCGCCACTCAGAAGGGGGTTGGGAGGACATTGAGGAAGCAGGACCCATGCAGGGGCTCCTGTTTCAATTCTGGGAACACCATGAACTCTTGGCTTGTGGCAATTACAACGTGGCCAGCTCTTGGAAGGCCTCCTCTACTGAGGACTGAAATAGAGACAATGTAACACCTGTTAGCTACCTAGTCAATCCTGCATCCGGTGCTCAGTGTAACTCCCTCAGCACCGATCATGATTCCTTCCGAAGAAGTTTGGTAACCTTGTGGGTTCTGCCTTTAGAAGCCTGCCCACCCCACCTGCAATTCTGAGCACAAAGTCCATTTCCGCCCTGTCTCCCATACTGCAAGCCCTACGACCCCAGATAAACACCTTTGGTTGCTTTACAGACTCTTCTTGATTGACATAACCTAACGACTTGATTGATTCCAGACCGAAACAAAAGCCAGACAAAACAGACACCTGAATGACCACTAGTGGTAATGGAAAGCCATAAACCCAAAAAGAACAGATCAAGAAAATGTTTATGCATAAGGTCTCTCCGTGGCTCCGTGCCCAGGATAAGATCCTCAAGCACTGGCCCCTGGGAACTCCGTAGACCCCTGTCCTTGCCCTGCACTCTCCCAGGACCCTCCAAGGCAGGGAACTGAACCCTCCACATTGTCACCATTGTCTTCTTTCTGTACCTCCCATCCTCCCCTCACTCCTCCCCTCGAGGGCAGAGGCTGGTCTCACTCCTCTGTCTCCCTCTCCTAGGTCCCAGTGTCCGGCAAAGGGCTGCCACAGAACCAGCCTGGGAACACTCCCTAAGTTTTCCGCGTGGCCGCAGCGCCCTCTGCCGGGCGCATCCCGCAGCCGCGGGGCACTCACCAGAGTTGGGGCGTTCATCACCGACAGGTTGTACCCATAGAGGAAGGAGGAGCCGAAGGCGCCCACCAGAGAGGCCACGATGAGCCAGCAGGACCAGTCCTGGAAAGGAGAGGACAGCATGTCAGATCTGGCCGTTGGGCACAGAGCTAGGGGCCCGCAGGACGCACCTGGGCTGTCCCCTTGTCTGGGGAAGGGGCCCTAGAGAATTGCCCGAGTTCCCGGAGCCCGCTGACAGGTGGGATCGCTGTCCACGACCACTGCGCAGGCGGACGCACTGGGGGAATGCGGTCAGCCCACGGGTTCAGTTTGCTTCTGCCTGCTGCCACAGACCTGTGACCCACAGACCCACAGTCCTTAGCAGGTGCTCTGTAAGCAGCCACACACTATTATTTTAGCTGAATTTGGCCACTTTCTGGACCACATGGGAACAAAAAGCAAAGCCAGACTTAGCTGCCAATGGTAGCGGCTGGCACTTACAAGAGGTATGGGCTAGGCATTGAGCTGAGCCCTTTCTGGGTATTATCTCACGGAACGCTCAGATCAGTACTATTTCATCCCGATTTGATAGGTGGCGAAAGAGACGCGCCGAGACGTCCGTGGTGCTGTCTGGGATGGGGGCTGGAGCCCATGCAGTCACCCGCTGCACCGCACTGCCTGTCCCCCAGTGCCTCGTCATCTGGGAACAGTGTCTAGGGGCCTGAGGCTGCTCACAGCTGCACAGGTGCACACACGTTCACATGCACGCATGCACACCACTGCACACGCCCTTCCAGGCCGAGCTGTCAATCTCCAGGCCACCATGAGCACCGCAGGACAAGGACGTGCAGAGAGATACAGGGCTCAGCCTGGAGAACGGGGCATCTGCCCTCATGTGACCCTGTCCTTCATCCGAGCGTGGTCACAATCAGGACAGGACCATGCAGGAGAAACATCTGAACCCCCTGGCCAGAGCTGACCAGCTGGCAGGGGCTGGAGGCAGAAGGGGTTCCCATCCGAGGCTGGCCAGCGGAATGTGGGCCACTCTCCGGATGGAGGGGACCCAGGTGCTCTTGGAAGGCACCTTCTCTGTTATCATATAAAATGTGTGCGTGTATCGGGCCAGGCCCTGATAAAGCTCTAGAGATACAGCGGGAAACAAAACAGACAAGGTCCACAGTTCAGGGAACTGTGTCGGTCAAATGCTGTCTGGAGGAGAGAGCTGGACCCTGATAGCCAACTCCCGGACCCGCCCACGTCAGTAGTCTCCTCTAGCAGGGGACGCGGTGCTGGACGGCTCTACCAGTCAGCTGTGGGAACCTGAGCCACTTTCTTCACCTCCCTGGGTCTCATCTTGCTCAGCTGTAAAATGGATCTAATAACAGCACTGGCCACTCAGGTTGTCGAGGAATCAATGTGCTGCCGGATGAGGATGTTTAGAATGTCGCGCGCACACAGGGAGCGTTCGGAAAGGCCGTTTACTCGTTTTACTTTCCCTCTGGCCCCGCCATACAGAATGGCTGTTGTTCGAATTAGGTGCCAAGCTGCCTCTTGGCCCTGCCCGTGCAGATACATGTGCCCGAAATTCCCCTTCTAGAGACGTTGGCATCTACGACCCTTTCCCAACGCCTTCTCCTCTGAATGAAAACTCCACCCCCTCTTTGGTTCAACTCTGTCCTACCCCCAGCTCTGCCACTTAATGACTGTAACCTTGGGCCAGTGGCATAACTGCTCTGTGACTCAGTGGGCTTATCTGAAAACAGGGATGATAATAGACCCCACCTCACAGGCTGTTATGCTGAAGAAAAGAGTTAATTAAGGCAGACAAGGCCTCTCCTGTCCTGTGGCAGGTGCCTGTGAGCATTAGCAGCAGAGTCGGGGCCCCTTACTTTTTGAGGGGAGGGGGTCTTGCTTCCAGGCACCGAGCCTGAGGCAGAGAGGGTATTCAGTAAATGCCAGTGAGAGGACGGAGGGGAGAAAAAGGGTTTATAAGCCACAGGGGCGGACATTGCCAGGTGTGGGGCCAGAATGGGTTTCTACAGGAAGAAGAGCCTGAACTGAAAGAGATCCATTGCTAGAACAAGAACTGCATTTTGGACAAAGTACCCATCCTCCACGGTCTTTTATCTTTGCACTTATCTTCTGGGTCTCAGCTCAGATGTCACGCTGCCTGACTCCCTGGCCCGCCCTGGACACCTCCTCTTCCTGGACCCCCTTGCCCTGGCCCCGATCGCTATCCCCTTGTCTGTACCCATCAGAAGCTAGAGAAAGGCAGGTGGGAGTCTCTCCCTGGAGCCCCTGCCGCTGCTTGGCCAGCCCGTGCCCACCCCCTCTCACCACCGGCCCCGGGGGACAGAGGTACCTGTTGTGGGGGCAGGGAAGGAAAAGGGGACACCACCCAGCACCTGCCAGGCTGTTCATGAGCACGGCCATGTTGCCAGAGCTGGAACTCCACGGCCAAGGTCACGGGGACCGGGGTGCCGGCTCTCACGGCAGGCTTCTGTGACCCAGGGCCCCAGGCGGCAGAGGCAGCCGCAGCCGCCCATGCTGGGCCTTCCCACCCCCTGGCAGGTCCTGAGGCCGCTTTCTGCGTTTACCTTTCTGGTCCTCCCGCCCGGCGTCCCTCTCAGGGCGCGGCCACACTCGGCGGCCCCCGGATGGCCGGGGCTGCACGTCAGAGGAACCCAGGCCCGGGAGTCCATGCTCCCGCAGGCCATCCTGGGGCATCTCGGTACAGGAGGCAGAGTCCACGAGGGGGCGGGGGCCTGGCAGGAAACGCGGCCGCTCTGTCTTGTCTGAACAGGAAACGGGCACCGTGCGCTTTCCCCCCTGCTGTCATAGCAGCACTGAGGGATCCTGGAGGGAAACTGGCCTTCTCGGGAACCACCACCCGGGGTATGGATTTTTCCTTTGGCATCAGCACCTTTCATTTTCCTGGCCAACGAGGCCAGCGAGCCGGGAGGGGAGCGCTGGCCATAAAGCCGGGTGCCTCTCCGAGGATCGGCACAGAACACAGGTCACCGACGGCAGGGACCGGCACCGACCGGCTGGGGTCCCCACCCTGCCTCTCTAACTGCGTGCCCTTAACCTGGTCACTTGGCTTCTCTGAGCTGCTGCGTTTACGAGGGCAACATGGAAGACCGATCCCGCCTGGACTGCCCTGCAGTTCCTCTGAGGCTCAGGTAGAAAACACACAGCCCCGGCCAGCGTGCTGGACATAGGCGTGGCCGCCCTTAGCTCGGGCACAAATGGGGAGGCTCTGGGTTTGGAAGAAAAAGAACCTGCCAGTCGGTCATTCCTCTATGCTTCTCATTCAGCATTGGCCCGGGGAATACCTCCCACGTGCCCGCCCCAGGCTGGCTCAGCTCAGGGAAATCATTAAGGAGGCAAGACCTCTCATGCACACCAGACGTCATGAGAATTTGTTCACCACGTGGCCAACTTGCCCTGGATGTCGGAGAAGTGTACCTTTAATCGTGACAGGTTTAGGACAGCTTGCCTCGGCCATTTGCCCCCAGAGGCAGAGAGCAGGGGCACAGGCCGGTGGGCAAGGGCCTGACTGGGGAATTCAGAACCCCTAGGAGGCCAGGGAGGCCTCAAGTCCGCAAAAAGAGACGGGAAACAAACAAACTAGGTGTAGGGGAACACAGGCATTGAAATTGGGGCTGGATCACGGAAGACTTTCCAGAAGAGGTGATTTCTGAGTAGCCCTGGGAAGCATGCAGGCAGAGGGTGTGGGGTGGGAGGGCATCGAGCCAAGGCCTGCAGGCACAGATACCCTGGAGTAGGCGGGGGAGGAAGGTAATTGAGGATGGCTGGGCCCTGAAGGACGGGAAGGGGCAGCGAAGGGACAGCTGCCTCCCTGTGTCGTGAGGACCCTCGCTGTGCTGTCCGGATGGGGACGTTATACTCACCCTCATTCTTCCTCCCCTACCCCCTCTTTAGCTTCCTGCCTGGCTTCATCTGTAACAGGCGTCTCATCTGATCTTGCTAAAACTCAATCTGAATCAGGTGCTCTCTCCCCACCCCCACCCCCCCTTGGAAATTGTTCTGTGCTTCCTCACTGGGGTTGAAAACTCAGTAGGCTCCAGGAGGTCAACACAAATGTACACAAAGTAGGAGGAAGGGGGGGTGGTCGCTGGTGTCGGGGACGCCCCTGCGCTATGAAGGCTTCCAAAGTCAGCAAGCATTGTCCACCGGCCAGCACGTACCCCGGGTGTGGACTTGAGGCCCCCCTCAAAGCTGTCCCTGCACGCCTCTCCTGCCTCAACTTTGCTGCCCCAAAACCTGCTGAAATTGAGCTCTGAGGGTAGAAACCAGAGGGGATGCAGATCCCAGGGGTGGAAAGAGACCAACTGCCGGCGGCCGCCCCGGCCCCAGCCCTGCACCTGTCCCAGAACCGAAGACCGGACGCACATCTGTCCAGCCACACAGCAAGGCTTGTGCAGACTTCACTGTCCTTGCTGTCCCACAGTCTGGAGGCGGTGCTTGGCCTGAAGAGCTCCTCTTATTGGTGGAGGTAGCTGTCCATTAATTCCCTCCCCGGCCAGCCCGCAAACCAGCCCAGAGGTGAGCAGCGACTTGGTCAAAGTCACACAGCAGAGTCCGGGCTCCAGCTATGCAGAGAGCTTGGCCTTCAAGTCAACTGCACCCCCCTTCCTTCAGGCAGGTAAGTGATCCCAGCCCCCCGGGGCTTTTCAGGGTGACCCAGTGAACGGCTCTGATTTCTGGAAACGCTTGGTGAAGCTGGTAGGAGCTGCCCCCTCCCTTTGCCCCAGCTTAGCGGTTCAAAACTGCCTGGGTTTGAGCCTCCGCTCAGCGACCTAGGCTGTGAGCTCTTGCACGAGTCACTTGGCCTCTCTGTGGCATCATGTCCTCGTGTGTAGCATGGGCATGATAACAGTGCCACCACCTCATAGACCTGTGGAAGATTCCATGAGTTTATACTGGAAAAACACCTAGAATCGTGGCATCTACAACACCCAGCATACAGCAAGCATACGATACAACGAACACTCATTATTTTTTAGATCACCTTGTCCCCGGATAATGTGCTCTATCTGGACCAAATGTTCTCATCCCTTTCTAAGTCAGTGCCATCACGCAAACTCTGTGGACAAAGATTTGCCCCCCTCTAGGGAATCACTGTCCTCAGCGGTAGAAGGGGAGGTCTGGGGGCATTTTGATGTCATTGGACAATTGCTAAGCACTGTTCTAGTGCTCAAGTTTGGTCTCTTGGTGGTGAACATGATGTGTGGTAGATTCCTGGACCAGAAGGCAGTTAACCGGGGCTCCTGATTACCGGAGCACCCTCCTCCCACCCCTCATGGAACATGTCTACACTTGGCCAGGTGTGTTCACACCCACGATATCACCAGTGGAGTTGGGGAGAGCTGGTGCCATCCCCGCATTTGCACGGCCTGTGACCCCATGCTTCCCAGCAGAGCCTGAGATGAACTCAATTAAGGATGTGGTCATTAGGCACGTGTTCCCAGGTGTTCTGAGGCTGGGGCACCATCACCCTCTTCTGACACCTGTTCCGGCATGCACACACCCATTCACCAATATTTGTGGAGTATCTCCTCGTGCCGGTTCTCCTGGCCCTTGCTCAGGCTTCTCCTCTGAGGACCCTTAATTTGCTCATCCTTCGGTACTCAGTCCCCTGACCACCTCCTCCCAGAATCTTCTCTGGGCCTCTCTCTGCCCTCTGTGTTCCATAAGCTGCTCACAGATTTACTGTCTATGACCGCCCGTACTTAAAAGTGTCTATTATCATGTGTGCCTTTCCCTCTGGACAGGAGCTCACCAAGGGCAGGCATTGTGTGTGTGTCTGGTATTGAGTGACCTGTGCCCCCCCCAAATTCATATGGTGAAGAGTCAACCCCCCACAACCTCAGAACGGACCGTATTTGGGGACAGGTTCTTTGAAGAGGAGAGTGAGGTGAAGTCAGGTCACTAAGGTAGACCCTAATCCGATACGACCAGTGTTTTTACAAGAAGGGCTTAGGACAGAGACACACATAGAGGAAAGTCCATGTGAGGACATGGGGGGAAGACAGCCATCTTCAAACCAAGGAGAGAGGCCCCAGAAGGCATGAACCCTTCTGATGTCCTTGATCTTGGACTTCCAGCCTCCAGATGTAAAAAACGTGTATCTCTGTTGCTTAGGCCACCAGCCTGTGGTACTTTGTCCTGACGGCCTGAGCAGGCTAATCCAATGTCCTGAGCCTCTTAGCATTCCCAGTTTTCTTCCCACCTGGCTCAGGGCTGGGACCCGGTAGATACTTCTGGCACTGAACTCAAACTGTCCTCCAGATGGTATCCTGAAGCTAGAAAGTCAGCTTGGACAAGATGAACATTTTCTTCCAGGACAGGGCAGGAAAGGAAAAAAGGGGGTGTTTTCTATTGAATATCATTTAAGCAGAATGATTGAGATGACTACAGCCCTTTGTTCATTACACCAAATGTCTAGACAGCAGAGCCTTGACTCAACCTAATATGAGCACTGAGAAAAATATAGTGTCTGCGTGGAGGGAATTGCTGTTTATTTAATGTGACTCCGCCATGTCCCCGGATGACCTGAGGAGGTGGCTGGGCCTCCTCGAACCTCCATTTCACTCCTATGGGTGGGGACAATCACTCTCAGTCTGCCAATTCCACACTTCCCTGGCAGTTTGGTATATACACCTGTGTGGATCTTTTCCTGCTAAATAAGGTTTATTGAAAATATGGACATATATTGGGGTGTCTGGGTGGCTCGGTGGGTTAAGTGTCTGACTCTTGATTTTGGCTCAGGTTGTGATCTCACAGTCTATGGATTTGAGCCCCCCCATCAGGCTCTGCCCTGACAGCATGGAACCTGCTTGGGATTCTCTCTCTCTCTCTCTCTCTCTCTCTCTCTCTCTCTCTCTCTCTGCCCCTCCCCTCCTTGTGTGCTCATGCTCTCTCTCAAAATAAAAAACATTTAAATAAGTAAATAAATAACTATCCAAGGACTCCTGAGCAGTGAGAGTCTCTCTAGATGCCCAGGACATCCTGGAGGAGGGGCAGAGGACTGAGCCTCATGGCAGGATAAGGGGGGAGTTTCAGTGTGTCCTAAGGACATCAACATCATTGCTTTCGCACATCGGTGTCCCCCTGTTGCAAAATGACTTTTGGAGCGAAGACTCACCCCCACCCCCCACAACAAGTCCTGAAGGCCACCAGCAGATGATATGTTATCATCAGCCGAAGTACAATGCCATCAGTGGCCTGTGCCTCACGACACATGCTTTGTGGTTCACAAGGCAACTTGCCATATACCTTTGCTTTTATCCCCTGCTGTCTCTTCTCTGCCTGACCTCGCCTCAACCTACATCTCCCTGGGAGCAGCGAGGGGGCCAGGAGGGACTGCCCCAGAGTCACCAGAACAGGGACAGATAAGGAAAGCAGGACTGACCAATTTCTCTTTCACCGAATCACTTTCTTTGGAATCTGTGGAGTCCTGTTCGCTGACCGTCATGGCTTATTTGTCAGATTTTGGACTGGATTTCCTTGTTCCTGAGAAAGAGAAAAAAGGAAGAAGTCATTAGGCGCTTGCTGTCACTGACGGGTAATTAGGGGAGGCGGCCCAGATGAGGGGGCATGGTGAGGACACCAGGACGGGGGTGCCCGGCTCCCCCGGAGACCTAAGCAGCTCTGTGCTCCTCTCTGGACTCGGTGTCTCCGTCTGTGAGATAGTTGTGTTGAACTACCTCCGTGTTTTCCACACTTGCCACGTTGCTTATTGGATACAGGCCCCTCCCCAGAACATTCTCATTCAGACAGCCATTCTCATGGTAGGGCACATCTTGGAAATACCAAAGTTTCTGTTCCCAAGATGTGAAAATAAAAGCAGTGTAAGTCAAAACCAAGTGCCAATCTCCCCTGTCAAACTGGAAACAGTTCACCAAAATTGTAACAGGATCACTGGCAGGACAGACCTTGAAAACTATGCAGCTTTCCTGGAGTTTGGAAATAGGTTTCTAGAGGCATAAAAATATTTAGGCCCTTTGGGCCAACTACTCCATCTATAAAAAGTTATCCTAAAGCAGCGAAAAAGAACGTGCACAAAGAGTCCAGCCTGAGACCTTCACTACAGCATTTTTCACGTTAAAAAATGGTATTCACAAGAGAAAAAAAAAATCCAGCAGGGAAGTTTAAATAAGTTATGGTACATCCATATATGGAAACTCATGTAGCGATTAAAAACTGTGTTAAAGAACGTTTCATGTCAGGGTGCCTGGGTGGCTCAGTCGGTTAAGCGTCCGACTCTTGATTTCGGCTCAGGTCATGATCTCATGGTTCATGGGATAAGGCCCCACATCAAGCTCTGCGCTGACAGCATGGAGCCTGCTTGGGATTCTCGATCTCTCCCTCTCTCTGCCCCTCCTCCCCTTAAAATAAATAAACATTTTATAAAAGAACATTTAGGGGTGTGTGGGTAGGGCATCTGACTTCAGCTCAGGTCTTGATCTCACAGCTCATGGGTGCGAGCCCCGCGTCGGGCTCTGTGCTGACAGCTCACAGCCTGGAGCCTGCTTTGGATTCTGTGTCTCCCTCTCTCTCTGCCCCTCCCCTGCTCGAGCTCTGTTTTGCTCTCAAAAATAAACTCTTTAAAAAATTGTTTTAAGTTTATTTACTTATTTTGAGAGAGAGACAGAGACAGCACAAGTGGGAGAGGGAGCGAGAAACCCAAGCAGGCTCCATGCTGTCAGCTTAGAGCCTGATGTGGGACTCGACCCCACAAAACGCGAGATCGTGACCTGAGCTGAAACCGAGAGTCGGACGCTTAACTGACCGAGCCACCCAGGCACCCCTAAAAAAATTGTTTTAAAGGTTTAAAAATGTTTAAAAAGAATATTTAATGTCATGGGAAAATGCTCATAATCTTCCTTGACAAACAGAGGAAGATATATTAAAGTCTATCCACCAGTTAATGTTGAAACTAGATGTACTTAGGAAGAGATGCGTGCTCTTAAAGGATGTATGTACTTAAACCGTGCCCGTGCGTTTTTTAATATGAAATTGAAGGTTTCAAAATATTTGTACATCACGTTGTTCATTCAGCAGGTATTCATTAAGCCCCTAATGCCTAGGTAAAAGCAAGACAGACTTTGGCCTGCCCTGATGGAGCCTGCACTCTAGGAGACTGTACAGCCTGTTCCTGGGGCACACGGAAGGCGAGTGGCCTGGCCCAGCACAGGACAGGAGAGCAGGAGGGGACTGGGCCGCAGAGGGGAGCGGAGGACAAATCACATATTTATGTGCAGAGAAAATAGACTCCCTGGAGGCGGCAAGAGAGACAGCAGTTTCCCCTCGGCCGCCGTCTTTTAGCCCATTTTTATCTGGTGTGTTTTCCTAGACTTCTCCGATTTTTGACACTGAAAAAAAAAATTTCTATAACTAGAAAAGCAAGTTTTAAAAGTTGCTTTAAGTTTAAAAAAATGTTTCTGTTTTGATGGAGTCCTTAAGGTGTTGGGTAGCCAAGGAGACATAAGCAATACAATTCTGGAAAAATATCCAGTCCTTATAGGATGACGGGCTCTGCGATCCAGATGTCATCTGAGCCGGTCTGATGAGGATGTTGGTTGGCAGGCTTCCATAGTCAACACTCGAGTGTGACATCCGAGGCCCTCCCCTGAGGAGGGCCACACAGCACACGCTCAGGGACCGTCTGGCCCACTGGACCTCCATTTCCAGGCCATTCTTGTGTTCCCTGGACTGTCCCTGATCCTAGAATGCCTTTCCTCCTTCCCATGCACAGAAGGAAGTGATTCCGAGCTCCCAGAAGGAACAGTCAGTCAAGCGGAGGTGAGCCTTGAAGGTGAGATTCTGTGCCCACCTGCCCAGCACAAGGCCAAAGGCAGACAGCTTGCACCCCAGGCAGTATGGAGCCATGAGTTCAAATTGCAGCTCAATAGCTTACTGGCTGTGTGACTTGAGGAAAGTCACTTAACCTCTCTGGGCCTCTGTTTCTACATGTCAAGTAACGAATAATAACAGGACATATCTCATCGGGCGTTTGCGAAGATTAAATGACTCAATGTGTATGAAGCACATAGTAAATGCTAAATGGCATCATCATCATCATCCCCGGACTCCCAGCAAATGGCCTCTGTGGAGCACTGATGAGGCATTTCATTTGTAAGGGCCTCATGGAACAACATTCTGAGATGGTGTCTTAGAACTGGTTACGAGAGGGGGAACCATTGGGCATGCGAGCAGAGAGCCCTAAACTGCTTCAAAAGAATCCTCTAAGGCTTAAATGGAATCGTGAATAAATATAACACCGATATCCGCTCTGCGTGAAGTTCCAAACATGCCAGCTCCCTATCTTTTCGGTCCGCAGTAATAATACAAAACGTGCTGCTGTTCGAATCTAACACTCTGGTGTCCACTCGTGTGGCCATGCCAGTTCTTAGAAGGTCAAATGACCACAGCCATTGGTGAACAGCCACATCCCAAGCCCCCAGAGTGCCCACCTGCCACAACCCAGCAGCTACAGAGTTAACGTCTACCAAAACCGAGCCCCAGGACTCTGTTCCTGGCAATCTGATTGCCCTCCACCTAGGTTGTCCCTGGGGTTAAATGTTTAGAAAATCACCTCACTGCCGATAAGAAAACCTTCGCGGTCGCCATGTGTCTGTCGCTAGGGTCAACCATGTTAGAAATAAAGTAAGCAAGCCTTAGGGAAGTATCTTCACCCACCCAACCTGTCACAGAGGGTGGGTCTGAGCCCAGACAGCTTCTGGTCAAATCCTCACTCGCGAGCCTGGGTTGGCTGGAAAGACAGAGGCAAAGAAAAGGCGCTGTTGACATCCGTAGACCGCAGAATGTCAGCGGACGGCCCAGGTGGACTTGTTCTCCTAAAGCTGGGGGTCACCTCCCTTGAAATGCCTGCAGGTGCTGCTATTCAGCCTGCCACACGAGCCCAGTGGTGCCAACCAGCACCTGGCTCACAGCTCTGAACAGGAAATGCCACATACTTCCTATTCCCCCCACGTTTTGATTGAGCAATATTTGGCTAGGGCTTTATTCTTTATTTTCAGGGTTAATTCTCTGCTGGCTTTGGCATGGAGCTAAAGCTAACCCTATAACAACATCCTGAAAAGGAATGTGGAAGATAGAGCAGCTTTGAGAGAGAGAGAGAGGAGGAGAGAGAAGGAGAGAGACAGAGAGGAAGGAAGGCAGAAGGAGATAACTGGGTTATCAGCCATTGGAATAATTGCCTTAGCCATGATCACTCATTATCCATTTCATTTTATGGCAGCATTCATCAAACCCCACGCTAAGCACTTTATGTGCATTTTCTCACTTAATCTTCACCTAAATTGATGTTCAAATCCCTGACTTTTCAATTCCCTTATTCCAGCTGCTCTCCGAGAGTCTTAGAAATTCTTGAAATCCTTCCCAAAGCTGGTCCATGTCTGTGAACATAACCTACCTGGTTTCTGGAGCCCCCCTTGCCTGTTACGGTCTAAAGAACAAACAGAATACGCTTCATAGATAAATCAGCTCCCCCCCATATAATCAGATATAAGCCTGGGAAATTGTGAAAGAAAGCAGCACTAATGATTACATGGCATCCAGCTATTACTATCAACATTCCTTAATGTCTATCCCCACGAGAGGTAAATGATTAACAGCCAACTATTGATGGCAAGCTCAGCTTATTAAAAACATGCCAGGGGGTCAACAAGTTCTGGACCAGAGTCAAAGGCAGAGGTGTTCCGGCACAGCCACTGTTGAGTATCGGGCTGACCTTCTTGCGTGTCCGATGGCTTCCTGCTAATGCGAGGATATGACCAGCGCAGGATCTGCCCAGGCCGCGGTGAGGGTTAAGTGACATGACACACGACAGCTGTAAAGCAGGACACGAATGGTGCACGTCGATCGGGTTCTAAGCCCAAATGGGCAAGACAAAAAGTTTATTCTTGCTACTCTGTCAATGTCAGACTATAATCAGCCCCGGGAGAAATACAGGAGAGCCATCAACTCTGAAATGCTGCACCGGTGGTCACTGCTGTTGGTGGCGGTTTACGAATGCCACAACGTCCCCCCGACCTGTCCCGGTAGCTCGAAAGAGATGCCCACGTGTGAGCCCTACTCTATCTTCAGGACTCTGAGATAAACGGAGGGCTGGAGCAGCAGAGGGGTGTGAGGAGAAGAAGTGAGGAATGCAAGAGCATGGCTGAGTGGCTCGGGGCCAGATCCAAGCTCAGCCAAGGGCACCAGGGCCTCCTCCTGACCAGTTCACAGAGACAGCTGAGGGCATGGGGAGTGCGGAACGGTTCTGAGGTGAATCGTAGAAAGATGGCGCCTGGGAGTCCTACCCACCACGGAAAAGGGACTCCGTGCCTGGTTCAGGCATATGCTTGGACCCTGGGAGGTAGCACCGTTCGGGGAACTTGGAAAAGTCCTTCTGATTCCCTTGGCATCAACTCCGAGCACCCGGGCAGCCTTCTCATGGCTAACCCCATTTCCCCAGTTTCCCAACCTTGATGTTGACAAAACAGTGGACTGGAGAACGGGAAGAAACCACCTGATCCCCAAGAAGCACCTACCCCAGGTGCCTTTATCAACCAACCTCCAGTGTCCGACCCAACCTGCCCATCAGGAAGACGACATTTCTGTGCCCGGGGTGATTTCAGCTGTGCTCAAGGAAATGCAGACACACCTGGGCAACACAATGGCTCCCCTGGAGTTTTCAAAGCTTCCACAATTATCCATTTGGTGACCAACCCTTCCTTTTCCCAATCAGTCACCTGACCTCTCTCTTGACATGTTTTTAGCTGTGGCAAATCATTTTCAGAACGAGGATTATTCAACCATTAGTTTAGCAGCGTCTAGGTGGATAGTATAATACGATGACTAAGCCTGGGATTTCGTGTCAGACCTCCACCCCCAGCCTGCCCCTCCCCAGCCGTGTCACACAGGACAAGTCACCTGTCTGCCAAGTGGGGATAAGGGAGTACTTGTCTCAAGGTCATGTCATATAGACCAAACGAGATGTTGCCCTTGGAAATACCTGCCATGTAGCAAGCACCCAGTGAATATTCACTATGGCTATTGTTTTGGGAAGTCTCTTTCTTGATCACTATTTTTATTCTTTCTTATTTATTTATTTATTTATTTATTCTTTTTCAAGTGTTTTATGGAGCACCTACTATGTGGCCCACATAGTGCTGGAACCCGAGAAGGCTGCAAAGAAGGGCTAAACCTGTTACTTCCATTGGGGTAATTCACAATTGAGTTGGAAGGATGAGCCAATGGACGATACCCGCATTTAGTAAGCACCTACTGTGTGCCAGGCACTGGTTAGGCAAAGCCTCATTTAGTCCTGAGAGCAGCCACTAAGCTTTTGTTATCTCCATTCTGTGGCCGAGCGTACTGGGATCCCACAGGTCACCCCACTTTCCTGAAGCACCATGACTTACGGATGAGGACTGACGTTTAAAGCAAGACCACCCACTCCGCACCACTCTCCCCGCCATGTTACCGTTCACTGCTGCTCTGTGGGGAGGCCCCCCACCCCCCACCAAAATCAACAAGCCCATCGGAGCGAGCCTCGGGATCTTGCTGTCAGACACGCTTCTCTTTTCACTTCCTGGCCATGCGTGGCCGTGCAGCATCCAGAAAGACTTCCCACTTGGGAGGCTCTGCCATGGTGGGTCTTGTGGGCACATCCCTCTTGTCAAGGGTCTTCTTTCAGCCATTATCCTGTTTTCCTTTGCCATCATCAAGTTCTCCTTCTCCGTCGGATCGCTTCAGGCCATACACAAGGGTGTCTCCATGCCATCAATTTAAAAAAGGAGTTCGAAAGGAAGACGTGTTGGCGAAGATGTGGAGAAGCTGGGGCCCTCCTACATTGCCAGTGGGAATGTAAACTGGTTTAGCCACCGTGGAAGACAGTCGGGCGGTTTCTCCAAGAATAAACATAGAGTCACCTTCTGCCCCAGCAACGCTCCTCCTGGGTACAGACCCAAGCGAACTGGAAACAGGTGTTCAAATAAACCTTGAACACGAACGCTCACAGCAGTGCTCCTTACGGCAGTTTGTAGTGTGGACACAGTCCAAATGCCCATTAGTTAATGAATGGATAAAGAGTTAGGGTCTCCCATATAATGGATTGTTATTACTCAGACGTAAAAAGGAATGAAGTCCTGACACACGTTTACAGTACGGAAGAACCTCGAAACCCTTATGCTGGGGTTAAAACGCTGGACACAAGCAGTTACGTGTTTTCTGATTCCACTTAAATGGAATGTCCGGGGGGTCGGGGGGCCCCTGGGTGGCTCAGTCGGTGGAGCGTCCGACTTCGGCTCAGGTCACGATCTCGCGGTGCGTGGGTTCGAGCCCCGCGTCGGGCTCTGTGCTGACGGCTCGGAGCCTGGAGCCTGTTTCCGATTCTGTGTCTCCCTCTCTCTCTCTGCCCCTCCCCTGCTTGTGCTCTCTCTCTCTCTCTCTCTCTCAAAAATAAACATTAAAATAAATAAATAAATAAGTAAATAGGATGTCCAGAAAACGCAAATCCGCAGAGGTTGAGAGCGGATCGGTGGTTGCTAGGGAACCGCTCTTTTACAGGTGAGGGGTTTGCTTTTGGGGAGATCAACATGGTTTGGAGCTAGACAGAGGCGGTGTTGCACAACATTGTGAATGCGCTCAATGCCGCCTAACTGTTCACTTTAAAACGCTCCGTTTGAGGTTAAGTGAAGTTCACCTCAGTGGAAAACAAGACTTCCTTTGACTCCGTGACCTCCTGTTACCACCCCGTTTCCTTGCTCTTTGTCACAGCTAAAGTGTCCCAAAGAGAATTCACGGTCTCTCCTTTGCCCTGCCCATTCTCGCTGGTGCAGAAGGCTTTTGACCCACCACCCCACCCAGCTTGCTCTTATTGAGGACATCAACCATCCAAAGTCACTAGTCAATTCCCTGTAACCTCCCAGCAGCTTTGGCGAAGGTGACCACTCCTCTTCCTTCTGGGTCCTTTTAGAAACTTCCTTGTCCTGGGGCACCTGGGTGGCTCCGTCGGTTAAGCTTCTGACTTTGGATCAGGTCATGATTTCACGGTTCATGAGTTCGAGCCCCGCGTCAGGCTCTGTGCTGACAGCTCGGAACCTGGAGCCCGCTTCGGATTCTGTGTCTCCCTCTCTCTCTCTACCCCTCCCCGACTCGTGCTCTGTCTCTGTCTCTCTCAAGAATAAATAAACATGAGAGAAACAAACAAACAAACAAACAAACAAACTTCCTTGTGCTGTCTTCCAGCCAACACGCTGGCCTGGTTTTCCTTCACCTGCTTCTTCCTTAGTCGGCTCAGCCGCTGATGGCAAAACGTCCCAAGACTCAGCCCATTGGCCTCCTCACTGCTCTGCAAACTCATCCAGACTCGTCCATCCACAGCCTTCAAACCATCTGTACGATGCCGACTGCCCCGACCTACCCCTTTCGCTCGGACCTCTCCCCCGAGATCCAGACTCATGCGTCCACCTCCCCGTCAGTGCTGACACTTGGCTAAGCTTCTCAAGCCGAACAGGTCCCAAACTGAACTTCCGACGTCCCTGTCCAAATGCCCTCTTTGCTCCGGCCTCCCCGTCTCCCCTATTGCGGCCCCCATCCCAGTTCCTAGGCCAAAGAGCAAGACTCCCTCCTCCCTCTGACTTCCCTCCTGGTGCCTGTTGGAACCACGACATCTCTCGCCACGTCAGCTCTCAGTTACACCCGGGCAGATGGCGCATCTCTCCCCGGGGACACCAGGGACACGGCTTGCCACAGCCTCCAGACAGCTGCCCTCCTCACCAGACCCCCTCCATCCAGAGGTGGCCAAGGCGACTTCGTCCACAAACACCCAGGCCGAGGGACCCTCCCTGCCCCGAGCCTCCGGTGTCTGTCCTAGATCGAGTCCTGACTTGCTGCTCCCTTCGCCCAGAGTCAGACTCCCCTCCTCGTTCCCCCATGTCACGCAGCGAGAGCACCTCCCGACCTGGGTTCCAATTCTGGTCCTGCTGCCGACCGACTGTGGGATTAAACAGGTCATGAGGTCCTTGGTGATCAGGCCCATGTCTGCCTCTCCAACGTTTTCCTCCGCTCTGTCCCTCTGCCTCCACAGGCCCCTCACCCTGGCTTCTCCTTTCCTCCCAAACACCCAAATTCTACCATCTCGGGGCCTTTGGACCTGCTGTTCCTTCTGCCCAGGGGTCCACCCTCAAACCACTTATGGCTCTTGTCCTGTGGGGTCTTCTCTCAAACATCTCCTTAGAGATGCTCTCCCTCACCTCCCCGGCTGAACCGACCCTGATGAGGGAATGTAAGGCAAACTGAGGGCCATGCACTAGCTAATCCCCCCTCCCCCCAGGTGGGAGGTGTGTGACATTCCTCAGGCTCTCCCGGCTGCCCAAGAACAAAGGAAAGGGGAAGGCAAGAGGTTAACTGATAGAGATCACAGTCGTGCAGGACAGAGTCTCCATCCATTTACAAATATCTTAGTTAATTATAAGGAAAAGGCAATCGTAACAATAACCCAATCTCCAGAAACCTACAGATTCGGTTTCCTGGAGCCCCAACATCACCCTCCCCTCCACAGTGATGTGGGGAACAGAGGCAAGAAGGAAATGGCAGGTAAAATGAAACTTCCTTATAACCTGCAGCCCCTTGACAAACACTTGAGGCAAAGAGAGGATATCCTTTCCCCAGGAAACCCTACTGTCCTAATGTTAATGCCTTACTACAGGGAAAACAACCTTGGCTTGACCACAGCAATGCCTCCGGTGTCTCCTGAGTCCTCTTTAGCACATGAAAGTCCTTCTGGGGGCCTCCCTTTGACTTTACCTCCCCAACTCCATAGTATATAACCAGCCACTGTTCACAACCCAGTGTAGCTTTTCTGCCCATGGACCCTGTCCCCGTGCTCTCATAAAATCACCATTCTTGCACCAAAGACGTCTCAAGAATTCTTTCTTGGCGGTCGACTCCAGACCCTCACCACCCCAATACCCCATCAAACCCCACCCCGACCCCAAGTCTGCCTGCCTGCCTGTCTGTCCATCCCTCCCTTCCTCCTCTTCCTCTCTCCCTTCTCCTGCTCCTCCCTCTCCCTCCTTCCCTCTTTTTCTCTCTTCCATTACCTTTTATTTTCTTCCACATACTTACTACCTGAAGTTACCCTTTTTGTCTATTTGTTTTGGGGGCTCTTGTCTTTCCTCCCCTGCAGAATGCAACCCCATGGTGGGGGCGGGGGGGGCGGGCAGGGACCTCGTCTCTTATCACTGCTGTTGTCCCAGTGCACGGAACAGAGTTCGGCACATAGTAGGCACTTAATGCATATTTGGTGACTAACTGACCAGAAAAGCCACAATGCCCGCTGAGCTCTCTCTTGCCCCCAGAAAACTCCCATAAGAGAGCTCAGCCTGGACTGGCTGCAGAGGGGCTCCTGCCAGCCTGGCCCCGCGGGGCCGACACGGAGCGACTCGAAGCGTTCTCTAGCCTGCGTCTTGTGGCGATGGCACTGAGCGTCCAGCAGCTGTGGGTCAGGGACCCTCCTAACCAGGCTGTTCTCTCACTGCCTGCTTCCCACGCTCTCTGTGTGTTTCCAGAACCCGGAGGCACAGTCTCTCCGTTGATGCAGTCACAACCTTCCAGGGGCCACCTGTTACACAGCTTTTCTGCCCCAGTCCATGCCGGTATGTGACCAGCAATCACCCTTGTCCACTTGGCTCCTTCTAGCGGTTGCATCTGGGCCTCCCCACACTCGGCTCCCTTATCTGGAAGGTCCACCAGGAAGCCCCCAGGACTGGGCTGGTCCTGATGTGGACAGTTGATCCCCCAAATGAACCCTTCTTGATGAGAACTCCAATGCAGCACCAGAGACGCTCTCAGAATCTGAGTCAGGGAAATAAGTCAGAGAGAGACACATACCATAGGATTTCGCTCATATGTGGAATTTAAGAAACAAAACAGATGACCACGGGGGAAGGGGAGGAAAAATAACATAAGATAAAAACAGAGAGGGAAGCAAACCATAAGAGACTCTTAACAGAGAACAAACTGAGGGTTGCTGGAGGGGAGGTGGGCGGGGGGATGGGCTAAATGGGTGATGGGTACTAATGGGCATGAAGGAGGGCACTTGTCGGGATGAGCCCTGGGTGTCATATGGAAATGATGAATCACTGGGTTCTACTCCTGAGACCAATACTCCACCGTCTGTTAACTCACTTGAATTTTTTTCTTTTAATGTTTATTTATTTTTGAGACAGAGAGAGACAGAGCATGAACGGGGGAGGGGCAGAGAGAGAGGGAGACACAGATTCGGAAGCAGGCTCCAGGCCCTGAGCCATCAGCCCGGAGCCCGATGCGGGGCTCGAACTCACGGACCGCGAACTCATGGACCGCCAGATCGTGACCTGAGCTGAAGTCGGACGCTTAACCGACTGAGCCACCCAGGCGCCCCTAACTCACTTGAATTTAAATACATAAAAAAGTGGGAGAGTTGAGCCTTCACCGAAGACTAGAGCTAATTTTAAGTAATATACAACTTCTACACTCAAAACTAAAGGCAAACAAGGGGTTCCGTTTGTCACTGAGAATACTTCCGGAAGAAAACTGACAGGAGTGCTCTTTACTTTTATGAAAGTCAGAAATTAGGGTAGAGAACTTGAAAGAAAGAAAGAAAGAAAGAAAGAAAGAAAGAAAGAAAGAAAGAGAGAAAGCTCAAAGTTTAAAGAGGCTATCTCTGCTTATCACACGGTGGCTTGGTATCACTTTGGGTTTTACCAGAGCCCTCGTGGGACTGTTACAAGCCCTTTAAGAAGACCTCACAAGCCCTTTAAGAAGAAGCATGGTCAGGGGGGTCTGGGTGGCTCTGTCAGTTAAGCGTCCAACTTCAGCTCAGGTCATGATCTCACAGTTCGTGAATGAGAACCCAGGGTCGGGCTCTGTGCTGACAGCTCACAGCCTGGAACCTGCTTCGGATTCTGTCTGTCTCTCTCTGCCCCTCCCCTGCATGCTCTCTCTCTCTCTCTCTCTCTCAAAAATAAACAATAAACATTAAAAAATTAAAAATAAAGAAATAAACATTAAAAAAAAAAAAAGAAGCATGGTCAGCCCCATGCATGGTTTAATTACCACTGTGAAAGAAGTTTGAAATATCGACCTGTTTAAAAAAAAGGGGGGGGGGAGCGGAATGTTCTAAGATACAAACCCTCGTCCTGGCTCACGGGTCTGGTTGAAGCTGAAGGAACAGGGCTCTGGCACCCACACAGTGACCCAGCCTGCCACCAGCCAGCCGTGTGACCTCAAACTACTCACTTAACCTCTCTGAGCTCAACGTCCTTACCCGTAATCATAACCAGGACACCATGTCCCTCCGTGGAGATCAGTAACATGTGGACATAATACTCAGCACCTGAAACTTGTGCCTATTTTTAACACGTCCAAGTTAATCATTTATGAAATGCAGCGAGTCCAAGCAAATATTTATACTTAGCTGTTCATTCAGAGTTTCTCCCAGGCTGGTGTTCAGCTCGAGCAGAGTTGACCAACGAGAACAACAGCCTTCGGCGGCCCGGAGCAGGTCTCCGTGAGTTTGCGTTCCCCAAGGAGACTCAGCATGTGGCTTAGATGTCAAAGGACAGGCTGTGGACCAGACACCGGTTGCTTGGATTTTCCTGAGACCCGGAAACGCTCGTCGGAGCTGCTCGCCGAGCCACTGCTTGGTTCTCTCCCGCGTCTCTGGCCGCCTTCCACATTCTTCTCCGGGGCCTCCTCCCCTTCCCCGTGCTTATTCCCTCCGCACTTGCTGCCTGGGCGGCTCTGCTCCCACCTGCCTGCTGATGACGCCCAGGTTCTACCCCAGCCCAGGTGTGCCACGTTCCTGGGCAGCCCACAGGACATGGGCACTTGGGTACTGAGAGGAATCTCAGAATTAAGTGACCAAATGACGCCGGTGGAGCGGCCGGGTTGGTCTCTAGCACGGCAAGTGCTCGGAGACAGTCATGCGTCTGGAGCCAGGGCGGTCCCCCTGGGCTGGCTGAGCTCCCACACCTGCATGAATAATTATTATCTCAGACTTGCCAGGTCCCCAGCCTGCCGCCCTCCCTCCCGCCCTGTCCAAACCAGCTCCTCCACGGTCCTCCCGTCCCGGTCAGTGGCATCACCCTTCCCGGGAGGACCTGCTGTCCACACCCTTCTTCCTGGATGCAGAATCTGACCGCCTCCCATCAGTTCTTGCTTCTCAGCCCTAGTCCGAGCAGTCTTGCCAGCCCTGGGAGGAGCCACTGCCTCGGCCTCCCCTCCAGCCTGCTCTCCCTGCCCCTGCCCCTGCCCCCCCACTTCCCCACAGAGCAGCCAAGAGCTCCTCATAATGTAGGTTGGATCTCCTCCCTCCTGTGCTCAGAAAATGCCCCTCCCCATGGCTCCCGACCTTCTCGGCTCAGGATTATGTCCTCAGGCCTCAGCAAATGCTATAGCCTCTGACTCTGATGACTCGCACTAATGCTGTTTCCCCCTCTCTCTTCCCCCTGCCCCTCCACTCTGGCCAACTGGATCCCTTTGGCTCTAGTACACTCTTGTCTCAGGACATTTTGTACCTGCTGTTCCTCTGCCTGGAACATTCCCCCCCACCCCCAACCCCCCAGATCTGCAAAGGGCTCACAGCTCACTTTGCTCTGGTCTGCACCCCAACAGGGGCCGTTGGAAAGGACCCCCTGACTACCCGATATAAAATGCAAGCTCGTGATTAATCACCCCCATAATCTCCCATCTATCCTGCGCTGGTTTACTTTTGAAGGGCTCCAGTCGCCGTCCGATGAGTGTTTACCTGTTCGTCGACCTGGATCCTCCGGCTAGAACGTGTAGCCCAGAGAGCTGAGATCGGGTCATGTGCTGGCCACCCTTCCTGCCCCCGAGGCCCCAGTGCCCACCTTCCCTGTCCTGCTCTTGCCCTGGGACGCCGGCCCTAACGGACAGCATTGGCTGACTCCCTTGCAAGAAGCCATCGGCCCAAGGGAGGTGTGGGCAGGAAGTCAAAGGGTGGGAAGACAAGGAGGTCGGGCATCTCCCCTGCAGCCCAGTCCCCCCAGTTCAGCAGCTCTGGCAACATTTGTACCCTCCCCAAGTGGACACGGCCCTCCTCCTTCTCAACACCACCTCCTTCCCTTGCGCCCAGAGTGAGCCTCAGCGTCATGGAGGGACCGGCCATTGTCCATCTGTTCCTTTACCCCTCCCCACACCTTTGTGAGTCCCTAGACTTGTCTGGAGTGGGTTCTGTTTCCTCCTGAAACCCTAGCGCGGCCACCCAGTCACGTTTACTGCTGTGCCTGGCACCTAGAATGCAGTCTGAAGCACGGTGCTTGATAAATACTTCCAATGAATTCATTAACTAATGAATTAATTAGCAGAAGGATGAATGGGAGGAAACCAATATGCTACTTAAAGGAATGAACAGATCAATGAATAGAGCAGGCCGCTTTGTTTCTGTGAAGGAAAGAATGAATTAAGCCAATGAACTAACTTCCAAGGAAGCCTAAACAGAAAAAAAAATGAACAGAAGCCATGTGTTCCTTTGAATTGTGTGCTTAGCAGAGTCCTGAATCTGTCTCCTGCACTGGCTCTTACCTTGAAGGGTAAGATTACAGGCCCTTTCCCCGCCCCAGCCTGATGGATGAGGGTTCTGAGATCCCCTTGACCCTGGAGCCCCAGCTGCCGGCCCCACTCTCCCGGCCTGGCTGCACGCAGGCTGAGGTCGTGCATGGACCATTCAGGCTCACCCTCTGTCCAAAGCAGCAAAGACTCTTCCCTGCTGAGAAGTCTGCAGGGCCCACGCCCCTGCACCACAGAGAGGGAATGGACCCCAGCGGCTTCAGCAAGAGAGGACCTCGCCCGCTCAGCAGGAGCGCCGGCCAGACTCTCCCATTCACCCTGCAGCCTGCCGGCAGGCGGTCCTTTCCTGGCTTGTGACAACTCTAAGGCTGGAGAAGCAGCAGTGGATTTGGAAGAGAGACCCACAAGCACCTTAGCCTTCCAAGGCGGACTGTGGCTCTCCTGGGTCTGCCAAAAGCTTGGGCCAGAGCGAGGGGCCCGGGGGAAAAAAACACAAAATGGCACATCCACGTGCAGTTGGGCCAGAAAACACAGGGCGTGGACAGTGAACTTGAAGCTAGTGCCCTTTTCTGTCTCTCTGTTCCCTGAGAAGCAGCTGCTGGGGACAGCTGAGCAAACAGAGGCTCTCCCTCCGCGGGGCTGGGGCCAAGAGGCCAGTTTCTTGCACAAAGTCAGGGGAAGTCACGTGCTCCATCTGGCGAAGGGAGAAGGGGCAAGGGCAGGACTGACACCCCCGCTGACGTCACTGTTGTGCCCAGGCTGGCCGGACTTGACCACTTAGTTCAACCTTTACAGCCCTGCATGACCTGTTGGGGCTATGAATGTGCCAGAGGCTATGTCGGGGGCTCATTCCACCCTGAGAAGCAGCCACAGGCGAGGCCACAAATGGACACTTTTTCGCTGCATTTGGCCACGCAAACCCTGCTCATGTGCTCATTTGTTCGTTCATTTCCTCGTTCATTTCTTCGACAAAGGCTTCCCGAGGTCGAGGTCGTACTAAGAGCCAGGTCCTATGTTAATTGCTGGAGGTACAGAAATGAATCAGATAAAGCCCCTCCTGTAAGGGGTTCACACTAGGAGGAGGGAGACAGACACACAGCAGTGGGGAAGGCTCTGTCATTCATTCGGCAGGCACTGACGGGAGCATGTGCCGGGGTCCCAGCACTGTTCCAGGCACGGCGGATGGAGCGATGAGAACGCACGGACAAAACTTCCTGCCCTCGTGAGCTTACGTTCTAGGGAAAGGAGTCAGATCATAGACCACGCATGTAAGTAAATTCTAGTTTATTGGATTTGGATAGGTGCCATGGAAAAAACAGAAAGTAGGGGGTATGGAGGGCTGTGGGTGTGGGGGGGACATTGCAAATTTTAAAAAGATGGTTCTGGAAGGCCTCACCTGGAAGGTACCCATGTGAACAATGACGTGAGGGCAGGGAGGGGTGGAGCCATGTGGACGAGCTACAATACTTACAACGTGTGTTACGATAGCCACACACACACACACCGGAGACTCACTCCCCGGCAGCCCAGAGGGACAGCTCCCTGCGCGTGAAGCAGAGGAGTTTCCAGCAGAAGGACATTCAGTGGGTGAGGAGGATGATGGATCGTTCCAGAGAAGCAAGTGGGGTCCTTGATGGCACCTCCCAGAGCAGGACGTTTGCAGGAGAGATGATTTGCTCTTCGATCGGTGCCTGACCGCCCCCCCCCCCCCCCCCCAGGCACACTGGCCATCTTCCCGGCAATGTGCTGGAGACGCGGACACGGACACAGGTTTCCACACGCACCATCCACGGTAGGCTTACCCTAGAGCCTGTGGGGTCAAGGGGCAAAGCTTGACCCTTGAGAAATCTAGAACACCAGAGGGCAGCAACAGCAAGACGCCAGGCATTGCTACCACTTGGAGAGTTTCTCAAAAACATAGATTTTCGAAACGTAGACCTGCTGATTCCAAAAATCCGGAGGAAGGGTCTGCCTAATAAGCCGTGGTGTTAGGGGCGCCCGGGGCGCTCAGTTTGTTAAGCGTCTGACTTCGGCTCAGGTCACGATCGGATGGTTCGTGGGTTTGAGCCCCGCATCAGGCTCTGTGCTGACCGCTCGGAGCCTGGAACCTGCTTTGGATTCTGTGTCTCCTTCTCCCTGCACTCCCCTCTCAAAAATAAATACACATTAAAAAAAAGAATCAGCTATTATTTTAATAGGCGTCCCAAGTAATTCTAATTAATGGCAGAGTTGACAAATACCGATCCGACACAACTCGTTCTCTTTGCAGACGGGAAATGTGCTGTCCAGGGACTTGCCCAAGGATGCACAGCCAGTGTGTGCAGTGGAGGCAGGGCTGGGCATCGGAGCCCTCGGTTCCTGAGGGCATTCATTTCCTCAGGCTGCATAACAAAATTCCACAAATGGAGGAGTTTAAAACAATAGAAACCTACTTCCTCACAGTTCGGAGGCTAGAAGGCTGAGATCAAGATGTTGGCATGACCATGCCGTCTTGAAGGCTCTAGGGGAGAATCTGTTCTGTGACTTTCTCTTAGGGTCTGGTGTCCTTGACCATTCTTGGCATTCCTTGGCTTGCAGCCATAACTCCAGCCTCGGTCTCTCTGCGTCTTCCCTCGGCCCTCTCCCTGTGCATCCTCTCCTTATAAAGACATCCACCATATTGGATTAGGCCCCCACCCTACTCCAGTATGACTTTATTTAACCAATTAGATCTGGATTGACCCTATTTCCAAATAGGTTCACATTCTGAGCTATGGGGTGGCTAGGACATCAACACGTCTTTTTGGAAGATGCTGTTCTGCCCACACCACGCAAGCCTTGGTGGTTCCCTCCACGTACGTATTTGTTGTTATGACCCGTCTGATTCTGGGAAGATTTGAGGGCGCTGGCGTTAAAATAAAACAGACAAAACAGGACTAATATGCTAAGAAGTAATGAATGAGTGATGAGTAAGACCCATCAAGTGGAGAGGGAGACAGGGTTGTAGCAGACATTTCCGGTAGAGACAGGGTGTAGGCACACAGGACTGAATGTCACCGAGTGCCTGGACTCCTGTCTCCCACGGGAGCTTTTCCCACTTTCCCTGTATCTTTACAGGAATGTGGCTGGGCTGCCTAGAAAGGACCCCATCAAGCAAAGCTCGCATAGCGATGTGGGAGTGTGACTTCGGGACCTTCTGGACTTGGGGAGGCTCCTCCCTGTTGCACAGATTGTTGTGGGGAGCCAATGATATAATGCAAATTAAGTGATAACTGGGGGGGAAAAATCACAGTTTTAGAGAGTTGTGCAGTTTACAGAATGCCTTCACATTCATCAGAGAGAACCCTGCCCAGAATTTTGTGGGCTGGATCGACCTGCACGGTGTACTGGTGAGAAGACTGAAGGGCAGGGAGGAAACTGGGCTGTAAATGAGTCACAGCGACACTGGGCGTCCTGGTTCTCGGCTCAGGCCTCTCCCCACTACTTCTCCCATGACAATGAGGCATTCACACTCCCCATGGCTCTTCCCGTCTGCAGTTCTCAAAGTTGTCACACTCAGTCCATCCTCCCCCATCCAACCAACCATCCATCCATCCATCCATCTGTAAGTATATAAGTAAGTGGCTATATTTAATAGCATTTTTATTCATTCTGGTTACTAGTTCATTTGCATTGTCTCAGCTGTTTTCAACGAGAGCCTGTGAATGAGCCTTGGCAAGTGTCCCCCCGCCAGGCTGGAAGGCTGGAATAAAGTCAAGAGCTGCCACCATCCCTGCCCGGTGGGGTTCTACTGGACCAGACTCGGAGCAGGGATGCTCAAAGGAACAGGGGACCCCCCTGTCCCTCTTACGGGCTTCAACCTCGCCCCCCCCCCCCCCCCCAGCTGGCTTCCTTCCAGCTACGAGAGGCTACCACTTCCTGGAGAGCTCTCAAGTCAGAGTATCTTGAACGGAGTTGAACGGAAAGGGTCATTGTTTACAAAACATCTTTTTTTTTTTTTTAATGTTTTAAATATTTATTTATTTTTGAGACACAGAGCGACAGAGTGCAAGCAGGGGAGGGGCAGAGAGAGGGAGACAGAATCCGAAGCAGGCTCCAGGCTCCGAGCTGTCAACACAGAGCCCGACGCGGGGCTCGAACCCATGAAGCGTGGGATCGTGACCTGAGCCGAAGTTGGACGTTTAAGCGACTGAGCCACCCAGGCATCCCCAGCATCATTTTCAATGGCTATTTTAGCTTCTAGTTTTGCGGTGACCACATGTCGTTTAGCCAGTCGGTCAGGTACGTTGTTTTCCCTTTTCCGATATTACAAACAGCTCATAGAAATGAGATTCTATAATTCATGACTTTCTATGTCCGGCTTGATTTGTTTCATGTGATGTTGACCCTCATCCTGTTGTATCAGCTTCTTGATAAACCTTCTTTCCTTGGCTTCCAAGATCCTGTGTTCTTGTGTTTCCTCTCCTTCCCTAGCTGCCCCTTCTCTCAGAGCTGGGGCTAGGGTGAGGGAGGTGAGGCATTCGTGTTGGCAGCAAAACGTCTGGAGGCACCAAAACCCTCAATCATCAAGATAAATATCTAATGCAACATTTTTTAAAAGTCCACATGAATGCCAAAGAAGTCCATGCTGACGACGTGTTAACATTTCAAGTAAAGGCAGAATCCGGTGGCGCCAAGAGTGGGCAGAGACAAGGGAGGTGAGCCTTACAGATGGAGGGTTGGACCCAGGATGGTGAGAGTTGTGGCAGCCCCAGGACGCGAATCCAGTACGCGTTCATCTTGCTCCAATTCTGACTGTCGTAGTCCATGGTCACCAGCTTCTTCCAGGTCCGGCAGCCTTCCCCGTTCTATAGTGTCCTCATCTGAGTCAGACTTGAGATTTCAACTCAATGTCCCATACCAGTGTCCTAAACAATACTTCTTCCGGTCTGCCTTCGCCGTTTTCTGGCAGAACCCCAAGCCTGGGTGGCTAAGTCTCCACTTTCTCTTCTGCCCCATGGATGGGCTAGCCGGCCTGTGGATTCAGTCCCTAGGGCAGGGCGCCATGCTCAAACAGGGGTGATGCTCCCAGCACCTCACTCTCCATAGTGTTTGTCAAGCCTTCTTTACTTTTCTTGGCCCCGTAACCTCCCCGTCCGCCCCTTGCTCTCAGCAGATGGTTGCAGTGGCCCCCAGACTCAGCCAACGACTATCTGATACAAGGGTACAAAGAGCAGGTTCCCTTGAATTCAGGTGGGACGGCAGGTGGATATGATAAGGATTCCCCCATTTAATCCCCCAAAGACTCTGTGGCCATATACTCAATAACCATACACTGGGGCAAATTAGCCATCAGGCATTGGATACAGGCTCTGGGCTGGCACTGCTATTCTAATGGTCACAGCCCCCCATTAGAATCTGCTACACAGGAATCAAGTAGTCAGTATCGTTCTGGCCCAGGTATGTCATAGAGTGGGTACACTGAGTCACCAAACCCACCCCGCAGTCGTTTCCCTGGGTCCTGAACGTGTTTAGGAAAGACACGCTAAGACCCTGGAAAAGAACGCTCACATTGGTTCCTTGACCTGCAGAGTGAGAGATATTGCCTAAGAAAGCCCGAGAACTTCCACCCCGTGCCAAGGTAGTAAATGAGAAACAATATTACATTGTTTACAAAATGTGTGAGATTATTATTTGCAGAGATCAGCGCCACCCTCAGAGTATTGAGGCATCCAGGAGTAGTGGTCCCTGTGATATCCCCACGTGATTCACCAGGCTGACCCTCCCAGAACTCTACGGGTCAGAGCAAAAGACCCTGGAACTTTGGGAACTTAACCCAGTAGTAGATGCCCAGCTGTAGTTACTGACTGATATGGTGAGTCTTCTAGTGTGGATGCTTTTGAGTACGCTGAATGCAGCTTATTCATGGGCAACAAGATCTTTTTCTACACTGATGAGAGAGAACGATCAGAAGCAGTTTACATCCACATGGGACAACATGGTACCCACGTATGGCCTTCCTCTAGGGCTCTACTCCTTCTTCTGTTGTTGTGACGGCAGCGCAAAGGGACCTAGACCATCTGGACATCCTACGGGACATGGCAATGGTTTGCCATGTCGATGGCATTGTGTCAAGTGCCCTTGAAAAGCATGAAGTACTAATTCTGTGTGCTTTGGTAAAGCATGTTCATTCTGGAAGGTGGGAGGGAGGTAAACCAGACAAGATCCCAAAGGCCTAGAGCCCAAAGGGCCAAGGGTCACATCAGTGAAGCTCTTAGGGGTCCACTGGTGGAGACCATGCTGGAAAATCCTCTCTGGGGTAAAGGACAGAGTCTTGCACGTCGATCTCCTACCCCTGGGAAAGACATTCAACCTCTCCAGGTTTGAGAGGCACACATTCCACAACTGGGGATATGATTTCCACCTATGTGTCAGATGTGGAAGGTTTGCGTGGGACCCCAAGGTAGGCAAACCCCATGTACGGGTCCAGGAAGAGGCATAAGCAGCCTCGCCCCTGTGCTGTCCAGCCCAGTAGATCCCGCAGAACCACAGGCATCTGTGGGGAAAGATGTCAGATGGAGACCCTGCAGGCCCCATCGGGAGAGGCACGGTGCAGACCCCCAAGAGTCTAGAGCAAGACTGTGCCATCCACAGCAGAGGACTGGGCACTGTTTGAAAACAGCTCCCGGCATGCTGCTGGGCCTTAGTAGAAACTGTATCTGAGGATGCCATGCCATCTGAGCATGTGGCCACTCATGACCTTGACATTTGCTAAGATCGGGTAGGCCCTGGGAAGTGGAACATAGGGGGTTGAAGGTCCAGAGAGCCCTGCAAACTGCATGAACAGGTGCCCCAGGCCCCAGGTCATCTGCCTCTATGGCACTGATGCTTCTCCCTCAGCTGTGCTTCTCCCTCAGCTGATGCTTCTCCCTCAGCTGATGCTTCTCCTGCAGCGGACACCTTTGGCCAACGATACCATAAATGAGTGACACAAACCACAGGAATTTGCCTTCTCACAGCTCTGGAGGCTGGAGAGTCCAAGATCAAGGTTCCAGTAGGGTCGGGTTCTCCTGAGAGCTCTCCTCCTGGCTGGTAGATGGCCACCTTCTTATAGTGTCCTCACATAGCACAGAAGCACAGAGAGAGAGAGAGAAAGGACCACTTCCATGGTGTCTCTGCTTTAAGGACACTGGTCCTATCAGATCAGAGCCCCTCCCCACCCCTTATGACCTTATTTAACCGTAATTACTCTCCTGAAGACTTTGTCTCCAGATACCGTTGCAGCGGGGGCAGGACTTCGACAGGGGGACACGAGCATTCAGCCCATAGCACCAGCTGATAGAGCGAGAGAGTAATCTGAGCTCGGCTCGCGGGTGCATCAGCTTGGCACGGGGGCAAGCCCAAATGGTCTACAGCTGACCTGCAGCCACTCCGAGGGGGCCGGAAAGATAATGACCGGAGGACAGCGTCCATTGCCAGGACTTCAGGTGGTGCGTCTGGTCATCTACTTTGTGGCCCAAGGTCGGGGCACACAGCATGGCTTAAGAGGCTGTCTGGCAGGTGGCCCTTGCGTAACTCTCCAGCGTCCTGTTTCCTGGCTGCCCACCCACGCTGCACCAGGCACTTCCTCACCGTTCTCTAGATATTATGAGTCTTTTCCCAGGCTGTCCCTCCACCTAAATGCCTTCTCCATGTACTCATCCTTCACCACTCCGTCCAAGTGTCCTTTCCTTACACTACCCACCCCCCCTACAGGGTTGGCGGGTGTCCCTCTGTTCGCCTGGTTTTCTGCCTAATGGAAGTCTTGGCTTTGTCATGCATGCTGCGGTTCATTACAAACACTGATCCCCACCAGATCGCATGCACCTCGAAGGTCGAGGCCCCTGTAGGCTGACAGCTCCAGACCCACACGTCCAGCTACGCACTGGACATCGTCACCTGGGTGACTCACAGACTCTTGAGTTTCTCTCCTAAACGTTCCCCCATTCTGGGCCCCCCGTGGCCCCGTCTCAGGATGCAGTTCTCCCAGCTCCCTTGGGTAGCTAGAAACCTTGGTGGCATCCTGGTTCTTCCTCGCTTCCCTTTCGACCTCACCGTGCATCAGCAACACGCACCGGTTCTAGATCCAACCTGTCTCTCACCTCCACCTCTCCTCTCCCCTGGCTGCCACCGTTCTCAGCTACCTCTCCTGTGGGGTCACCGCTGGCTTCCCCCCGCACTGGGAGGACCCCCTTCGCTGCCACCATGCCGTCTTTCTCTCCATCCAGCCCCTGGTTTGCGTCCTTCCTGGTGTCTGTCACCCTTTACGATCGTTCTGTCTGTCGCCTGATGTTTGCTATCTCTCCCAAGCGGGGACTGTGTGTCTGTCCCTGTCAGCGTACCCCCAACAGTCAGCATGGTGGCCGACTCATAGAAAGTGCCCAACAAAAGCTCATTGACTTAGCGCTAAAGGCGCATTAACGGCCAGCTGGACTATTACGACCGGAGCGCGTTTGTGCGCGGCACTTAGATACGGACAGCACCAGTCCACACCGTGAGAATCAAGCACTTACACCCACGTTTCCAAAACACCAGTTCGTGAAGTCAAACACGGTCGTGATAAGTGCGGCGCCAGAGGGCAGAGGAAGGACAGGCAATCTGCCAGGCGAGGACCCCACATTGAGACAACCTTCTTGCCAGGGTCTGCTCCCATCCGCTGCCTGGAAATCACCGGCAGGGCAATTTCATCCGGAGGTTGGAGCAGCACTGAGAGCAGAGCCAAGGTCCTCAGCCAGGAAATTATATCCTGATTCCTCCCGTGAAAATTGTCCACTCGGAAGCCCGGGAAGGATGCAGGGGAATCCACCCCATCGGCCCGTCCGATTAATGTCTGACAACCTCTCCGGTCCCAATGCTTACCTCCCACAACGTTCATGATTACCCCTTTTCCTTCTCCTGTTTCCCCGTATTGAAATGCACGTGCATAAAAATCAAAGACGAGCTACTTCCTGGGGACAGGCTGCAAGGGCTCCCGAAAGACTCGGGAGGCTGCAAGGGCTCCCAAGAGAGCCGGGACCCCATTTGTAAGGTCAGTCATAACCTGGGTCCATTCTTCCGCTGGGTTTTGGTAGGAGAGCAAGACGGGAACACAGGGAAACAAATCAAATTTTAGAGGCTTCCCCTCTTTTGTCTGGTGCTATTTTCTCCCAGTTCTGACTTTTAACATTTCATTAAAAAAGCCATTTTGATCTTCTAAGAGTCAAGATTAAAAACAAAAACAAAAACAAACTACATCTTTCTTGTAAGAAATGGCTGCATTGACTGAAACCCATGTGGGGGATTTGATAAGGGACAGCAGCAGTGTTCCCTCCTGTTTTTGTAAAGAAGAAAGCAGGAAACCCAAGAAGGCGAATTGGACCCTTTGTCTGTGGTCATGAGGGAAGCCCGGGGCCAAGGCCAGCTGCGCTCAGGCCCCTGCGTCCCTGGCCCTCGACGTGCAGGGAAGGCGGGGTGGCGACGGCCACCTGCCAGGCACCCTGTATGCCTGAGCTCATGTCACCCAGTCCCCAAGCGCTCTGCAAGGGCACCATCCAGAGCCCGTGTCTGAGCAAGGAAAGCCTAAGGACAGTGTCGAGGTCAGACGCGGGCCGAGATGAAGTGAGACTCTAAGTCAGATCTGTCGGTGCCAAAGCCTGGGGGCTGCCTCTCCCCGATGTCTTTCCCTCCCCTGTTCAGGCATCCAGAGCCTCACATGTGCTCGGCTGGCCGGCGAGGGCCCTGGCTGGACTTTCTGGGCCCACGTCAATCAGCTGAACTCACCCGGTCTCCTTGCCAGGGCCCAGCGTCTCAGCCCTCTTTTTCTTCCCTCTTAGTTTTGTTTTGGTTTTAATGCTTATTTATTTATTTTTGAGAGAGAAATAGAGCACAAGCAGGGGAGGGTCAGAGAGAGGGGGAGACACGGAATCCGAGGCAGGCTCCAGGCTCCGAGCTGTCAGCCCAGAGCCCGACGCGGGGCTCGAACCCACGAACCGTGAGATCATGACCTGAGCTGAAGTCGGATGCTTCACTGACTGACCCACCCAGGCGCCCCAGCCTTTTCTTCCCTCTTAAATGGAGCCACCACCCTTCCTCCAACATCCACTCCTTGGGGATCCTCTAGCCACCCCAATGGGCCCACGCACGGAACACAGCATCCCACGCTCATTCTAGGACCTTGGGCCCTGACCCCTCGAGGGAACACGTGAGCAGTGCAACAACAATGACACATTAATGACAGTCATTTGTTGACTACCTTGCAGATGTTATACCTCATAACAACCGCAGGAGGGAACACCGTCTCAATCCACCGCAGACACCAAGAAAGCCAAGGCCCAGGGTGGTTCACTGATCCATCCAGAATGAAGTTAGCCAGGAGAAGAGCAGGGGCCACGCCAGGCTAGGGTTTCTGCACGGCATCCCAGACTAAGTCCAGCTTCCTGGAAGTGTGGAGCCTGGACTCAGACAGCCTGGGTTTATAGTCCAGCTGTGTGACCTTGGGAGAGTTACCCAACCTCTCTGGTTTCTGTTCCTTCATCGGTAAAGCGGAGATGATAAACATCCTACCTGCTTGGTGGGGTTGCTGAAGGGTTACCTGACACAGACGTAACATCCTTAGCGTCGTGCTTGGCAACTGGGCTTAATATATGCCACTGGTTATTTTTCTTCTAGGAATTTGTATTCCGCAAAACGTCATGGACGGTTGGGTAAGAATCTTAACTGAAGTTGGAATGCTAGAAAGTCAGGGGCGCCTGGGTGGCTCAGTTGGTTAAGCGTCCGGCTCTTGGTGTCAGCTTAGGTCACGATCTCATGGTTTGTGACATCGAGCCCTGCGTTGGTCTCTGCACTGACAGTGTGGAGCCTGCTTGGGAGTCTCTCTCTCTCTCAATCTCTCTCTGCCCTTCCCTGCTCGCATTATCTCTCTTTCTCAATAAATAAATAAGAGAGAGAGGGAGACACAGAATCTGAAGCAGGCTCCAGGCTCTGAGCTGACAGCACAGAGCCCAATGCGGGGCTCGAACCCACAAACCTTGAGATCATGAGCTGAGCTGAAGTTGGATGCTTAATCGACTGAGCCACCCAGTACATTTAACCAGAGAAAGTTTGCCCCGGCCACCTCCCCACCTCCAGGGAGGTGGGTGCCCAAGCCCACATCCCCACCGACACTGAGCATGGCCCGCTGAGAAAGCATCGCCCCAAGGGGCTAGACCTTCCTGTGCCTCACACACGAGGGCCTTGACTCAGCAGTGAGTCAACCCCGCGCTCCCAGCACGACCCGTCTAACGGGTGCACTGATTTCACGGGCAAGCCTCTGGGAATTAGCTCCAGTGGCATCTCCTCAAAGCATTGGTCAGGCTTCCTGTTTTCCACATCTGTGACTTGCCCATCAAGATCCTTTGCCATTTCCATAGTCGTTCCTGTCTTTCTTGGTAATTTCCAGAGAAGTTCTTGTGCATTGTGGGTATACAGCTGGCCCTTAAACAACACAGGTTTGAACTGTGCGAGTGGACTTCTATGGGGCTGGGCATTTTCTCTTCCTTGTGAATTTCTTAGTAACATTTCTCTAGCTTACTTTATTGTAAGAATATAGCATAAAACACATATAACATGTAAAATGTGGGCTATTTATGAATCCATCGGTCTTCCCGTCAACAGTAGGCTATCAGTAGTTAAACTGGGGGGAGGGAGTCAAAAATCATAAGTGGATTTTCGACTGTGTAGAGGGGTTTGCTCCCCAAAGGTGCACGTGGTCACGTCAGTTTCAGATATTACAAATACTCTGTTGCAATCTGTCATCTATGAATTTGTCCCTGGTGACCTCCCATGCAACAGACATCCTCTGTTTTTTTTATTTATTATTATTTTTTTTTAATTTTTTTTTTCAACGTTTTTTATTTATTTTTGGGACAGAGAGAGACAGAGCATGAACGGGGGAGGGGCAGAGAGAGAGGGAGACACAGAATCGGAAACAGGCTCCAGGCTCCGAGCCGTCAGCCCAGAGCCCGACGCGGGGCTCGAACTCACGGACCGGACCGCGAGATCGTGACCTGGCTGAAGTCGGACGCTTAACCGACTGCGCCACCCAGGCGCCCCAGACATCCTCTGTTTTGACGTGATCTCACTCGTCAGTTCACCGAGTAGATATCGGCTTGTTGGGATGCCTCTCAACAGAGGAGCCCCCAGCATGGACCGGAACATTCCAGAAGCAGTCCGAGCAGTGCACTGAGAGTCTGGGTGACTGAATCTGAGTAAGTGCAGAATGGCGTTGCCGCCGATCTCCGTTTTACGCCAACTCGCTGGCTTCTGTCTGCACCTTCAGACTGCTGAGGTTGTTCAATTCTGATCCAGAAACTGCACAGCACGGTGTCATCACGGCACACTGATAATCACACACGCTGTGGTTTGGTTGACATCTGATAGGTGGAGGGAGATTAAGGAGAGCCACATTCCATGCTGTGTCCTTCAGAGACCCTGTGTCCTACAGAGATCGTACCCTGTACGACGACTGTACCCCGTACTTGCCGTGTGACCCTGGCCACTCCCCTTCTCTGAGCCTCCTCTCTGTTGACTACAGCAATGATAGTGGCACCTGTATCACAAGCTGCCGTGAGTCGCAAGTGTGTTACTCCACGGAAAGAGGTGAGAACAGGGCCCGGGGCACAGAGAAGATACGGTACGAATGTTTTTGCCATGATTGCTAGCATTATGGAAGAATTACAATGCTCCCATTTAAGGGATATTGAAATGGAGTCTCAAAGAGTTGAAATAACTTGTCCCCACCACCCTGCCAAAGAAAACAGAGTCAAGGCTGCGTGCTCTGTCCACGGACCCCGCGGCTCACCCCAATTCCCTCCCAGGATGTCTAGGTGCGCTGAAATCTGCCTCTCTGTCTGTCCCTCGCTGGGCTTTGTGTTTGGCGTCTAAGGGCAGCGAGGATCAAGGCTACCTCTGCTCCCCGGAACAGACACTCACACGTTTGAAGAGGGTGCACGTGCACTCCTGACCCAAAGGACCTCTTCTCCCGGTTCACTGGCCCCTTCCCTTAAAGTGCCCTGTGGCCGACCACCCACGTGTGTGTCCCACCTGCTTCTGCTGCCCTCGGTCACGTGTGCTGGTTGCCTTCCATCTCGGTGTGGCCCTGCTTTGCTGTGACTTTTTGCTTGTTTTTAATGCTGTCCTGGAAACATGCTCTGGGGTGTAAAACCCACAGGAGAGTAGCATCTGTGTGTGTGTGGGGGTGCTATTTATTTTATTTATTTATTTTGAGAGAGAGAGAGAGAGAGAGCGAGAGCACAAGTGGGTGTTGGAACAGAGACAGAGGGAGAGAGAATCCCACCCAGGTTCTGTGCTGTTAGGTGCGGAGCCCGACGTGGGGCTCGAACCCACCAACTGTGAGATCATGACCTGACCTGAAATCAAGAGCCTGACGCTTAACCGACCGAGCCACCCGGGTGCCCCACACGGGGGGTTTTCTAAAGGACACTTGACTTTCTCAATCATGCTACTGTATCACCCCACTGGCCTCACGCGACCACCTTCGACGTCTTACTTTCCCCCTTTTGCAGATGAGAGAACTGAAGTGTCATTAATTTATCACCAATTCACCCTTTCCACGTCTTCGCGAACGCTTTAATAAACCCTCCTTGAGGGCTGTCTACATGCAGCCTTGTGTTCAGGACATGACGCCCAGCCGCTCCCCCCCGCCACGTACCCCAGTTCTTGAGAATTCAGGATGGGGCGCCGTGTGCACACTTCAGTCCGCACCGTAGAGAGAGAAGCCCAGAACTCTGGCCCCCGCTCTGCCCACTGGGCCCCCACCCCCCTGATATTTAAAACAACATGAGCTGCAGCCACAAAACACAAGACGGCTACTCACCACCTCCGGTCTTGGGCTCAGACCTTGGGGAGAGCTTCTGAGCTCACGGCCACTTAGGAACTAATTGGAGCCACATGATGGCCTTGAGATTCCTGCTGGCTGGACAGCCAGTCCTACCTCCCCGGTAGGGCTGGTCTCTCAAGAGTTTCCGTGAAGTCCCGTGGCTTTTTCAGTACTAGCTGCCCCCAGGCTGTTTGTCCAATCTGCTGACTGGATTCCTGTTGCCTCTTCAGAGCTCCTTCCGGATCTGACCACAATCCTCCTCCTTTCAAGGGGTGAGATGTTAATTTCCTTAATGACTCACTATTGCCCCACTCCAGTCAGGGTTTCGCAAACACTGGCACTGTTACCTTTTAACGATAATTCCATGCATTTCAGGATGTTTAGTAGCATCCCCAGATCCTCTGCCCACTTGATGTCCCTATCGCTCTTACACCCCCAGCCCCAGGCCCAGCCCCTCATCCTCCACCCCCTTGAGACAACAAAAAAGTCTCCAGACATTTGCCAGATGTCTCCCAAGGTTATCTCTGTCTTTATGCCACCGTTTCAACTGGATCCAGTGATCCGTATCACTCTCCCCATGCCTTTGCCATCACCCATTCTCTAGTTGTAGAAAACGAAAGTGGGGTGCTTTCTTTATGAGTGTGTTCAACAAGAGGTCAACCAGAGAGAGAGAGAGAGATTATTTTAAGGAATTGGCTCATATGATTGATGGAGGCACATGTCCAAAATCTGCAGGGCAGCCCAGCACGCTGTAGACCCAGAGAAGAGTTGAAGTCCAAGTCCAAAGACTGTCTGCTGCAGAGTTCCTTCGTGCTCAGAGGAGGTCAGTCTTTTCCCTCTGAAAGCCTTCAATTGATTAGATGGCCCCCAGCATTATGGAGGGCAATCAGCTTTATGCAAGGTCTACTCTGATTGAGATGTTAATCTCCTTCAGAAAACCCCTTCCTAGAAGCATCCAGGACAATGTTTGACTACATATCTTGGCACGGTGGCTCAGCCAAGTTGGCGCGTAAAATTAATCAGCATAGTCAGCAAGGATGAATGAATGTATGGCAAAGAAAGGGAGGATGTACTTGAACTCATCTGGAATGTGGACTTCCATGATTATTGTCTGAAATGTCCGTGCCACACTGGGGCCATCAGCGATTCTCAACCCTGGCCGTTACAATCACCTAGGCAGCCTTGAAAGAATGCAGATGTCAGGGGCGCCTGGGGGGCTCAGTCGGTTAAGCATCCGACTTCCACTCCTGTCATGATCTTGCAGTTCGTGAGTTCGAGCCCCATAATGGGCTCTGTGCTGACAGCTCAGAGCCTGGAGCCTGCTTCGGATTCTGTGTCTCCCTCTCTCTCTGCCCCTCCCTCATTCATGCTCTGTCTCTCTCTGTCTCAGAAATAAATAAACATTAAAAAAATTGTTTTTAAATAAAACAAAATAATAATAATAAAAAAAGATATTATCTTATCCTCACAATTACCCAATGAGGTAGAGTGTATGATGGCCCCAGGCTATAAATGAGGAAACCGAGGCACAGAGAGGTAAGTGACTTGCCCAAGAAAGTTGCTGACAGTCTTGGGTTCATCTGACTCTGAAGGTTAACATTTTTTTTTTAAGTTTATTTATTTATTTTGAGAGAGACACTGAGAAAGTGTAAGTGGGGGAGGGGCAGAGAGACAGAGGGACAGAGGATCCAAAGCGGGCTCTGTGCTGACAGCAGAGAGCCTGATACAGGGCTCGAACTCACGAACCATGAGGTCATGCCCTGAGCCGAAACCAAGAGTCAGATGCTTACCCCACCAAGCCACCCAGGCACCCCTGAAGGTTAAGGGTTTTTAGGAACTTTGCTTCCCAGAGACTTAGATCAGGATTACAGCCACTGGAAAAGAGGAGGCAAAAATGCCAGGATTCCTGGATGTCACCATCGTGTACCTAGAGAACCTAAGAAAATAGAAATCGAAATGAATATGAGAGCATAGTCATTAGCCACTTCACAAAGGCTTTTGTTTAAAAACAAAGTCACTTGACAAAAATGTTGGTGCATGTCCAAAATTCAGTCATGTTCCTGGTGAATAGCAGGGACAGAAATCATATTTAAAACAGGAAGCAGAAATCATATTTAAAAACGAAGATCCCATTCATAACAGCAACAAAAACATGAAATACCTGAGAATACATTTAGCACGAGGGGTGAGGTAGGTTAATGAACACAGCTACCAAATTTTATTAAGGGATATTAGAGAAGATTCGACCTTTGGAGAGATGGTCTGTGCCCACGGTAGGTACTGTAAAAATGCCACTTCTCTTCAAATTAGAGGTTAAAACAGTTTTCTTGTTTTCAAATAAAAATTGGGCATTGACGTAATTTTGAAGCAATTCAAAAATTCTCAGGTCTAATACAGAGTGCCTTCTGAGTTCCCAGCAACTTCTAGTATCTCGAAAGGAAAAGTCAGCCCTCCTGAGCTCTTGAATCACTTCCAGACTTCCTTTTAGATTCAGTTACCTAAGGCCATGAGATTCTTTTTGCTTGGCTATCCCTGGGCACACTCAGATCCAAACTGATTTATCCAAAAAGTGGCTTTACAGTTTTTAAAACCTTAAATTGTGAAACATATTGTAGGGTTACAAATATTATCCACACACCCACACTTTAACAAATAGTTAAATGTCTACCTGTGTACCATTTGGGGCCGACAGACTCTTAAGGGGGCCCCATGATCCGGCTTTCATGTGCTTGTGTGATCCTTCCCCCTGAGCATGGGTAGAACCTGCGGCCTGGTTCTGGACATAGAGAATATACCAAGAGTGAGGGGGTGTATGGGATTGCATGTGTGTGATTATGTTACATAAGATGGTAACTTCCACAGAATGATGTGTTGTGAGCTGGCCACAAGGCCGGGAACTGGGGACAGCCTCCAGCGCATACCCAGAGAGACGCCGAGGCCCTCAGCCCAGCAGCTTTCAGGAATCTGAGGGTTGTCAACAATCACATGAGCAAGGGAGGAGACCCTTCTCCAGTAGAGCCTCAGATGAGACCACAGCCCCAATCGACACCATGATTGTAGCCCCACAGAGGACACAGCTAAGCTTTGCCGAGACTCTGGGCCTACAGAATCATGAGATAACAGGCATATATGTTTTTAAGCTGGTAAATTCGGGAAAATATTGTTATTACCAATAGATAGCTAATGTACTACCACACAAGTGAAGCAATAGAATATTTCCAATGCTTTAGAGGCCCCATGTGCCTCTCCTAACACATTACTTCCCTCCTCCCAAGAAGAAAGCACTATCCTAATTTTTCTGTTGATCATTCCTTTGCCTTCCTTTGTAGATTTACCATCTATGTAAGTATCAGTAAATAGGATATGTTTGGGGGCACCTGGGTGGCTCAGTTGGTTGAGTGTCCGACTTTGGCTCAGGTCATGATCTTGCAGTTCGTGGGCTCGAGCCCCGCGTCGGGCTCTGTGCTGACAGCTCGGAGCCTGGAGCCTGCTTCGAGTTCTGTGTCTCCCTCTCTCTCTCTGCCCCTCCCCAACTCCTGCTCTGTCTCTCTCTCTCTCTCTCTCTCTCTCTCAAAATTAAATAAACATTAAAAAAAAAAGTGAAATACAACACAGAAGAACCTAAAGGTAAATATTCCTCTGATTTGAGAATAAATTTCCCAAGATTGTTTTAGCTTAGAAGGAATAAAAAATCGTGACATTTATTGATAAATTTGACTGCATAAAGATTGAACTCTTTTTACCAGAAAGCAACCTAAATGAAGTTGGAAGACAAAAAATAACCCATGAGTATGAAACAGTATCAACTTCTTGAGATATGTCAGGAGCTCACACTGACGCTCCAAAGGCTAGAGATTCATATAAGGAAAAGCAAAAATAATGAGTCTATCAGAAATGGTCAACGTCATGAGTGCAAATGGAATTGCAGTGCCATATTGGCAAAATTGGAGTGATGGTTCCCAAAGTTGGTGAGGGGTGGAGTGAGACAGGCGTCCCCTCACTGTTGGGAGCGATGCAAATGAAAAGAATGTTTCTGGGGAGCAGTGTGGACAAATCGTTCCTATATCTTGAAAATGTGCGTAGTCTTTGGTTATAGTTATCCCATTTGTGACCATTTGTCCCGAGCGAGAATCACAAATGCGATGACTGATGTTAAAACACGTTCATCAGGACATCTGCACTGGCAAAGATGGAAACAGAGTGAATATCAGGGGAATCACGAAACAAATTATGGTATATCCACCCGCTTGTCCGATACGATGCAGATATTAAGGAGTGTTTACTTACAGCCTTTAATGACAAAGATGAATTCTTATGGCTGTGCGTTAAACAAAAACAGCACTGGAATCCTCGTGATAGACTCTTCCCGCCAAAGAGACAGCAGTTTTTGGTGGGGTTGGACACACGGGGGTCAGATCCCAGCGACACTACCAATTTGCTGTGTACCTTTGCAAAGTTGCTTCATCCTTTGGAGCCTCAGATCTGCTCATGGCATTGCTTTAAGGATCCAATGAGATCACATAAACAAGATAGCCCTGCGTATTCTAGGTCCTTGAGAAATGTTACCTGCTGCCTCTTGTTAATAACACAGAACATGGGGTTTATGTGGCAGGCAGAGGGAAGAGGAAAGGACACCAAATCACGTACAGATTGATTATAAGTTTAAAATACATCTTTCTCCACTAAAGGTGGAACCAGTTGGTGTCAGTGTTCCATTTTTTTTTTCAACGTTTTTTTTATTTTTTTTATTTTTTTATTTATTTTTGGGACAGAGAGAGACAGAGCATGAACAGGGGAGGGGCAGAGAGAGAGAGGGAGACACAGAATCGGAAACAGGCTCCAGGCTCCGAGCCATCAGCCCAGAGCCTGACGCGGGGCTCGAACTCACGGACCGCGAGATCGTGACCTGGCTGAAGTCGGACGCTTAACCGACTGCGCCACCCAGGCGCCCCGTGTCAGTGTTCCATTTTTAAGGAAAAGTGGAAAAGAGTCGCCCGTCTGCATTTCCAGGAGAGTGGGGCTTCTGTCTTGGGTGGAGCCTGTGACAGTCTTGGGTTCACAGGACCCCAGCACCTGATTTTCAGGTGAGAAATCTCATACCAGTCTTATTTCCTAACACTCGACCTCTGAAAAAAATCTTGTAATGCTCTAACCCAGATGGGAAATGGGGTCTGGTGTGTGACCAGCCTGCCATGGTGGTCGTCAACTTTTGCTGTACATCAACACCAGCAAACACACAAAATGCAGATTCCCAGGCTCCGCACCGAGAGATTCAGATTTGGTAGGTCTGGAACGAGGCTGAGAAGCGCATGCGTGCGTGTGAAACATATTAAAGTTTGTCACTCGTAAGCATGAGCTCAATGCACATGTATACACCTGTGCATGTAGGGTATATGTGCACATGTGCTATATATGTACCGTGGTATACATATGGTATACTACGTACAGATAATACACTAGCATATATACCTGCATGTATATGTTTTTTCACATATGTATATACGTGTCTAACCACCATTCATATACAGATATAGAACAGTTCCAAAATCCCATACGCCCCCTCCCTTCAATAATCCCTACCCTCACGCTGGGTAACCATTATACTGTCAACACAGATGAGCTTAGTCCATTCTTCTTTTTTAAAAAAAATTTTTTTTAACGTTTATTTATTTTTGAGACAGAGAGAGACAGAGCATGAATGGGGGGAGGGTCAGAGAGAGGGAGACACAGAATCTGAAACAGGCTCCAGGCTCCGAGCGGTCAGCACAGAGCCCGACGCGGGGCTCGAACTCACGGACCGCGAGATCATGACCTGAGCCGAAGTCGGACACTTAACCAACCGACTGAGCCACCCAGGCGCCCCGAGCTTAGTTTGTTCTTAAATTTCATATAAAGGAAACCATCTCGTATTCACTCCTTTGCGCCTCGTTTCTCCTGCTCCACGGTATGTTTACAAGACGGATTCCAGGTTGTTCCCTGGAAAGGTAGTCGGTTCACTTTCATCGCCCAGGGTGGACAAACCACAGTGAGTCCCTCCATTCTTCCGTGGGTGGGCACCCAAGGCTTGAGGTTCTTTGGAAGAGTGCTGCTCCAGTGTTCTTACCCGTGTCTTTTGCGGGACGTAGACTCCCATCCTCTTGTTCATACTTGGGCGTGGGATCGATGGGCTGCCAAGGCAAGATGCGTCTAATGCCAGCAGACATTACCACACAGTAGAAATCCATGTTTGTATAAGGAGTTTTGACACAGGTGGTCTTGGACCACACTTTGAGAAACCCTACTTAGCCACAAGCCCCATTACGCGAGCAAACACATTCCTTTGAGTTGACCCTTTCTTGGGGTGCAAGTGGGGACAAGCTTGTTAACACTGAGATGCCAGCTAAGTGATTTGGGGAAGGGGGGAGAAATGCAAAATTAAATTTCTACCATCCCTTAGCACCTCTTTGGAACTAATGTTTGCAATTTACTGCTTGTGCTCCAGAACGAGAAGCTGAGAGCAGCGAAGCTTTGATGGGGGGGGGGGGGGGGGCGGGTAGGAAGGTGAGAAGCCAGGCCACTGTGCCCCATCAACCAAGCCCTAGCTCACCCCGACCACGAGCCAGAGTAATGTCCACTTAATTGCTGGTAAAAAGGGATATGCTTGGGACCTTGGGTTGTCCCTACAAGGAACAACTCTCCCTTCCACTCACCTTAAGCTAATTGCAAAGCCATTTCCCCATGCTCGTGACAAAGGAGGTGGCTTGCAGGAGGTGAGACAGATGGCCCTCCTCCTGCTGTGCCCAGCAGGTCTGACAATAAAGGCCGGTTATAGAAAAACTGGCTCTTTTAGCCAACTCTGGCCGTTTCAGCACAGACTCAGCCAGCTTGTCTGAGGTCAGAAGGCCAGGAGGCAGGGCTTCGTGTTGGCACACTGACAGGGGTGTGGGAAGGAGGGCCTGCCTGTCCTGCTGGCCAATGCCCTGCTTCTCCGGTCTTTCAGCCAGGAGCCGGTCACCCTCCCGGATTCCGGTGACCTCAGCAGGCTGGCTCAGCCGTGGCCCAGGCGTGATCTCAAGCTGCTCTCTGCTGTTTTCAGCGGAGCACTGCAATCAGGGGCCGCAGAGACCGGAGACACGAGCAGGTCTTCTCCAGAAATGGGAGAATGGCTTCCACTTGGAGGCAGGTGGGGGGACGGAGACGTGGGTTTAGCAAAAGAGCCGGGGCTCTGTCCACGCAAGGTGGGTGGTAACCCCACCCACCCCACCCGCCGGGCCGGGCCTCACGTCCCTCCCTCGGGCCCCACAGCTCCCTGTGTGTCGTCTACCAGAGGACTCCTCCCTCACACTCTCTCCCACTTCTCTAGAAACCCAGTGAAACAGGACAAACCGTGTCTGGCTTCCCTCAAAGCTGAGTATGTCCCCAAAGCTGGATGTGTTGCCTGGTACGTAATGATCGATGAATATTTAGTTGAATACACGAATGGATAAATAATTGAGCGGACTTTGAACCAAAAGGAAGAAGTCCAATATCTTGTTCACGCTCTCTTTAAGAGAATTAAGCCACTAGGATCACGGAGTTATAAAGCTCTTCTGCCCACAACAACAACAACAACAACAGATCCCTGGCTCTTTCAAAATGAAATCCCTAGCTCTTGTCGGAACTGGCAGGGACCGGAGATACTTGGGATCATCACAACCGAAGTAGGAAGCTACCGGGATCTAGGGTGTAGAGGCCACAAACATCACCAAACCTCCCCGGATGAACAGGCTGGTCCAGCCCAACACAGCGGTGTCCCGGGCAAACTGTGAATAATGCCGAGGCCGAGAGGGCGTGATGTGAGCACGCGGTCTGCTGGACGGCTGGTGTTGACCTTGTGGGTACCAAGTGGAGGCAGCAAATCTAAATCTGCCGGGGAGAAACTTGCTCCAGTCAAAAGCAAGACTGGAAAACTGAAACCGATAACGACCGCTCAGAGATTTTACAAGCGTTATCAGCAGAAGCCAAAGATTTGGTACATCTGTGTGTCAGCAAGTGAATGCATGCTGTTTCTATAGGACATCCCGGCTAACCCCAGAAGCGTGTTTGCGTCTTGTAGCTAAGGTAACACACTGATAAAGGCACTTCCCAGACCGAAGATTGTGGGTTTTGGCTTTTTAATTTGGCCAGACCTGGAATACTAGCTTCATCTAGACAAACAGTATTTTGCAACCTTCATCTATTATCAGTGTTCTTCCCATATGCAATGAGTTGGATGCTATATTGGAAAGGAAAGAAGGCAGGAAGAAGGGAGGGAGGGAAGGAAGGAAGGAAGGAAGGAAGGAAGGAAGGAAGGAAGGAAGGAAGGAAGGAGAGGAGGAAGGAGGGAAAGGGAGGAAGGAAAGGGAGAGAGGGAAGGGAGGGAGGAAGAGAGGGAGGGAAGGAAGGAAGGAAAGAAGGAAGGAAGGGAAGGAGAAAGGAGAGAAAGGGAGGAAGGAAAGGGAGAGAGGGGAGGAAGGAAGGAAGAAGGGAGGGAGAAAGGAAAGGAGGGAAGGAAGGAAGGAAGGAAAGGGAGGGAGGGAGGAAGAAGGAGTGAATTAAAGAAGGTGTTAATAGTCAAAGATAGAAGTTATTCGGGGCACAGGCTCGACCTGCATTCATGCAGCACAGAGGACACCCAGGTGAGCACAAAGGCGGAAGACAAGGCCACTTGTGGCTCTCCTGGAGCAGTCAGAAGTGTGACCTCCCCACTCCCTAGTCTGCTGAAAAAATAACACGTCTCAGACTTACCATCCTCAGGATGCCGGGAAGTCTAACTTATGCCCAGATCATTAGAGAGCAAGTTGATGGTCATAATTCAGGTGCCAGTAAGATGGCGTCTGTGTCCACCTGTGAAATGATGCTGCTCCCCAGGTGGCCACGCCGATGGTTCCAGCCGGCATTTCTTACAATCTTTTGTGGGGGTGGGAAACAAGGGGATACACAACATGACCTTCGGTGAAGGCTCTACTAGTTTAAGCTAATTTGTTTATTATACAAGAACACAAGTGCTGGATTAAGTTCTTAATAATAGTTCCTTGCATTCTTCCCTCAATAGCCCTATTAAAACAAATCCCCCGCAAATCTGGCTTCCCTGCGTCCCCCACACCCACCCTATGCCCGGAGGCTCAGCGTGGACACTTAGCCTGTCCCAGACCCCTCAGGAGGTGGGCGGCAGATCGAGGGCTAACGGCTCTTCTAATCAGCGTCTGATGTTGGACGTGGGTCCTGGAAATGCACTCCTGCGTCTATGGTCTGCTTGCTTCGAGCCTAATTGGTCCAACGGCGCCTCCTTTGCTCTGCTGCGCCCCCAGGCAAGTCACGAGGTCTCTCCCCTTCCCGCTCACGGTGGCCCCTGCCATCTGACCTGCTCCACAGCAGCAGGGGGACCTGCCCTCTGGGGCGTCCAGCGGGGCCCGAGGCCTGTCTGGCAGCCAGCTCGGTCACTATGTGTCCTGTGTCCTGCAAACCAACTGCCCCCCAGATCTAGTCCGCACGCCTGAAAACGGGACAGAGAGTGAACTCCCCCACCAGGCTGGGGAGATCGTCCGCTTTGTGATGTGAACGATTGAGCGGCTCCCCCCCAGGCATCGTGGTTGCCATTTACCTGTGAGACACGAGTCTGATGGGCAAGACAGTGTTCATCTTCCTCATTTTTTTTTTTTTAATTACGGCATAGAAGGTACCAGAATAGATAAACGCAATCACGAAGTGCAGCGGTATCCAAATCAAAAGGCTCGATTTAGGGTCACTGGAGCTAGTCTGGCTCAGGCACAAAAATGTTTTTTTATACGCTTCCCTTCTTCACACGGGATTTCTAACATCCCGGGACCTACTGGGTCGGTTGTTTCCAAGATTCTTTTGTCCTTTCAAAATTAGTCAGTTATTGGGGTACCTGGGTGGCTCAGTCGGTTAAGCATTCTATTCTTGGTCATGATCTCACAGTTCATGGGTTCGAGCCCCATATCAGGGCTCTGAGCTGTCAGCTCAGAGCCTGCTGGGGATTCTCCCTCTCCCTCTCTCTCTCTCTGCCCCTCCCTTGCTCTCTCTCTCTCAAAACTTAAAAAAAAAGAAATCTACTAAAACCCCAAAATTAGTCCGTTATTAAGAATTAATTGCATTCACTATATTAATTTATAATTAATAGTCATTAATAATTAACCATAGTATTGATTTTAATTATTACTATGATGATAAACCAAGAAATAACTAAATGATGGGGCACCTGGGTGGCTCAGTCAACTAAGCGTGCCACTGGCTCAGGCCATGATCTTGCAGTTTGTGAGTTCGAGCTCCTTGTCAGGCTCTGTGCTGACGGCTCAGAGCCTGGCGCCTGCTCTGGATTCTGTGTCTCCCTCCCTCTCTGCCCCTCCCCTGCTCATGCTCTGCCTCTCTGTCTTGCAAAAATACATAAACATTAACAAAAAAAGAGAAAGAAATGACAGTAAACTCATAAATGACGAGTCACTTAGAAAGGGCACTTCTGTGGTGACAAGTTCTTTACCTTGAGCAGGAAGGCACCTGGGTGGCCCCAAAGTTACACCTCAAGTGGAACGCACATACAGGTAGGTATCCCTCGCTTTTCCAAACTTTGCGTGACGCTCCTACGGAAGCTCCTACGACGCTTTTACGAAAGACCTACATTAGTACCCGTTTTCACTAGCTGGAAGAAGTCCAAAGAGGATTTGCACTTTTGTGAAAAATGGCGAAAAGCAAAAGGAGCGGTCGGAGTTGGTTTTGCAGCGAGGGGAGCCGGTGCAGAGGCAGCGCCCCCCCGCGCCTTCCCCGGGAACCACACTCAGCCCTTGATTGTCAAGCCGCTAGCTTGGCACCTTGTCTGTGAGCCTCTGGGCGGCATCTCGACTTGTGTGCGTCTGTGAGCAAGATGTGCCCGAAAGTATCGGAAAAGCCTTAGAGAAGTTTCATTTGGGGGTCTGGGGATGCTAAAAAAGTTTTCTGTAGAAATAAATGGTAACTACTTCTTTGCTTTTGGCCATTTTGGCTCAGAAAGTTTCACAGGCAAACTGTACTTTGATTAGCCGGGCCACCCTGTATGTTGTCAGTACTCAATTCCCTCATCCTCTAAGGAGATTCTCTATGCCCCGTGGCCCTCAGAATCCTGGCTTACAGTAAGCCTATGAAAACAACCTCCCCTTCCCTCAGTTTCTGTTCCCTAGTAGTTGCTAATTACTGATTTTAGACAGGATTATGATAGCCAGGAGTAAATCCGAAAACAGCAGACTCCCAGAAATCTGGGACTTAATGCAAGAACATGGGGGAAAAAAAATCGAGGTTTTTGTATTAAATGTGAGGTTTATAATTGTTTATCTCCATAAAAGGGATAAATGAATAAATCCAAGCAAGAACACCGGATGATATTAAACCCTGTCTTGGGTATTTTTCAGGAAAGTCACGGCCGGATTTCCTGTTTAGCTTTCTGAAAGCCTCTTCCCAGCCTCGAGAGACCACCTGCTCCAGGAAGCCTGCCCTGATTTCCTTCCTCAGAGTTCCCCCTGGACTTCACGTGGGCTCCTCCTGGGGCACAGGTCACTATTTGTTGTATGTTATCACTAGGTGCGTACTCATTTGGTGCCCTGCATTCACAGTGCTAACTACCGTATGTGTTACTTACAAATCAATTTCCTAATTCCTTCTACATCTACAATGTCTCACATTTATGGCATTAACCGTGGGCCAGACACTGATGTAGGCTTTACCTGGGGTATCTCACATAATCCCTGCACAACCGTGAGGTGTGTACCATTATTACCCCCAGTTTACAGATGTAGAAACTGATGCAGACTATAGACACCAACAGCCCCGATACGCAGGTCTTTCTTTGTTTCTGTGTTAAGTCAGCTTGGGCTAGGCTCTGCTGTGGTAACCACGAAATCAGTGGATTTATGGAATAAGGGTTTATTTGCTGCTTGCACCGCAGTCAGGGCGGGAGCAGAGATGAACACACAGCCCTTACCCACCTCTGCCTGAAAGCGCCCCCCGCTAGCCCTTACAGGGTGCAGTATGAAGGCGTCCCTCCTCGAAAGGAGTAGGGATCTTGGGTCAACTCAAGCTCTGCTTTAGAAAGCCTCTAGTGAGGGGTGTCTGGGTGGCTCAGTCAGTCAAGCGTCTGACTTCAGCCCTGGTCATGATCTCACAGTTTGTGGGTTCGAGCCCTACATCGGGCTCTGTGCTGACAGCTCAGAGTCTGGACCCCACTTTGGATTCTGTGTCTCCCTCTCTCTCTGCCCCTCCCCTGCTCATGCTCTGGCTCTCAAAAATAAACATTAAAAAAAATTTTTTTTAAACACAAAGCCTCCAGTGAGGAATTGAGGCGGGTGACTCCCTGTGCTGTCTGGTGTACGGCCCTCCTGCCTCCCAGCTTTGTGTCTTCTCGACCAGAAAACCTTGGTTTCAAGATCCAAGCCTGTGGTCTTTTTCCATAAATGTAGTCACTTTATATGCATTATTCTATCAGTTTTCTATCAAAAATTTTTAAAACGGTCTCATGTATGCACATATAATTTCCATTAAAAAAAAAAAATCCCGTGTGCTCAAGGAAAATTATACCGAGCATAAAAATGTACCCATCCTTGGGCCTAGTGCATAAAGCGTGGCGTTTGCTGTATTTTTAAATGTTTACTGTGTTTTTTTCTGCTTCAGTGCACTTTAAAAAATTACAGCCAAATGTATCATTCTTTTATTCTTTATAGTTTTTCTCATTCTTAGCAATACTCATGTCTGTGTGGACGCAAAGTCCCTGGATTTCTTCTAGTATTATTGAAACTCCGTTGTTTAAAATAAAAAACTTGCATCTGCTTTTGATTTAGCCTGGTGTAAGAACAAGGTACACAATCTTATTTTTTTCAGATTGTTACCAAACTTAATCTTCATTGTTTAGTGAATAATTCGCCATTTCCCCATTGATGTGAAGTGAAAAGCAGCCCATCCCCAGTCCACACAGGAATGAACCACACTCCTGGACTTTGTGATTTGTGGTGGCCCCAGCTTTAGATATTATAGACTTAACATTTAATTCTCTCTTCCTCTCACAGGTCCTTTTTATACATGAACTATGGAAGCAGTATGATGAAACCAGAAGAACAACTACAAATTTAGACATCTTTACGATGTTGTCTTTCTAGCCAAGAAAATAACCTTTCACAATTAAAAGGAGTGTTTGGGAATTTCGGTTTTTTCCCACATCTAAACGCACGCTATTCCTTACTTTTGAAAGCAACCCCAGAAAGGTCACAGACTGCCCCAGCACTTGAGAATCAGTGGGATCTGGGGATCATCTGGTCCGCTGTTTTCAGTTTACGGATAATCCATTTAGGCCCAGAGAAGGGAGAGGAGGTGGCCCAGGTCACACAGCAATTTGGCAGCTGGGATGAGGATCCAGAAGGCCCCTTCCCTGGGGCTTCTCTCCCACCACTGGGTAGATCCAACGATCCGGGTTCCGGAACTGTCTACCTCTGAGGGTGCAGGCCAGGGAGAAACCAGAAGGTCCTGCACAGCTCTCCCCGTCCCCGCCCCCACGGGCCCCCCACCACACAGAGTCAGCAATCCACAGTGAAGAGAAAGACATTTAATCACTTCTTGGTCTTATCTCTTAAAGCGCTCAAAGTGTTTTCACAAGTGCAAAGGGAGCGATTGCTCTCGGCCGACATTTACCAGCAATTTCCGACACACGCAAAAGAACTACAGATCACCGTGCTTTATACTTACTTTTAATTTCTGCACTGAAAAAAAAAAAAAAGGTGAAAACCATAACAGGTTAGTTTACAGTGACTTCACCTCTGCCTTTAAATTAACCTTTGCTCTTGAGGGCAGAAGGGGGAAAGAAAGACAGGAACACATCAGAGCGGGAGAGCAAACGGGGGCCGAGACACCTGGGTCCCGCTAACAAGGGCTCTGAAACCCGGAGGCGGCGCCCTCAGCGCGCTAGCCCGTAAACACGGACAGGCAACAGTTAAGATACACTTAAAAAAAAAAAAAAAAAAAAAATCCCGCAATTCCGTTCTTAAAATCAAGCACAAAAACGGACAGTGAACTCAAGGTCCGCTGCGGAGGCCACCACACAGCGCACGCCCCGGCTCCGAGCGGCACCTGCTCTACACACAAGGCCGGCTTCGCTGAGCTGCCCGGAGCGCGCCCTCTCCTCGCCGGCAGGGGGCGCTCTGCAGGTGAGGTGGCGGACAGAGAGCAAGAGCCGCGAGGCGGGGGGGGGGGGGGGGGGGGGGGGGCCGGTGGGCGAGCGGGTCTGTGTGCTTTCGAGGCTCTGCCTCTGGAATGTTCTGCACTCGGGCTGGGCTGGGCTGGGTGGTGGGTTTTAGTTACGCTCCACACGCTGTTTAAGTGCTTGCTTTATTTTTCATGTGCAAACGGTCACTGTCTAAAGCTTTCAGAAGGACGTGTACAGACAGGAACACCCTGCAGAGACGAGACGCGGGTGCTCGTGAGCTAAGGCCCCTCCCTCTGGAGGGGGGCAGGGGCGGGGGGCGCACGACAGAGAGATTTAGAGAAATGATGTGTTCTGCTGCGGTTAGGCGCTAGTCCCTGATTCGGTCCGTCCACGGGAGGGGGCTCCTCAGTAGGTGATTGTCCACTCTTTGACAGAGGCGTCGTGGGAGGTGGTGACCAGCGTGCGCTCGTCCAGCCAGGCCAGGCTGCTGACGTGGTGGAGCCGGTGCGCATCTGGGAAGAAAGAAGGCGCTCTGAACAAGGGCCCCGCGTCCCCAGTCCCACAACCCCTTCGGCCTGGGGCAGGAGACCCGCTGCGCCGGCACCAACAACAGGCCCGAGAAACCCAGTTGGACGGCTATTCATCGGACCCTGCCCCTCTTCGCAGGAGAAGCATGGGGCGGGGAAGGAAGGTGGGCGCGGGCATTCTCGACCCCCCCCTCCCTCCCCGGCACCCAGCATGACTGACGCTTGGGCTCAGCAGCGTCCTTGCTGGACCTCCCAGACACGGGTACCGTCCTGACAACCAGATACCTCCCCTGGGAGACAAAACTGCTCCTCCCCCGAAAAATCTTTTTTTTTGTGCATAAAACAAGACACAGACAGTACACAAACGGCTTCCTGGGCTGTCTGCGGTAATAAAATGCGGTGGCAATGAATAAAGGCTGAGAAGCACTGGGCGGGCGGGTCTCCTCACCCCACCCCTCTCTGTAACAGGTGCACCAGGCATGACCCAATTCCTCCCCAGTCTCCTGCCCTCACCCAACGGACACCTGCACCGGGAACTTGCTGGGTCTTACTACACAGCCAGGAGGGCTCGTGGGAATCTGTCCTGTGTGGCCCGCAGCCTGCTGTGCCCTCCCTCTGCCTACAGCACCCGCAACAGGCCTCGAGGTGGACTCAGAGATACTATTAAATAGAAAAGCCTCCCATTTGTTTTAACACGAAAGGCTGCCCGCTGTGCAGAAAAGGGCGAGGGGGACCAGATGGCACAAGGAGGCCACTGAGGAGCAGTTCAGGAGGGAGAGGCGGGTTGGGGGGGGGGGGGGTCACCAGGCAGAATTTCAGATCCACCTCGGACAGGCGTGGTCCCTCCCAGGGCTCTGAGCCACGTGTGACTACGGAGCCACAGGCAGAAAAAATGTGTTGCATTAAATAAAACTTATGGAGAACAGTTTCACCTGTTTTTAAAAAGGGGGGGGGGTGCTAGGAAAGCGTGAAGGCCACGTGAGGCTCCACTACACTGCCCGCCATGGGTGGAGAATCTACCCTGCTCAGCGTTTGGTGCAAGGGGGTGAGGAGGGGGAAGGGAAGTGCCGTGGTCTGAGTGTTGGCGTCTGCTCCCAAAAACCGCATGCTGAAAACCTAGCGCCCAAGGCGACGGTATTAGGAGGTAGGACCTTAGAAGAGCTGGGGTCACAAGCGGGAGCACTGCTCCTTCCCCCCGCGTGAGGCCCGACGAGAAGTGTCTGACCTCGAAGAGCCCCCCCACCCCTCCAGCCACACCGACCTCGTCTCCGGAGCTGTGAGCAGTCGCTCTGTGGTTTGAGCCGCCCAGCCTGTGATGCTTTGGCACAGAGGCCCAACGACTAAGACAGGAGGAGAGGTCAAGAGTGGCCCCCGTGCCCTGTGGACGGAGACCACCTGCTCTCACGCTGGGAACACGAGCGTGCTTGGTCGCTCGTGTCCGGCAGGGGCCGGCAGAACGCAGCAGACGGAACCGTGCCTCCCGGCCAACTCCCCGGAAACAGACGGGACACTCAGGCCCGGGAGCCGAGGCAGGAGCGAGAGTCACCTTGGATCTTGACCCTGGTCTCGGGGTCACTCAGGGTCCAGACGTACACCATCATGTCCATGCCGCCGGACGCAAAGTGTTCGTTGTCTGGGGACCAGGCCAGGCAGACGATCTTTGCATGGTGTCCATAAAAGACGTTGTTCTCCTAGTCGCGGGGTGAGAACAGAAAGGTGGTAGTCAGGGTTCAGGCCAGAGTGGCGTGTGTCACCTCGCCCGGCCCTCGCGGTGACAATGAGGGTCGACTTCAGAGGCGCTTTCTCTGCCAGGCACTGCGCACGTCTCACGGACGCCTCAGAAGAACCCGCGGTGCCCGCTGCTCTGTGAGAGGAGGAAACTGAGGCCCAGGAAGGAGCGCCCCAACATCAAGCAGCAGCCACTGCGTCCCCTGGGCCCCCTGCATCACAGCACTTATCCTGAAGCGCTAGATGTGTGTGCGGTCCACACTGAGCCCTTGGCCCAGCGAGGGGACAGGAACACCTGCCGAGAAACAGCCACCCAGGCTCAAGGGGGTCCTGCTCCGTGCAGGCAGCACTCAGTGAAGTGAATGCTCGGGGCAGAGGGAGGCCGGCCTGCCTCTCCCCTCACACACCTGCCCGCTACCCTGGAGCCCAGGCTGGGGGCAGGGGCCCGGACAGAGGCTGTGAGCTGGATGAGGCCTAATGCTTCCCTTGATGCTTTAGGAATGCTTTTCCTTCAGAGCACTCCGTTTTCTTATTCCCTAGAAAGGGTCAACCTGATGGTGATTTTCTTTCCCAAGTGTGCCTGGTCTGTGCACTGCTGGTCCCGCTCCTGAGGACCGCTTACTTAGCAGGCCGTGAACCAGACCTGGGCGGTACAGAGACGAAGTCATTTACATAGAGTCTGAGGAACGTGGTCAGGGGGCCGAAGGAAATCTGGGAGGCGGGGTGTTATGTCCGTGGAGGTCCGGGTTCCAGGCGTGTGCCCAACTCCAGCGTATACCTGCATTTGCTCACACCTGCCGTCAGAAGTGACGTTACGGGAAAGACAACTAAAAGGAGACTCCCCTCTAGTTAACGATACATAAGCCTAAGTATTTACGGGGAAACATACGGATGTCTGTAGTTTACTTTAAAAGCACCCAAAATGAAGATGAAAATCACTGGATGGATGAGGGGACACAGCGAGACATTAATGGCAGAATCTAGATGGTAAATTCTTCAGCCTCTGCCATGTTCCAACCCATCCTAAGTGCGGGGGCTGGCACACTGAAGGGCCCAGGGACCCGGAACCCCCCAGCCAGTGCCCCCTGCTGTGGCCACAGACAGCAAGCGACAGAACCCCTAGCTGAGCTCAGTCCCCTGTCTGTGAACCGGGGCGAACAGCTCTGGGCCCGAGTTCTCCCCACGATGAACGCTCCCGCCCCTTGGCTGTGAAGTTCCTTGGCTGTCCTCCCAGGCCCAGGCACGTCTACCCTCGCTGAGCCGCTGCCCAGCTTCCTACCCAACCCGCCCCCCCCGCCCTGCCCCCACACGAACAGTGCTGGGATGATCAGTGTCCACCTTCCCAAGACTTTAAATGGCAGTGAGACTCCCGAGGAAAATCTAGTCTCAGCCCTTCGACCTTGGCGAAAAAGAAGGTCCCTGAGACCAGGAGTCACTTAGCCAGGCAATCCGGGTGACCGATCGGTCTGTCTTCCCAGCACGCCTCGCCGGTGCCCGGGGCCCTTCCTGGCAACCGTTCTGCCTCGTTAACCAGCCACAAGCTCCTGGACGACAGGGTGTATCTCCCTGCCCTATGTCACTCAGCTCTGAGAGCATGGGTGCCACGTGGTCTTGGGCATCCGTGGCTCCCCACTCGCCATCTGCACCGCCCGGCACGGGGACAGAGCCGCGCGGCCCGCCCACTCACCGAGTAACCATCAGCGACGCTGAAGACCGTGACCACTTTGCTGGCGTCACACACGGCGAGGAAGGCGCCATCGTGGGAGTATGCCACATCGGTCACAGGGCCCTTGGCCTCCAGGAGCTTGCCCTCGTCCTTGAGCGTGGTGCCCAGGATGGAGTACAAGCGGACATTCCCATCCTGCAGGACAGAAGAGCGGCAGGTCACTTCCCGTTGTGTGCACACGAGTGCACACAGGCGTGTACACACACACACACACGCTCCTGACACCCTCCTAAAACCTCTCAGCAGTTCCCAGGGCTCGCTCAGCACAGTTGGGAAGAATTACTCGGGAGGGTAATTGAAATGCAGAATGCTAGGCACCCCCAATTCTGACTGTGTGTTTGGGTGCTCAGGATTCTGCCTTTTTTCATAAATGTTCCAGTAAGTTCTAACACAGGTGACCACAGGCCAAGCTCTGAGAATGACCTATACATGACAGCACTCCAGTGAGGGCCCTTGGTCTGGCTTTGTCCCCTCTGGCCACGCTGCCTGTCCCCTGTGCTCTGTCCCTGCCCTGCTTCCTTCAGGTACCAACTCACTCCGACCAGGCCCCTGCTCTGTCCAGCCTGCTGTTGCCTAGGATGCCCTGTGGCTGCCCTGGGAGGCAAATGGAGGGCCAGCCCGCCCCCTCGGGGCAGTGGAGCTGTCAGTGTGGCACAGACAATCTCAGGTCTCCTAGCTATGTCCACGACGCACTCCTCTCTGCCTCTAACATGGGAGGAACAGCCTCATCCAGCCCCCACAGGGTTCCTGAGCACGGGAGTTCCGGGGCTCACGCGACAAGCCCATCCAATGCCTAATGCAGCGGGGGTCGGGGCTCCACGTCTCGTGAGCACACTGCCCACGAGGAACACATTCCAACGAAGGAAAAGCCTGTGTTCACAGATGGCACATGAAGCACATCCTGGGAGGCCCACACCGATGTCCACTACTGGGCCAAGTACGTGATGGGACAGCCACCTGCTGCAAGGTCATCAAAATAAACCAAGACGGCTAGTGTGTGTGAGACGTGGGGAAACTCGGTATAGACATACGTATGTCCTGTGCCATCATGGCGATTCACAGGCCAGGAGTGGTAGACAACCAGGAAAGATGGAAGCTGCCGAGGCCTCGGGGACTGAGGGGAGCTGAGGGGACGACAAACTAGCCATCTTTCTTTTCAAGAGAAACAGTAAAGGTCTGATAAGCAGGGCACAGTGGTACGGCCTTGCAGGGGGAACACCAGGTTCAAACCCCACATCTGACCTTGACCTCCTACCCCGGGACCAAGGCTGTGAGCTCCTCCCTAAGAAGGTGACACCTGTTTCTCAGAACCTGCCAGAGGACAGCATCTGGAAAGGAATGGGGGACGGGCCCAGGAAAGACCACTGGGACTGCAGGTGCGCCGGCCGACGGAGACGGCGTCTGGGCCGGGTGGGAGCCCTGTGGGAACCGCCGGGGCTGTGGCCCAGTCCCGGCCTTGGGCTGCCTGGTGGGAGGAGACGCGGTGCGCCCTGTGGAGGGGCAGCCACACTCACAGGGACACGTCTGCTGCTGCACGGACAGGCAGCAAGTCCAAGTGGAGTGGCCAGCGTGGAGCTGATGCACCCCACGCGCCAGGTGCAAGCCACGCCCCCAGGCCAGCCTTTCGACCCTCACGCCGGATCCATGAGGACGGCCGTGCGCCTCTCGGTGGGCAGCTGATCCCCGGGTCCTCAAGCGGCTGGGGAGCAGGCGGCCCCTGGCCGGTCTCTGACACGGCAGGTGCTGCCTGACGCCCGCTTCCTTCCCTGGAGGCACGAAGGTCTGCCGGACCTCCTCCGCCAGGGGCCCCCCAGGACCAGACGGGAAGAAGGGAACCAGTTTGCCTCGGCCTGGTGGGCAAAGACCGGTCCCGCGGCTCTAGGTTTAGAGAGCGGGAGCGCCACACGGTGCAAGACAGGGCCAGCACTGAAGGAAAACCCTGAACCTATCGGGTCAGTGCTGCTTCCGAGGCGCTGAGCATCTTCTCGTCACGCTCCCTTCTACAACCTGCAAGCCCAGCTCATCCATGCCGGTCCTCTCAACATGCCAAGTCACGTGTGCCCCAAGTACTCACGTGGCCGATGGCTCCTGCCGCAGGCCCTCCGGCCCAGTACCACCCCGCCTGAGCTCACTGCCTGGGGCCCCCACCACTCCCCTCCCGTCCTGCCTCGGGTCATCCCCGCGCTCATATGGCTCGTGTCACCCCCAAACCACCCAGACGAGCCAGGGCAGAGGACGTGAGGGACGGGAGCCTTACCGCGCCCCCGACAGCCACCGTCTCACCGCTGGGGTGCACCGCCACGACTTCGGGCTCGTAGCCAGGGTCGTCGATGCTGAAGCACTTCTTCTGATCTTTGAGCAGGACGATCTGAAAAGCACAGTCCACCAGTCAAGGTGCAGTGGCCAGGGTCAGATTGCTCGGCCCTGCTCTGAGCTCTGTCCCGAAGCTCGCTGGGGGCGGGGGCCCTGGGATGCTGGTTCCGTGCGCCCTCCCTTGCTAGCCGTTGGGGACAGGGACAGTTCCTAGTCACGGTATCACAATACCAGCTGCTGTCACCATCGCCACGTTACTGCCATTGCCACTACGAGCACCCACTCCTCGGGAAGCCATCTGCCATCTGAACTCCCTTCCTCTTGTTACGCAGTAAACGAGCCTTGCCAAACAGCGTTCTCACGAGGTTCAAGAGACACAAACGTTTGGCTCTAAGGCAACACTGGGAACAAACGGGACACACGACGATTCTCAGTTCTGGTTTCCCAGGTCCAAAGAAACCCCCTTCGCAGCTCCGATCTGCAGCGTGTGAAACCTCCAACGTGTCAGACGGGCGTCCCCCGCGGCTGGGGAGATGGCCTTGGTACCCGTCTTGCAGACAGAAAACCAGGCCCCAGGTGTGGGCGCCAGCGGGCAGAGAGCAGAGCCAGGCCCAGGTCCACGGAGGCTCTTTCTCCCCAACAGGCCTCCTCTAGAGCGCGCCTGGTCCCAGGGAGCGGAAGGACAGCACGCGCGGGTGGCACACAGAAAGACGGCTGGAGGCGCCCCACTGGGCCCCCTGGCAGCACGTCCCTGCTTCCCTTGGACTCCGTCGGGGGCAGGACGGAGTCCTCAGGCAGGGCTGAGCGCCTGGGCGTCCCAGACCCACCGAGGGGCTCTGCACACAGACCTACTCAGCCTCCCAGGCTAAAAGACGCTGGAGGTGCCTCAACATTATCAAATATAGTCCCTGCCAGAAGCAAAATAGCCACTGAAGTTCACGCAGCGTGTGCCACAGCCTTGCCAATGGTGCTGCACGCGTTGTGGGCCCCTTCCCCACCCCGGAGAGGGCACCGTCACCCCACCCACCGTGCGGAGGAGAAACTGGGGTACACCCAGAGCCACAGGTCCGAGGCCTCACAACTCGCAAAACCAAGTTGTGGGGCGCCTGGGTGGCTCAGTCAGTTAAGCCACCACGATTTCGGCTCAGGTCATGATCTCGCAGTTCGTGAGTTTGAGCCCCGTGTCGGGCTCTGTGTTGACAGCTCAGAGCCTGGAGGCTGCTTCGGATTCTGGGTCTCCCTCTTTCTGCCCCTCCCCCACTCACGTGCTCTTTCTCAAAAATAAACATTAAAAAAAAATTTTTAATAAAAGACAGGAAAAAAACCCAAAATAAACCCAGAAAACAAGCAACCAAGCTGGGACGCACGTCCGGGCCCACAAGACCTCAGCGTCCCCGGCTAGCACAGTGTACCTCCTGCCATCTGGTGGGGACCCTCTGCCGCCCTGCACCCCCACTCGCTCCTTGCCTCCCCTCTTGCCACCAGCTCACTGGCCTGTTCCCAGATAGCGTGGCCCTGATCTGGGACAGCTTTGTCTTCACCCCACCGCACCCCAGCCCGAGCTGCCAGCTGTCCCCCCCCTGCCCCCCTCTCCAGTGGCTTCCGCTTCTGGCGTCCTATGGGGTGAGGGCCAGGGGAAGAGGAGCAGGTGGGTGGGTGCCGGTACCCTCACTGAGACGTGAAAATGCACCTGAACAACCTGCCCCTGTCACCCGCCCAGCAGGTGCGGGCACTGGGTTTACCCGACAGGGGAGGCCTTAGGAGCATGAGCATCTGAGACGAGGCTGGACCCTGGCTGTTTCCTGACCTAGAATCACAGCCTCCTTCTGGCATGTTCCGCTGACCCTACGGCCTGCACTGGGGAGTTCAAGAGAAGCTTCCTACCTGGAGCGGGGGAGGGGCAGGGCCAGGGCAGCAGCGGCACGGCACGGAACAACGCTGTACTCCGTGGCCCCCCTGACCCGCTTGCACACGCCTCGCCGCCGTGAGCCTTGGAGGAGGGCCTGTCAGGACGGCCCTCCGCAGGCAGGAAACTGCCGCCTGAGGCCCTGCCACAGAGCCCAGCCCCGCCCATCCTTCTGGAAGGCTGCCTCTCCGTGCCCCCTCCCCCGCCCCACAGCGCTCCACGCGGTTCACTCCAGCAGTTCTCCCACTGACCACCCAGGCTGCCTGGTAATTGCCCGGCCGAAGTTCCTGTTATCTGGGACGTGGAAGTCCGTTGGCGCGGCACGGGGTGGGGCGGCTACTCGGAGCGGCCAGCCTTCTCTAGCAGGGCTGTCGCTCCTGCCATTGGGGGCTCGGTCACTCCTGCCCTCCCTGATCTACATGGCGGGACGCCTGGGTCTGCGGACACGGGCCGCCTGTTTCGGAGCAGGACGTGGTATGGAGCAGGTCAGGCTGGGGTCTCAGTCAAGAGACCAGAGATGCTGAAATGCTGAAAGATCAGGTGTGTAGGTGGCCCGTCTTGAACAGGAACCCAGGCTGCACACCTGGAATGGCCCAGGTGCCCCGGCCATCACGCAGCCTTGGGGAAGAGAGCCGACTACTGTCTGCCTCAGCCTCGTTTACGAATGAACTTACACGGGCACGAGGGGCCGGACCCACACGTCCTCGAAATCCTCCCCGTGAGCTGTCAGGGAGGGAGGAGAAAAGCAGAGCCCAGAGAGGGCGAGGAACGTGCATGGAATCACACGCTCCAGGGCTCGGGGCTGGGATGTGAACTCCTGTCGTGAGGAGGACACCGCCCCTGCTGTGCCTCCAGCAGGCCTTGTGGGCTGATGGACACGGGGGGTGCCGTGGGAGGCCGGACCCCGGTGCCAGGCTGAGACTGGGTCGAGCAACGGCTCCCTGTTGACTCAGCCAAGCCGGTGGTTCCCCCTCCCATCCCCCCACTCGCAAAGGCATACAAAAGCCTTGTCAAGGCTGAGAAATCTAACTCCTGAAGCCTGTGGTCTGTGGGTGTTGGCAGTAATGTTACCCCCCTTTCTACCCCAGGTCAAAGAAAACCAAACATGGGAACTGTATTTTGCTAGCAATCTATCAACAAGGTCTTGTTGTGACCCGTTTAGAAAGTTCACAAGGTACACAGAACTAAATGTTTTGGCTGGCAGCGATCATGTGAAACCTGTTTATTCTTAGAATGACCTGATCCATAAGAGTCTTGATATAAAAGATTGTGTACAGCAACAATAAAGCTGTCACTTGGGTCATCAGCCCAGGGGACCCTCCTGTTCCCAAACTGGCTTCTGTTCTTTTTTTTTCTTACGTTCCCCTACCCTCAGGACCCTGATCTCGGTGTTTGTTGTGCCGGTCGCAACAGGGTGCCTGATGCCCGACAGCTGCCCAGGTACGAATCGCAGCTCCGCTCTCTGTCCGCCGCAGACCGTGGGCAAGCAGCTTACCCTCCTTGTGCCTCTGTTTCCTCATCTATAACATGGGGATGATGCTGTCCTAGAGAACAGGACTGCTGAGGACCGACTGATCGAACACACGTGCAGTGCTCGGTACAGACAGGTGTCAGAGCTCCTGTCAAATGGGAGAGCAGCATAGCTCGGACCTCAGACCTGGCGCTCTGCCGCTCCCTCCGGCCAGACCGACGCGGACCTACCTGCCCGATGCACACGACCACGGCGTAGCCTCCGGGGCCCACAGCCACGCACTTGGGTTGGACGTCCAGCTTCACAACCCCCTGCCCGCTGTTGGAGACAAGGGAAAACGCATTACACCCACCTCACGGGGGCTCAGTGTGCGTGTTAAGCACACCACACACTCATTGCACACCCGAGCAACTCAGGGTAGGAAGTGAAAGCTCTACTCCGTCCGTGCCACAGGAGCCACGAGCGGAGACCTGGGACCACAAAGGAAGGACCCTTTCTGGGACAGAGACCAGAGATCACACAGGGGCTGGTGGCGGGCAAGAGGAAGTAAGGAAGGGGGCCCCCGACGAGCTGTTGGCCCTCATCCCTGGCGTTCCCAGGGCACGGATCGAACTGAGCCCACCCCTCACGCCAGCAGCCACACAGCCACTCTGCTCAGCACGGTGACCCTTCCAAAGAAGCTGGCGTGTCCATGGGTGAAAATCCTATGTTCGCTTTTGGCGGACGCCCTGAAACCACGCCCTAGGGGAACTTGCACACACACACCCCTGTGACCAGGCCAAATGCGGGGTCCACGTGGCTCGGGGTCTCCCTCCGGTGAGGCTCAGGGCGCCGCACCGCGTGCAGCTCCTGGGAAGGCTTTCACGGGGGCCGTGCTGAGGCGGGGTCACTACGGGGCAGCACGGAGGGCGGCTGGGGCCTGGACGCTGGGTTCTGGGCCAGCTTCTGCCCTTCACCGTGAGGCTCAGCTGACTCCAGGCCCGGTCCTGCCAGGCGCGGGGGGGGGACACACCGCATCCAAGTGAGGGTCACCAGCATGTCTCCAGGAGTCTGGAGGGACGGGGGTCCGCACACGGAGCACAGTGGGGAGGCAGGGGGCGGGGGGAGACAGGCGCCCCATCCGTGCTTCTACGAGCCAGACCTTGCTCTCCTTCCTCCCCACTGTGCACGGGAAGCTACAGGCTATTTGCTAACAGCCGCTATCCCAGCTCCGGGGCCGACCAGTTCAAGACCCCAGAGCCAGACCAAACAAGACCGCCTCTTACTCAGATCACCTGGGTGCCTGTCTGTCCTCTGGAGCCACCCACCACGTGCCAGGGGCCTTCGAGGGCCTTGCTGGGCCTTCCCAACAGCCCGCAAGGCAGCCTCGCCTCCTCTGTTGCCTTCCTTCGCTGTTGAGGAACAGAACGAGGAAGGCGCTCGGGCTGAGATGTTCTGCTTACTTCCCAGGCAGAGTCTACACCCGTCATGGTCTACGTGGGCCACCTGGACTCTAACCCGGCCCGTGGCCGAAGGCCTGGCCCTGGGAGCCTGTGGGGACAGCGCTGAGAAGAGCCACGTGTCATCGGCAGCACTAAGCGCTGCAGGCAAGGGGCCTCCTGTTCCAGGGCGCGCGCCCCGGCCCTGGCCCGCTCACCTGTAGTCCCTCAGCGTGAGGTTGGTATACCGCACCGTATCGTCCATGCTGCAGCTCACCAGCTGCCCAGACTCGTCCACGGTCATCCTGGACACCTGGTTCGTGTGGCCCTTGCCGGCGAAGGAGTCGTTCTCCCCGGTCTCTGAATCCCAGTAATGTGGGGCGGGGGGTTAAGGAAAGGCCACCTCCAGGAGACGGTGCAGGCCCCGCTGGGGAGGCCTGGCCATTCCTCGCTTGGGGCAGCATATTCGGGACAGGACCGTGGGCACGGGGCCCGAGGGGAAGCCCAGGGCGAGTTTATGTCTCAATTCCAGGACAGGCGTTCTGGTGTCGCAGCGAGCAGGCCACTGAGGACACGCTGAGTTACAAACAGTGCAACCTGAGGCCACGGGAGCCGATCATGGGACCGCGCCAGTCCCCGCCAGCTGACGGTGTGTGCGGGTCACAGTCCCCCCGTGACGGGCTCCTGCAGCGAGGGGACGGGGCCCTGCCAGAGTGGAGGCTGGCCAGTAACTTGTCACCGGGACGGGACGCTGTGCGGCTGAGCCCATGCTGCAGCCTGCTTTCTGCGGCGGGCCATCCAGCCCGGGACTGTCGGCAGGAGACTGGTCCCTCCCCACGCAAACAGATGGCCAGCTAGGACCACCACATAACAGCCCGGGGCTGACCCACTTGGCAGGGTGGGTTTATAGACCGTGGGTTTGGGGTGTTCCGGCAGAAGGTGTGTTTTAAGCTATGGGACTTCTCTTTCATATGAACAATCGCAAATCTCACTTTAAATGAAGATCATCGCCCCCATCAGAAAGCTACAGTTGTGTTCCACTGTTGACATGCTCTTGTGATGGAGACCCCAGCCCTCCATACCCGAGGGAACATTAGTACCTGGGAGCCTCGGGGGTTCATGTCGGCGTGCTCCGATGCCGGGGCAGACCTGGAAGGGGAGGGGGGCCACGCCAGGGCAGCTGAAGATGGCACGCTGCTCCAGGAGAGACAGGTTCTAGAGCCTTCTCTGCCTCTGATTCTAATGCAGCTCCCACCGTATGCCACCCTCCTTACATTTGACGGGGTGGAGAGTGACCTATGTGCCCCCTCCCCCGGGGTGTGGGGAGACCTCCCTAGCCGGATCTCTCCCCTGAAAACCGCAGAGCCTTGGAGCGATGAGCCGGCTCTGCAGGGGTGAAGGAAGGAGCACACGGTTCCGGGACAGCCCCTTCCAAGAACTAAGAAGCACGCAGACTAGGAAACAGTCCACACAGGGCCAGGCCTTTCACACGGCGCCAGCAGCTGGATGACCTGCCCGGGCCCCACCCAGTACCCTATGGACCGCAATCTTGGGAGGAGGAGGGGCTACCGGCCCCAGGCCACAAACAGCACGGCTGTGAGGGCGGCTTCACGTGCCTCCAGAGAAAGTCTCCAGGGACCGTCAGGAACCTCACCAGAGGGAGAAACAGGCCCCAGTCCCTTGCTGCCCACAAGCAGTGTGAGTCTGCGGAAGGCCCTGGAGCGTTCTGAGCTTCGGTCTTCCATTTTTAAAACAAGGGGACCGTCCTGAAAGGTTCTAGCTTCTACTGAATTCTGAGACTTCTGACTCACTGCTTATGAGAGGGATCGGGCCGCTCGAGGGGCCCACGCGGAAGAGAGGCAGCTTGGACCAGAGTTCCATCCAGAGCCACTCCCAGCCGCCCAGGAAAAAGTGACCCGCCAGGTCTGGGCTGCAGCCTTGTCCCCAGTGTGGACACGGCCCGTCTGAGCAGCCAGGGCTGGCTGCGCCCTGCTGCTGCCACCTGGCTGTCCTTGCCTCTGGGTCCGCGAGGACAGAAACCTCCCACGTCTCCTGCCAGCGGCCCCACAGCCAGCTCTGTGAGTCAAAGGATATTAATGTGTCCATCGTGGCTCCCGGAGTAGATGTAGGACTTGCCTCCGTTTTTGTGCACCGTCAGACACTGGATTGACTTGCTGTGACCCTGTGGGGGACACGGACGGGGCAGGGTGAGCGCAGAGCACAGCATCCTGCCGCTGCAACTTGCCAGCCACCCTCTACTGACTGACACGTGCCCCTGGGTGACAAAGAGGCGGAAGACCCTCGACACTGCCGCTGACGTCAGTGGCAACACCCAGCGGCCCCCCGCGTGCCTGCAAACGCCTCCCCGGAGCCCCGGTCAGCTTTATCCCCAGCTGACTGAGCAGGTGACAAAATCGTATTGTGCAGCCTCTTCCCTCCTAGTACCTCAGCTTAACCCGGGCCAAGGACAGGATCTAAGGGAGCCCAGGAGCCAAGAGCCTCGTCTCAGTAGCGCCCCCGCAAGGGGGAAATGCTGCTCACACCTGTGGAGCTGCAGCAGCTAACAGACGGGTCTCGGGGGGGTCTGGAGCTCAGAGGCGGGTGGAGAGGCGTCCGGGCCACCCAGAGAGACCCAGGCAGTCCTGGGGTGCTGCTGACAGCCTGTTCTCTTCCCAGACCTGTAACTCACAAGCTGTTCGAGGGCTCTGACCAACACCCCCCCCCCAACTTCCCTGCCTGGCAACGTGGCAGGCACAGAGGACTCTACAGCTGGACCTCTGCTGCAAAGGGGACACGTAACCCCTCTGTAACTGTTAAGGGGGTGGGGGGCCTGATCACTGATCCCCCTTCACCAGGGGCGGGAGGAGGGCCTTTGCCAGTAATGCTCTGCTGACGGTTGGCACAATTTTGCACAGGCCCCGACCCAGGAACTTCCAAGCTTTCTGTGGGGTTCCACTTGTTGCCACGATGTGGCAAGTGTCTTCAGAGGAACGGTGCACAGTTCTCAGGGGACATACTGGGCTACTCCCACCTCCTGTCTCCTTCTAGGACAGGGCCCTGCCAGCCCTGACACTTTAAGTGTGGTCCTCAGACCAGAGCCAGCCCTACTGGGCGTCCACCTGTGTCCTGGGGACTCGGGACCTGCACTCGGTAAGATGCCCTGGGGCTCTGTGCACAATCTCTGCCTGGGGCCACCGCCTCACCTGGGAACTTGTGAGAACCCCGGGCTCTCGTGTGCCCCACAGATGTCCACGGACGAACCCAGCTGCAGTGTTTTAACAAGCTGGCCCTCTCGGATGAGCCTGATGGACCTTCTCCCTTGAGAATCGGTGCTCCGGCTACACAGGAGAATCCCCTGGGTGTGTTTACAAGTACCAGCACCTAGGCCCATCCCTACAGGGATGACCCAGTCCCTCTGGGGCAAGCCAGGCACCAGCCCTTTTTAAATCTGAACATGCAACCAAGGCTGAGAACTGCTCTTCTGACTCCAGTCTTTTCCTGAGCTCCCACATGTGGCTTAGAAACCCCTGCAGCCCAGGATCGGCACCAGATACGTTGGGATTCACACACCTACACACTGGCAGGCACGGGGCCAGGAGTCTCTTCTGAGAACTGTAAAAGCCCACAAGATTCCCTGAGCTGGCCTGGGAGAACGGAAGCCTAACTTGTGGTCCCTGTGCTTCTGGTGGCCTATGGGAAACCGCCCTCCTGGGCACAGGTGGGCTGACGGCGATGCCTGAATGTCTCAAGCAATTTCTCCCCATCACATCTGGAGGCCCAGCAAAGTGACTGTCCTGGGGTGGGGCCCACCCCCAGCACCCCCAGCACCCCCAGGCTCAGTGTCAGGCCGGATACACCCTTCACAGCACGTCCATCACACCAGGCTGGGGCCTAACTCGAGGAGGGGTCCCCACGCCCCGTCCTCAGGGCCAAGGTGGGTGAAGCTTCATGACAGCAGATGGCACGAGGCCAGCAGTGAGGACAGATGCGGCCGTTGCAGTGGGTCAGTCCTCCCTCCACGCAGCATCCGCACCTGAATGGGACACAGTGGTTCCCACCCTGGACGATGCCTCCCTTGACTCCTGGGCAGAAGCAAGGCCTGCAGGGATAGCAGCAGAGCCCGCCCTGTCCTCAGGGAGCTCCTGGCTCTTGCCTGGCTGCTGATTTCCAGAGATAGTGAGATCACAAGGGCTAAGGCGGAAGAAGACGCACTCATCCCTGTCAAAGGAGGAGCACTGGGGGCAGACCCTGGGCATCACCCGGCCCAAGGAAGCCTGCAGGTGACAGGACGGGAGCCGGGGACAGGGTCCTACCACCTCCCGTGGCTTGCTGCTACACAAACTCCCAGCTGGGCATTCAAGGCCTCTGTACCCTAAGGTCCACCTGCTTCTCCAAGCTCATTCCCTGCCACGGGCCTTCCCTGCTTGAACCACCCAAAACCCAAAGTCTCTCCTTCCCACGTTCAAATGCCACCTAAACGCCAAGGTCCAGCGCCAAGGCCTCCTGATCCTCCTTGAGGCTCTCTGCGGGCCCTCCGTGTCTGTAGCGATGCCCTTGGGCTCCGTGTGTTACACCTGGAAGCTCCGAAGTGAGGGAGGCTGCCCCAGAGAGGTCAGAGGGGCTCCTGACTGCAGGGTGAGGGCCACCGTCCAACAACCCAGGCCCTGAATCCTGGCGCTTCTAGAAACTCAAGGAGAGCTCGACATCCGGACTCTCACTTCTGCTGAACGCACGTCCCACTTGCCAAGCCCCCAGGGCCGGCCCCTAACTCAGCCTCACCTTGATGACCCGCAGGGGCTTGCTGGGGTTGTTTCTGTCCAGGTAATTGATGTACCCGGACAGGGAGACGCTGAGCAGGTGGTCCTTCTGCCACAAGCAGCCCAGCTGCTGGTCCAGGACGGTGGAGCCCATCGTAAACGTGCTGACGACAGAGTTCACGTTGACGTCCCAAATCTTAGAGGTTTTGTCTCCGGAGGCAGAAAGCAAGTGGGTGCCGTCAGGACTCCAACTGATCTGTCAAATGGAACAGTGGACCACGTGTCAGAGAACAGAGTGGGAAGGGGCCTCAGGAAGCAGCCTGTCCACAGCCCTCAGCCCGGGAGGGACCCGCTGGGACCACGACACCCTTTCCACGGGACCCTGAAGCCCACTACCGCCACCCCTGCTTCCAACTCTTCACTGATGATGGCAAACACAGATGCCGCCCGACCACAGCCGCAGACAAATCTGTACTCACGGCATAAATGCCTCCGTCGTGAGCCTTGTTTCCTCCCAGGGCACACACTTTCTCTCCCGTCTTTCCATCATAGATGTAGATCTTTTGAGGAATAAACACACACACACACACACACACACACACACACGGGTCACAGGTGTGAGGATGCTCTTGCCAGCTGTGCGTGAAACCAGCCCCTCCTGCCACGGCTCTACCGTCAAGAGTCTGCTACTGTGACTCCTAAAAAAAAGCAACCTGAAACGAGTGCTAACGGGATTTCCAGCTCTATTAAAAAGGAGAAAGGTAGGGCGCCTGTGTGGCTCAGTCAGTTGTGTACCTGACTCTTGATTTTGGCTCACGTCGTGATCTCAGGGTTGGGGGATCGACCCCCACATCAGGCTCTGTACTGAGCGCAGAATCTGCCTGGGATTCTCTCTCTCCCCCTCTGCCCTCACCCCGCTCACACTCTCTCCAAAAATAGAAAACAAAAGGAGAGGTGAAAAGGGGTCCACCAACCCAGTAACCCGAGCGCCTTCCAGGAGCGGGAGGGAGGGGGAGTTCTAGTTCCTCATGGGAACACGGGCTTTGGAGGGTCTGCCTGCCCTGAACCACTGGGAGGCCATCGATGAGCCCCCGCCCCCGCCCTCAGCCCTCACCTGGCCGTCCGCGCTGGCTGTGGCAAACCTGTTCCCGTCAGGAGAGAATCGCACACAGTTGACAAAGCGGCTGTGGTCCTGTGGGAAGATGTACAGTTATCCACCTGATGACGGGAGGTTCTGGAAAGTTCTTTATGAAATATGCAGTCTGCTTCACACATCCACTCTGGCTGCCGATGTGAACTGCCAGGTCACAGGACGACCTCAGGGCTTAAATAAACAAGTCTGAAGCAGCCCCTGACTCACTGGGAGGGCCAGGCCTCCCCATTCCCACACTCAGGGTGCATTCCTTCCCCTCTGGCAGACACAACCTGCCGTCTTCCCTCAGGGGCCCAGTGAGAACTCCAGTCCAGAACCTGGAGGCCTCTTGGCTGAGTCTCCAGGGTGCAGCACCTTGGGTTGGAGCTAACAGCCAGAAATTCAACGATGGTCATGTACTTCCTGGGAGCAAGACTCCAAGTGACCCTCCAGGGGTGAGTCCCTTTCCTAGAGGAACAACTCACTCTTTCCCAAATCGAGGGTTCGTATAAGAAAACATCCTCTAAACACCCCCTGCTCCTCCCCACCCTGGCAAGCACTATTAGCTCTCCCAAGGGTAAGAAGGGTTAACTGCTTCTGTGGGTATAAACAGCTAACCTTCAGGAAAACCCCCCACTCATCACCTGCCCCACAGTGCCCTCCAAAGCCAAGCACTGACTCAACTTAATCAGGAGCTGCATGCGAGGGGTCCACATGTGTGTCTGTCATGTTATGGGTTGAATTACGCCCCAAAGACACAAGCTGAATTGGTGCTATCTGAATGGAAACCTCACTTGGAAAGAGGGTCTTTCCAGAAGCAATCAAGATGAGGTCATTAGCACGGTCCTAATGCAATGACCCAGACGGGTGGGGGGGAGGGGGGTGCAGAACAAGCCCAGATAGAGGCGGACTGGGGTTAGGCTCCCTTGAGCCAAAGAACCCCAGAGGTAACAGAATTGGGAAGGAGTCGGGGGGTGGAGGAACAAGCTGGGGACACCTGGATCTCAGGCTCTGGCTTCCAGAAACGAGAACAAATGCCTGGCGATCACGCCGCGTGTTGCCGAACTTCGTTAGGGCATGTGGAACGCGTCATCCGAAACGCTCCTGCGGTCACAACCCTTCACGGACACCGTGACCACTGTCCTCATGAAGAAACCCAGGCCAGGAAGGAGAAGTCGGGGCTGGGTTCCCGGGCAGTGGAGCCCCAGAGCCGGGATCAAAGGAATCCATGTGTCTGCAAAGTCCAGCTGGGAGGGGGAGGACGGGTTTCCCTGGTGGAGGCAGCCCTCGCTCCACAGCACCACATGACTGCGATCTGGCTCCAGGCCAGGTGCTCAGGCCCCACGAGATGCGGTCCCCGTCCTGAGCTGGAGCCCAAAGCAGGCCCGGCACCTCCTATTCAGCACTTCCTCCCCTTCCCTCAGCTGTAGGCCAGAAGCAGCCAAAGCCGCATCTCACCGGGAGGGACCCCCTGCAGGGGTGGGGAGGCCAGGTCACCCTCGAGGGACCAGCTGGGACAAGAAAGCCTGAGCACCGAGGGGGGCGATGCTGGTGGCTGGTTTACACAGCCTGCTTTCCTTCCTGCCTCCTTCCGGTGAGCACCGTCATGGGGCTGGGACTTGGCTCTGACCGAAGAACTTGTCCTCTGGGGCACCATCACCGGTGCCCCTGACGGAGGCACGATGGGCTCACGGCTTCAGCCCGCACTTGGCTTTGGTTGTGCGACCGCCAGGAGGCGGTCCCTATTACGAACAGGCCACCCGTCTGCCTCCCGGGGCCCAGCTTCCACCGGGGTGACAGGGACCTGAGTTTGCTGTGTGTGCTCATCTGTGTTAAGGCTGGCCTTCCCTGCTCCCGGGTCTGTGCTCCGAGACCAGCAGCAGGAGCAGTCCAGCAACGTGAGCCACAGTGGAACCAAACTGCTCTCCAAACCAGGATCCTACGAGCCCTCCTGGCTGCTTCTGCCTCCACCACCATCACCGGTCACCCGCCACCTAGCCACCGCGAGGGCTTCAGGGAGCCTCCAGGCACTTCCCAGGAGACAACAGGGCTGGGAGAGAACCCGGGGCTCCTATTTCTCCTCCAGAGCTCTGGACTTGACTGCACTGGCTCTGGGGCCTTCCGGCAGGGAGCCACCCAGGTGCTGTCCATCCAGCCGCGGCCGGCCCAGGGAAGCAGGGCCCCCCAAACTGGGACACCAAAAGCACGCACGACAAATGGAGCAGACCCTGGGCTAAATAGGGGGCTACGGTGGGGTGCTGATTCCCCTTTACTGGGCGTAAGGAATATACTATGAATTAGCTGGCCAGCCATCATTTAATTCCGCCTCGTAACAAACTTCAGTTTTGCCGGTTCCCTTAGAGAACAGGAATGTCCCCGTATCCCAACCCCAGCTGGCCTTAGTCAGGACGCCCTCCTGAAGGGCACCGGACACCCAAGCCCCGCACCTGCCCAGGTCCAGCCAACAGCTGGAGCGATCCCGCTGTGCTGCCACAGCCTCTCCCCAGACCCTCCGCCCCATCTCTCTGAATCGGGTCTCTGAGAGCACTCAGCACCCCTGATGTTACAGGGGACACCACACGGTGGGTCTGTGGCCCTTCTCCCTGCTGGAACGCAGCATGCCCCTCCCCAGGCCCGGGAACAAGGCAGGTTGTGGGACAGCCCCGGCCGGTCTGGCGCGGGCCAGGCACGGCAGACAAGCTGAGGCCCAGGCACTGTGTGAACCCAAGGCCTCGGGCTTTAGAAACTCCTCCCCGTCAGCTTTTCCTGCAGCTTGAGCCAAGAGCCCAAATGAGCCGGAGACTGATGTCTGCTCCCGAAATAGCCCACTTAAAGGGAGACGGCAGTGAACAGCCCGTTAACCAAAAAAGTGAGGGCTAAAAATAGCCCGCTCCACGGGGAGGTGAGGCCTGAGTGCAAGAAGGACCGGGTCTGGGGAAACTTCACAGGGAGGGTTCAGACATCCGAAGGTTTCCTGCGGCTGCCTAACCCAGCCACCACCTACTGAGCGGGGGCTCCCGGCCCCTCCCCAACCCCCCAGAGGAGTCACGGCATAGGCCATCCCCCATCCCCTGATGTGGAAGGCCCTCGGGGTCCGGTCTAATCCTGCCCGCCCATCAGTTACGGCGAACACTCACTGGAGCTCTGGCGGGGACCCGGTCAGTGGATCCTCCCCAGAACGCCCCACTGTCATTATCTCCCCATCATCACCTGACCCCCCCCCCATCACCCCCTCTCGACACCGAGAACACGGAGTCATTGAAGCCATTAGGTAATAAGTAATGTACCTGAGCCCACGTCACTGATAGGGTCAGAGCACCACGGGGCTCCCTGGCCTGACTCCAGCTGGTCAGCTCAGATGTCCCCTCTGGGAGCCCTCCCTGGCCCGCTGGCCTCAGCTGTCCCCTGAACATTCGACTGCTACTGACACTCACAGCGACATGCCCCAGGCCCACCTGCCTTGTTCCCTGTCATGAGCTCGTGGAGGGAGGAACAGGCTCCAACGTTGGTGCCCTCCCCCTCCCCGAGCCCAGCCTCCACAGCCAGTGCTCTGAGAAGGGGTTTCTGCCTTGACCTGAAACATGGCCTCGCCTTGCTTCGGTCTATGTCACCTCCACACCCGGCTCCCCCCACCTCCCGCTCTGAAGTCTTCCCTGTAAGGTGGTGCGAGGGGCCGCACCGCATCCTTCGCCAAGTTCCTCGCCAGCCTCAGCCTGGCTGAGAAGCACCAAAGTGACCCCTACCCTCTGCCTGCCTCTCCCGCCACCCTGGACAGACTGGTTCAGCTACTGCGGACTCCGGAGAAAGAGGACTAGAGAAGGCGACAGCAAGCTTCTCCGTGTGAGCCTGGCTGGGCCAGTCATCCTGCCGTCGGCCACGGCTTGTGCGGGAGGCCAGGAAGGAAGCAGGGGAGGGGACGTGCCCTGCTGCCCCCCAGCACACCCGTCGCGAACGCACCCACAGCTCTCTGAAAAGCAAGACCAGTGCACACGAGGGCGGAAAGGCTAGGCCTGACCAGGCAGGGCATTCTGTGGGCCCAGCCCAGGCCCCCGATACACTTCGAAGGAGCCATATGGCTGCTTCGTGCCCTGTTGTGAGTCAGGACGGCAGAAACACCACCAGAAAATCCTGCATATCAGAGCTCCAATTTTACTTCACGGTCTGGAAAGGCAGCAGTTCTAATAATAGCGAAGACAGATTTGTAGCTCACGTCCCCTCCCGCTGTGTAGAGGGACGTGGGACGCCCCCGCCTGGAGCCGCCTGTGGAGGGGGAGACGCCACGGGCGGCAGGGGAGAGCCGCTCCCAGAGCAGCCGACCGCACCGCACCCGCACCTGGGAGGAGAGGAGACCAGGTGTCCCCCCGCCGCAGGGGCTCCCTCCGCTCTCACACACTCGGGCGGGAAGTTTCCACCTCCAGGTCAGCCGGCCGCCGCCTGCGGAAGGAGGCCCGGGGCACAGGAGTGCCGGTTCGGCAATCGTTGAATTAGACAAACTGCCCTAGCGACCACAACACCTGGAAGCGGGTCGGGATGTGGACGCAGTCTTCCGAAGGGCCTGCTCCAGAAGGGGCGTCCACGGTCGGCCCAGGGCGGCCAACCTGCTCACCGGACGGAGGAGGAAGCGCGGGGCCAGAGACTCGCAGAGCACCCCAGCGGGCAGGTGCTTTGGCGCGGCAGGCCAGCGGACGATGCTCAGCTGGGCCGGTTCTCACCCGTCCAGACGCATCCATTGCAGGGACGCACTTGGCGGGGAAGACATGCCTGCGGTAGAGGAGTGGGCAAGGGCCCACCCACCCCTTCTTTCTCAGCTCCTCAAAGGGAACCTCTACCTTTACCCACAGAACGCCAGGGCCAGGGGCGGAGACAGCAATGCCCAAAGCCTCTGTCCTACAACTGGCCTCCTGTGGTCCCGGGGGGCCGGGGGTGCCCACGGCCTCTGAAATATGGGTGGGCCCGGGCCTATTCAGGTGAAGGTTCCCCCACCCTGTGTGTCTACAGCCTCCTGGGCTCGCCGCGGTTTTAGGTGAAGGAACACTAACGCTGAAGCCAGAGTCTGAGGGCTCAGCAGAGGGTGGCTGACGCTGATCCGGGACTCAGGCCTGGAGGAACCAGGAGTCTATACTCCCTCTGCACGACATTAGCAGCTGGTTTAAACCAATAAACGCGAGCACAAAAAAGGAAAGCAATTTGATTCCCCTCCTCAGGCCAGCAGGACGGGCAGGTGGTCTGACGTGAGTGAGTATGGTCGCTCTGGTTTGTCTCGAAACCCCCGCGCTTCCCCTCGGGTACGAGCGCCGTCTGCGTGCTGACACTGAGAGCACAGCTTCCTCTTTCTCAGGGCAACTGGAACTCAGCTCCTCTGCGCTCCCGACGTGCCCACCCCTTATCCCACGGCCTTAAACGTGCTCGAGAGGAAGACGGCAAGAAGCTGGAGCCTGGACGGGTGGCCAGCCAGCCATCCACTCCAGCTTTACTCCGGGGTTTTGAGGCTCCAGGGCGGACACACGTGCACAAGTCAGACTCATCTACAAAGCTGTCAACACTTTGCAAGGCATTTTGGGTGGGTGCCCGGGGGGGGCGGGGGGCAAGTGCTCTCCCCATCCTTTACCCTCTAGGTCAACTGAGCCTCTTAGAATCTTCTCCAACGGAAGCCCAAGGAACTCCTCGTGGACACGGAGACGTTCACCAGCAGCTCACGTGCGCCCACAGCTCGGCGGGGCCGGCGGAGGAGGGCCGTCACCATCCGTCTCCTGAAGAGACCCGGAACACCAATCGCCCACCCGAGGGTCGCAGAGCCAGCCAGCTGCCGCGCCGGGCGGCCACCCAGTGCCCCCCATTCCCGGCCCACAGCCCTTCTGACCTCTCCCAGGTCCTTACGCAGGACCCGCGGGTGACAGGTTCCACAGGCAGACTGTGGGGACGAGCTGTGTGCCCTTTCTGGGCACAGGTGCCAGCCGGGCAAATGTCCGCACCTGAACCCCCCCCCCCCCCCGGGCCAGGGTGTTGGGGTGAGGGCTGTGTTCTCAGATTAGAAAGGAAAACGGAACGGAAGGGCATTCTGGCCAAGGCCCCAAGTGAGCATGTGGAGAAGGCTGGCAGTGGGGTGAAGTCACAGGCTCAAGCTGACTGGACTCAAAACCTGGCTCCGCTTACTTGCCACTGAGCTGCTCCCTGCCGGGTTTTCTCTCCATCTGCGAAGAGGAAACCATCCCTCCCGGGGCGGGGAAGGGAGCCCCACCAGCTCAGAGCCCAGATCACAGCCAAGTGAAATCAAACAGCGGGGGAGGCGGAGGGGGGGACCTGGGGGCAGGGACAGCTTCACTGAGACAAGCTAGGACGACCTCCTGTTGCCACAGAAACCTCCTGTCTCCGTCCTCCGTCCTCCTTCCCCTCCTGGGTGCGAGGCAGGACGCTCAGTTATCTGACTCCATCTGACTCAGCACTCACCGCTCACCCTGTATCCCATGGTACGTCCGCCTGCACGTAGGAAGCACGGACCTCGAGCCACAGCCTTCAACAAAGCCGCCACCACCTACAAGCCAGGCAGCAGCCACAGGAGACAGCCACACGGACTGCTGCAAAGGGACCTCCGAGCTGCACGCTCTGCAGGGCACAGAAAGCCTTGCTGTGCTTCCCATGCAGCCGGCCAGGCCCTGCTCAAGGGCCCCGGGGACGGATGGAAGCCTGTTTCACTACCAGCAGGAACCCCTGCAGAGCCCTTCAGTGTCCGACAGCAAATTCCGCCCACTGCCCCAGTGCTGCCCCGTGGGGGACCTGCAGAGGAAGTGTCGTCATCCTTTCTAGCCACACCCTGCCCGCTATCCATGAATCACTGTGGTTAGTCACCGGAGTTTAGAGCAGGCCCCAGTGAGTCTCTTTAAGGGCATTCTCTCATTTAATCCTCCATGAGGTAGGGCAAGGAACCGCTCTGGACCCGCGGGCAGCTGTGCAGTAAAGTTCATGGTTAAAATGCTCTGGTATCGATGCCTCCATACCCACCTTGCAGACGGGAAAAGGGAGGCTTAGGTTCAGACCCTCGTCGCAGTCAGGGAGCACGTGCAGGGCTAGGACATGCTCCGCTAAGGCATTTAGAGCATGAGTCTTTGCGAGTCGAAGCATCTAACTCTCTTCATCACATGTCACGTTCCAGCCGGGACCCTGCCCTCATCACCTCACCAGACGAGACAAATCCAGGTATCCCCGGAAGCTCGCCACCTCGACCGCTTGGGAGGCTCAGCAGGTCACAAGCTGGCACCACCAGAGCCAGGCCTGGGCCACCCCTTTCTGATAAGGCTCCTCCAGCCAGAACGCTCACCTGGCCACACGGCATCAGAGATGCACCCTCCCTGCAACCCCAGAAACATACACCTCTCCCGGGGCGAGCGCCTCCCTGCTGGAAGCATCCAGGCGGGCCTGAGCGCAGGACTAGGCGGGCCGGGGGCTCGAGTGCTGCCCCACGCGCTTCGTGTGTGAAGTTCTCCTGTAAACTCCACTTCCGTCCACGCGTCAACACGTCACGACATTAATGGCACGTGCCTGCGACCCAGCTGCCATAGCTGCAGGTCTGGACTGCTGGTTTCGCGTGCAAGCCACCCCCAGGGGGAAGTCCACTTACGCCGATTGTGAACTTGAACTTGAACGGTGGCCCCTCAAAGAACGCGGCACAGTTATCGTCACTGCCCGTTGCCAGCCGGTACGGTCTGCTCTGCTTGATGTCCACGCTGTTGATGACTTTGTTGTGTCCCGTGATCTCGCCCACGGAAGAGCCACTGTCCCACAGGAAGACGGCTCCAAACCTTGACCCAATGAGAGGAGTCACAGGAAAAAGTCAACCCTGGGGACAGTCAATGAGATGTGGACAGCTGAGTGGCCAGTGCTCGGGGTGGGGGTGGGCAGTGCTCGTGGCCACACTTCATGCACGCTCGTTAAAGGAGTCAACGCTGAAGGCCTCCCATGGTTTCAGCTCTGCACAGTATTTGCTGGAGAATCCGAGAGCAAGTGCCTTTGGGAAGGGACTGGAATCCCTATTCGGTCTATATGGTCGAGGCCGACAGGCCTCCCATGTGGAATGTGCCTTAGAAACACCTGCCAGGGGAGTAGCCCTATGGCTTACCAGTTTCCTAACAGTTTTACTGGGCGGGACCAAGATATTTAGCAGCCGCCACCCCTGCTGGAAAGGCAAGGATGTCCTGCGCTCAGCTGGCATCTGATAAAAACGTACCGTGGGGGTTACTACGTGTGACTGAATGAAAACGGAATTGCTGAGACCAACAGGATGACTGGAAAAGTTATGGCAGAATTAATACCTGTCAGAACACGCAGTAAAAATAGCCTCTGAGTAGGGAGATGTGTGCCTGCCAAATTCCAAGTGCTCGACGGTGGCCGTGGTGCCCTGGGGGGAACCCTGACCTCGCTCGGAGTCAGAAACCTGAGTCGCGGTACCGACCCCGGTGGTCACTAGAGCCGTGAGCGCGGTGGCCACTGCGGGCCACCTGCCCCCTCTTCCTTCGTTAAGTGACCATCTCAGGTGGGGTGCACAGCTCCCTGCAGCCAGGCGTGGCCATGGCATGCTGGGAGGGACCCCAGTAATGCTCCTGAGAGCTGTAACTCTTTCACCTTCTCGTTTCCTGCAGCCTGGACTGTGGGCATGACGGCTGGAGCTCCAGGAGGTGAGGGGCCACGGATGTCAGAGACAGAGAGAAGGTACCAGGGCCGCGGGGGGACTCCACACGAGTCCAAGCTGGCACAGGTGTCACTGCTCCCCTCCCACCGGGGGCACCCAGAAAGAAAGCAAAGCCAAGGGACACGGGCAGGGAGGGCCGAAGCCAGAGACTCACTTCTCCCTTCCTTCCCCGACCACTGCGATCCTCTTACTGTCTTCCGTCCAAGCAATGTCCTTGATCTTTCCAGCGAAAGGCTGATACTCATACTTTAAGAGGTGCTCCTTCTGAGTGGTATCCCAGATCCTCAGCTTCCCAGATACATCTGTGGACACAAGGGGGTAGCGAGAGCCATGTTTACCCCTGGGGCAGGGCCGTGTGGGCACAAGGCACGCCCGGACAGCACCGCCCAGGGTTCCCAGGCTTGCTGGCGTTGCCCGAGGCTGCTGCTGGGAGGAGGGACGTGTCTCAGGTAAGCAAAACCCGCCACCGGTCAATCAGAGCCCGTGGCCTCTGTGAGGGCCACTACCGGGTCTCTGGGGGGTGCCAGCAGTCACCTGGATGACGCACCCTGGGTGTGGATCAGAACGCCCAGAGACACGCGGAGGCACACTTCCGAGGCATCAGGAAGCGGTCTGGTTCTGGGACTGTGGTTTCCTCGTAGGGGGATCCAAGCGGCGCATGGGTCTCGGGCAGCTTTCTTAACGCTTGGGACCGAAGTTCTTCATTTCCAAAGTGTGACAGTACTAGTGACGGCCACCTCTCCCGTGCAGTGGCCGTGCTCACACAGACAAGGAGTGCAGCTGTGTGCAGCTAATGCATGCCGTGACGCGCACGGTGGCCCCCACCGGGGCTCCCCTCCACTCCACCCGTGCCGCCCTCTGGCATCTAAGGCACACCCCACAGCCCAGACGACTTGGGTGCTGCAGGATCCCCGTGTGAGGCCCACGAGGGTCCTGGAAGGGGAAGCGGCACATCCTTCCCTTCCCCGCCAGGGTCCCGTCACCAAGTTAGTCATCGCTTCACAGCGAACTAAGGCTCCGCAGGAGGCTGCCGGAGAGCCTGACCCATGAGCAAACCCCAGGGGCCCACAGTCCTGTGCGGCAGACAGGGAGAAGCTGACTTCCACATGGAGAGCACCACGCGGGGGTCCTGGAGACGTGGTGCTCTCTGGGCGAGGCCTGGGAAGGCTGCCTGGCCGAGGTGAGCTGCAAAGGGGACCTGCAGCCAGGGGCGTCCCTAACAAGGCAGCCAGCAGGAAATGAAAGGAAAAAGCAGAGGCTAGGTGTGCACGACGGACACTCACGCTCACACGTGTGCACACACTCATGCACACACCAGGCTGTGGTCGGCTGTGCCCAGGCCGGTCCAGGGGGCTCTACGGAGTCGTGTAGAATCGGCATCTACACTTGAGTGTAGCAGAGGCTGACAGTGTCCCACCCGCTCGACCAGGACGGACCCAGCCTTCCCGCCTCCCTGGGCTCTGCTTCCTGGGCGGCTCAGGCTCCTTCCCAGGCCCGGCACCAGCTGCTTGCCCCATGCCTCCCTCACCAGACCGCCAGCCGCCTCCCACGGGCCCTGCTCGTCCGGTATAACTGACGACGTGACGTTACTTTCAGGGGTACAACTCAGGGATGTGACAAGTTTGCACATTACGCCGTGCTCACAAGTAGCTACCTTCTGTCCCCACACGTCGTTATCGCAGCGTCACCGACTGTATTCCCCAGCTGTGCCTTTCGTTCCCATGACTTCCTTACTCCACACCTGGAAGCCTGTATGACCGACCCTCTCCCCTCCACCCATTTTCCCACCCCCACCCCCTCCCCTCTAGCCACCACCAGCATGTTCTCCGTATTTATAGGTCTGATTCTGCTTTTTGTTAATTCATCCTTTTTTTAAGATTCCACTCCTAAGAGGAATCACACAGTATTTCTCCTTCTCAGTCTGCTTTGCTTAGCAGATTACCTTCTAGGTCCTCCCGTGGTATCTCAAGTGGCGCGGTCTCATCCTTTTTATGACTGTGTCATGTTCCGCTGTGTGTGTGTATATATATATACACATATGTGCACATACATACATGTATATACATATATATGTATACATACACATACATATACACGCCACGTTGTCTGTATCCGTTCATCTACTGAGAGACCCTTAGCTTGCTTCCATACATTTAATCCTTTCTGGAAGCAGCTGGGACTAGAAAAGAGACAGTGGGACTTGAAGGCCAGGTGCTCAGGCCCAACTGGGGCAGGCAGCACCCTGTGCAGTCATGAGATACTGTTCAAGGGCCCACGAGCCCCAAGCCCATGCTAAGTGCTGAGGGCACAGCAAAGACACCTTCCCTGGGATACAGGACACCTGCAGGAGGCCACAGACGATGGGGAAAGAGTGCCTGCTGTCTACCACTTGGAAGGCGTCTCCCCCTCCAGGCAGTAAGAGGGGGGCACTGAGGGGGGCAGTCTGGGTGAGCCTGCCCCCTCTCTCCAGCAGCTTAGTAACATGGCGGGGGGGGGGGGGGGCGGTGACAGGGAGCAGGGAGTGTGAGGGCCCTTCAGTGCCTTTCATCAAGGCCTCTCCTCTATGTTCCTCACTTGAGCAACTCTCCTCTCCTCTCCTCTAGGCATGGGGCCCTTTCCTGGATGCCCGCAACTCTGCAGCCTGGGATTCACAGCCCGGGGGGTGCCCCAGGGACTGAGCGTGGGGCACAGACCGCCAGCATCAAAATTACACAAGGAAGACACTGCTGGGGGGGACTGGGCCTGCCCTGGAAATGGCTCTGCACTGAGAACATGGGACCGTGGGCTACATCAACCCCAGGGCAGAGACTGACTGTGTTTTTTGGGGCTGGGGGTCCAGCCCCTGCCATGGGCTCCTTACTCAGGCCTTCCGGAAGGCTTGATCATTGAGCAGACACAGACCATTCAGACTTACAGGAATCTAAAGGTCCCGCAGAAAGCTAGAACCCCATCTGGGAGCGAGCTGCAGGCCTCCCAGGGTACTAGGCCCATCCCCTGCAGAACCTGGGCACCCCAGGTTCCAGGTAACCCAGTTAACCAGAGCACGCACTTTCCCAGCCTCCCTCCTGCACACTCCAAACCCTACTACACGACCACACTATTTTTAGCCCAGGACCTAATCTCTGCAGTGGAGGCTTCCTTGTGTGCACTCGATTAAAGGGAGCAGCAGGCTAGAAACGAAAACGTGATCTCCACCCAGGAACACCTGATCTGCACACGGCCCAAACCTCCCTCAGTTCCTCTGCCAAGTCAGGGCACTTTTCCGAGAAAGTCAAGATCAAACCGATCCTTTACTTCTGTGGACTGTCCTTTGCCACGGTCTCTGGGCCAGCCTCCCTCACCAATTCAGCGCTGGGGTCTGAAGCGGCCAGATTTCCGGCCGGTGCAGCACCCCGCCCGGGGCTCCCAAGTGATTCAGCGGCTGGACCTGTGGCTCCCGGCACCAGGGCCACATCCTGGGGCTTTCAAGGAAAAGGTATTTTGCTGGCAAGCAGGAACAGGGGGCGGAACTGCAGGGCGAAAATAAATCAAGGAATATAAATCAAAGGTTTACGAGGGGTGCCTGGATGGCTCAGGTCATGGTCTCTCGGTCCATGAGTTCGAGCCCCGTGTCGGGCTCTGTGCTGACAGCTCAGAGCCTGGAGCCTGCTTCAGATTCTGTGTCTCCCTCTCTCTCTGCCCCTCCCCCACTCACGCTCTGTCTCTCGCTCTCTCAAAAATAGATAAACGTTAAAAAAAAATAAGAAAAAATAAAAACAAATAAATGAAAGGTTTACGGATAGCCTTGGAGTAGATCTAAACACAAGCGTCATTAAGTGCCCACTATGGGATAGACTCCTGGCCGAGCCCTTCACACACATCCCTGACCGCCGGCATTTGCCATCAGCCAGCACACCTGTTGCCCTGGCATGTCCTACTTTTAGTGGCAGACACTTGGGTCACCTGCTGTCAGGTGGCCACCAGTGCAAGACCATCGTAGGCCTCTCACACCCATTGCTACTCTGGATCCTCTGTCCAGTTTCTGGGAGAGAACGTCAAGGCCCAGGAAGGTAAGTTACTCAAGGAAGCCTGCCAGTCAGTTAAGGGGCACACCCTCCAGGGACAGGGAGCGACCCAGTGCAGACCAAACGGCTCCCGGAGTGTATGAACTCCAGCCTCCTCTCCTGGCTGGTTAGTTCTTCCAGCCATTCCTTCATCTGTTGTTCTCTGGGGACGCTGACAAGGCCCAGGCCCGCATCAGCCCACTCGCCTGGCTCTCCCTGGGGCTGGAGACAGGGCTGGGCACAGGCAAGGCAGCCATAAGCATCTTGTAGAGCATAGGAACGAATGAGTGAGTGAATGAATGCGAGACACGGGTAAGCCACGCTAACTTCTGTGCCTCCCTTTCTCATCAAAGATCTACCCCAAAGACCCGGGGTAAACAAAGCATCCTACGTGGCAAAGATCTTTCTGTCCCTCCGCTTAGCCAGCCTCCCACAGAGCCACACAAAAGCCTGGCTAGAGAGAGCAAAGGCACAGACCAGAGCGCTTGCCTGAGGCCAGCATTGAGAGGGACTGGGAAAGGAGCAGCTCATGAATAAAGGTGACACGAGACAAAGCTGCAATTCAGAAAGCACACACACACACAAAATGAGCTCCAAAACATCATGATACAGCTGCCCACAAAGGCCTCTGGCCAGCCTCGAGTGAGCATTTCTGCTGACCTCGGAGCCGGAACCGGCTGGAACACTGCCAACTACAAAGTCCTGCCATGGGGCTTTTTGGAGGCTTCTACGTCCCTTGTCAGCCCCAAGTGGAACTAATCACACTGGTTCCACCTGCTGCCCCCCCTTTTCCACCACCCCCCCCTCCCACCACCCTACCCTCCGAAGCCTGAAGCCCAGTTTGGCCTGGGGGCCTCCCGGACCCCACCACATGCATCCATGAGCCACCCACGCACACAGGTACCTCCAGAGGCGATGTAGAACCCGCTGGGCGCGTACTTGGCCACCACCACCTGATGGGCATGCTCCGTGTAGATGTCAGCAACGGCTGGGTTCTGCAAGGAGGAGACAGAAGGAACACAAGGAATGCTTCCCACTCTCCCGGCTAGTGGATGTCGGGGCGTGAGGAGTGGGATAACACACACACAAGCACCGAAGTCAAAACCTCCATAAAGAGAAATCGCAGCAGCACCTCCACCTGCCCGCACAGCTTTGGGCGACAGAAATCCAGGTAGTTTCGTCTCTTTCTCTTTAGCCCAGAGCTGTAGAACTTGAGAGGAAGGTGTGTCTTTTGCTTTTCCGCACTTGCCATAGTACCAGTAGGTACTTGTGAAACACACACACACGAGACAGAAGTTGCACTGAAAGTCGACTGTCCTACTTCCCTTGGCGGGAGGCTGCCATCGGCAGCTGCGTTCTTGAGGCACCTGTGGTCCCCCTGTTCACAAGCATCTCTACCCCGGCTGCCACTGGACGGCCTGTCACGGGGCCCTGCTTCGAGCTCCAGGAGCACAGTGGGGCGTGCGGGTGGGAGCCTCTCTTTGTTACAACCTTCGCCGGGAAACGTGGGCTTCCCGCTCGCTTCGCAGCACAGATGGAGGGTTGGCTGGACTGGCACCAAGAACGGGGCCGGCATCCGGGAGCAGGAGTACCTCTACTACTCAGCACCAAGGTTTCAACGTAGAGTTTACTAAAAGTAGAGCACGGCGTCCCCCACTCGCACACGCAGCCGAGAGGCCTCAGTCAACCCGACACACGCGTACTGAGATGCTCTCAATTCGTCTCGGCAGCCGGGCTCTCTTTCAGGGGGGGAATAAAGACGCGGTTATCTACTCCTGATTCCCGCTGTCCACTTTCTCTCAACCGAGGGCTCTTGAAGGAGGCAGCTGCCCACAGGCTGGAGACTGAGGCCATGGCAGGTCCCAGCGTGGGATGCCCAGCGTTCCGGAGGCGGCTGCTAGAGGTACGTCTAACCTGATCCCCAACCGCCCCCACCTCTCGCCGACCTGACCACAAGATCAGAGGCCTGCACTCTTCTCCGCCCTCTGGCTATGGGATCCCCCTCCCTCAAGACTGAGTCCAGAGGGGTACACCCTGAATTCTGGCCCCGCCCACCGCCAGCCGCCTTCTGGCTTTCCTCTTAGCCCCGCGTCCTGCAAACATCGTTCCCCTGGCCAGGAGCAGCCTTCCTGCCTGCTGACACCTACGTACGAGGCCTAACCAAAGACCTGTCTCCTGCATGAAACCTCCCGGGACGGCCTCTTCTCTTTTCGGTGCCTCCGACGCTTGTGCTGTGCCACTCTGCTTTTCCAAGAGACGTACATTAAGTACCTGTTTCCACTGACTGAAAGAAATCTGAACAGCATTTTTCACTTTCATGACGAAAGGTAAAAGGCCAAGATAGCATTCGGCATCAGTGCCACAGCAAGATGAGCCGGTCTGGGGTGGATGTGCCCCCCCAGAGCAGCGAGCGGCGCCCCCCAGCTCCTTCCCTGGGAACCACACTCATCACCTCAGCGTCAAGCTGTCAGAGCTCCGAGCTGTGTCTGAGAGCATCTGCGCTTTATTTATTTCGTGCATCTGTTAGCAAGATGTGTCCTAAGGTCTCAGAAAAGCCTGAGAAAGGTGATTTGGGGCGGGCCTAGGACCACTCAAAATTTTTTTCATTATAAAGTAACGATAACTATTTCTTTGCTTTAGGCCATTTTGGCTCACAAAACGTTTCCTAGAACACTGTGTTTTTGGACTGCGGGGAGAGCTGTAGTCCTGAACCTTCTTGTCATCTCTTCTCATCTGTTTTTCTGCAACCTGCTTCCAGGGCATTTATCTTTTCAGCCATCACGGCAGTTAACGAGTAGCAGGTGCTCAATAAACGGTTTTTTGGAGAAAGAAAAGTGGACGGAGCCCCTTTTACCCCCGAGACTTAATGCTTAGCATTAAGTGACGCAGCAGGCACTTGATACACATTCTTCGCAGATTAATCCATCTGAGAATAACCATTTGCTAGTGAAATTAAAAAGGTATGAGGTATTCAAATGGGATGTCATGAATGGCAAACAGGCACAGGAAAAGGTGCTCGATGTCATCAGCCTTTTGGGAAAAGCAAATCGAAACTACAATAAGATACCGCTACATGCCCGCTGGAATCAGCAAGACCAAAAGAACGGTATCACCAAATGCTGGCAAGGACAGGGGTGCGGGGCGCTGGGATGTTCACGTATTGCTGGCAGGAACGCAAGGCGACGCGGATGGAAAATAGTCTGGCTGGTTTTGCACGAAGTTAGGCAGACGCTTCCCACACAAAACCCTGCAATCCCACTCCTAGGTACGTACCCAAGAAATAAAAGCACATGTCCACAAAAAGACACATGTGTGAGGGTTCATAGCTGCTTTATGCATTAATAGCCCCAAACTGGGAACAACCCAAAGGTCCACCAACAGGCGAATGAAGAAACACCGCGCTGGATCCATACAGTGGATACAACCCTGCGATAAGGGGGAACAAACGACCGACTACCAACTCAGCAACCACACTCAGCAACTCCAGTGAACCTTACAGGCATTATGCTAAGTGAAAAGGACACAGAAGACCACCCTGGGTTGCGTGGCTCCTTCTCCAGGTTGTTCCAGAGAAGGCAAACTTAAAGGGACAGAAAGCAGATTGGTCCTTGCTGGGTGCTGGGGTGAAGGGAGCCCACTGGCCGCAACGGGTTAGGAGAGCGCTTCTGGAAATGACGGGAGGTTCTGTGTCCAGATTACAGTGGTGGTTACAGGCTGTGCACATTTGTCAGGCTGTGCAGCAGAGGAATCTTCCTGATCTTCCTGTATCTAAATTATGCCTCAATAAAATTAAGATGTCTGGTATCCAACCCACTCCTGGCCCAAATTAGCGCTTCATATTCTATAACCCAACCATGGGACGCCTGGGTGGTTCAGTCGGTTAAGCGTCCGACTTTGGCTCAGGCCGTGATCTCACGGTTCGTGAGTCTGAGCCCCACGTCGGGCTCTGTGCTGACAGCTCAGAGCCTGGAGTCTGCTTTGGACTCTGTGTCTCCCCCTCTCTCTGCCCCTCCCATGCTCATGCCTGTCTCTCTCTTAATAAATAAACGTTAAAAAAAAAAATTTCAAAACCTGACTACAGACAAGACCCCTTGCCCAGAAACTGGCCAAAAGAGGTCCTCAGACAGGCCACCACTACCAAGATCCTTCTCCAGATGTCTGTTTCAAGGCTGACTGAGGGGCACCACCAGCCCACTTTACAGATGAGAAATCCATCCCAAGGACAACTTGCCAATATGTTGGCACTCAGCCCCACTGGGGGTTCCGAGGACCTAGGGCAGGGATACCAGATGAGTAGGTAGAGGTTCTGGGCAGAAGTTCTGCCCCTAAACGGTCAGGGTTGCCAGTTGCAGGGGCTGTGAAACGCCCAAGGTCATCCCCAGCAGGCTCGGCACCAGAATCCCAGGCTGCATGAGACATGGCTCTTGTCTGCCTTGCAAATGCAACTGAGCCAGCGAGCGAGGGGCCAGATTCTCCAACTGAACACGACGATTTCAGCCGAGTGTGTGCCAACCTCCCCAGCTCTGCTCGGCACACACAGGGAGGCTGGCTACTAGAGGCAGAAATAACGGGTCCCCTGTCCCCACTGTGTCCTGCCAGCTCAGGCTCATTCCAGATCAGCGGAATCTGTAGTCTGTAAGGCCCCAGGACTGGGACCCAACACCCACTCCCCTGCCTCACTTGTCCCTCTCCTGCTGCCTCGGTGAAGAATACACTTGGGTGAGTAATTTATTTGGAGCAGGGCTAGGGAAGAGAGGAAATGAGGCACAGAAGGGAAATAAGCCAATTCCGGGTGCACCAAGGAATAACCCTGTGGCAGCAGGAGCTCCGCCTCCCTCGGGGCCTTGGGAGATGCTTCAGGCCAGGCCTTGGGGTCATCCCCCAAAGGGTGCTGAGGCTGGGACGCCCCTCCCCCAGGCCTTCCTGCACTTCTACTGGCAGTGCGGGTGCTTGCCACCAGGGTACAGGAAACCTGAGACACAGACCAGGGCGAGACCCGGGTGCCGAGGGGATGTGGGCTGGCTGGCTGATGGCTGGCTCGCCGCAACTTTCCATCTCCCGACCCCAGGCCTGCTCCTGGCCCTCCACACTCCCGCCAGCCTTCTTCAACAGTTCCCAAACCCACCTCCTCTTTCCGCCCCTGCCAGATTCCGTCCAGGTCCCTCCTGGGGACCACGACAGTACCTTCTGGACTGCTCTCTACCTTCCGTGGACCACTACACCCCTCATCCCCCGTCTCTAAGTCCCATGTCTCATGACCTGGTTCCCCTGCTTGATATCCTTCCCTTGGGAGCGGCAGAACCTGACCCCACTAACTGCACTCTTCCCGGACCCCCCAGCACACACAGGACCCCCCACTCCAGCCCCACTCAGGCCCTCCCGGGCTGAAGAGCTGCTCCCTGGGCCTTACCTGGCCAGGGCCCCTTCCCTCCCCAGGCACATGTGGGGACTAGAATGGGAGCCACCCACCCCCAGCTCAGGGTCTGGCAGTGGGCACTCAGCAACATCACTGAGTGACACACAGAGCTCGGGGCTGGTGAGACCCCGGGGTCAGTCCCGGAATGCGGCCCCCGCGCCCGGGAGGCCCAAGACACGGGCCATGGCCGGCCATCATGCACCTGCAGACCCAAAGGCCTGCGGGGGCAGCAAGATGACGGTGTTTGGGCTGCTGACAGAGTGCCAGATTGGGGCCCAGCGGGGCCAGATGAAAGCAGACCTCTCAACCGAACCTCAGGAGGCCAATTCTCCGTGCGGACCAGACACCCCCTGGCCTCCCCCTGCGCCAAGACCCCTCCCCAGGGCCAGACCTTCTGCCAGGAGACTAACCCCCATACCTTCCCAGGCCCCGCCCCATCCGGGAGATTCGCTACACCAACGAAAGGTGGGGGGGGTTCCCAAAAGTCACTTTGTTCGGGCAGCATCTGGGCCGCCAGCTTCCCCAAAGCTCCTTCACGTCCCCATGTCTGCTCAGGCTCTATCTAGTGCCAAGGAGGGGTCAGAGGCCATCACACCATGTATAGTGGGGCTGGTGACTGGCCCAGGTCACAGGGAGTGGCAGCTTTCACCTCAGCTCCTGAGCCACAGTGAGCGCAGCGGACGCATCAGGAGGTTGGAAAGGCCTCCCCTGCCCACCAGGGCTGAAGCCGTCGGACAGGGCTCTGCGAGAGGGGCCTCCGGGCTGTCCTGCAGCAGCCGATGTCCCCTGGAGCCTCCAGAGAAAGCCCTAGGCTCCTCCAAACTTGGACCAGGCAAAGTGAGCATGACCTTCCAGGAGGATTGCATTTCAGAGCTTTCTAAATTCTTCTAGTTCCTAAAAGCAGTAACCGGTAGCTGGACCTGTGTATCAGACATGATCTGCAAGAGGCTCTGTTCACTGATGACCAAGGACAAACTCAAATTACTGCACGGTAACCCGGCTCCGAAGCAGCTACAAGACATCTGTACTTCCCGACCGGCAAGGCTGAACCCAGCAGCCGAGCCCCTCCACACAGCCTCAAAAGACACACAGAACACGGACGGATGGCTCATTTACTCCTTCCAAGAATCTGGGCTGGCCCTGGGGATCCAGTGGTGAGTGAATGCTTTGCAGAAATAAAACCCGCCACCCAAGCTGCACCCAACGAGCACCGCCCTGCTCGGTGCCTCGACCTTGGAGGCTCCCTCTCGCCTGCAGGAAACGCACCCTCCCCCAGCAATCCAAGGTCCACTTTCCATGATGCCCTGCTCCTTCCTCCATGAAATCACTATGTGACTTTCTTCCCTTTACCTGCCTCGGCCTGGAACGCCTTCGCTCCTTCCTGATCCTTGATGATGTCTCCTGTTACCTTCTAACACCCAGGTGAAAGCCACCTCCGAGAATCCTTCCCCAATGCTCCCAACTGGAGACGGTCTCCCCCAACCCCCAATGCCTATTCCCATCCGACCTCCCACCCCACCACCCTTACTACTCTCCGCCATGTACCGCGGGCCATTCTGACATCCGCAAGGCTTCACGCTAAGCGAACTCCACAGAGGGCAGGGCCTGTATCTGATCCAACAAGGCAGCCTCCAAATGCCCCAGGAGACCAGGGCTCGCTGGACCCCGAGGGCCGTTTGCGAAATCGCTGTGTATGGAGAGTTCACTCTTGGCCAGGGGACCCTTCTGCCGAGTCCTCTGAAACCTCACAGGAAGGTAACCTCACAACCCACTTCACAGGCCAAGAGACGTGGGCACAGAACGAATGACGTGCCCAAGGCTAACCGCTGGTAAGCGGTGGAGGTGGGGACCTGAAGTCAGGTAAGAGCCTTCATTCCTGAGTTTTGGTCTCTCACTTATGGTTGGAACCATCGTTAGCCTGATTCTTTTAACTCAGAGTAGCACTTCTGTCTAGCCCACAGGTTTCTGAACAGTGTGGGGCCAGGTCATTCAGCAGTCCTACAGGGCCCACCCCTCCCAGAGTGACTTTCCCTCCTGCCTCCCAGCTCAACGCCTTCCCCACGGAGCAAACCAAGCCTTAGAGCAGGGACCCCAGCACAGACAAGGCCACCGCCACCTCCCTTCCTGTCCCTCCTCTCCCTCTGCCTGCGCAGGGCCTCACTGAGCAGTCATGAAGGGACCCCTGGGGCTTCAGTCTGGCACCTCTAGAAAGAGACAGCACTGAGCCACCAGGGCGGATGTGAAGAAGAAGGCACCGTGTACCGTCACAGCCCAGGCAACCCTCCAGGAATACTTGTGAAAGGACTCTGTGACATCCCACGGTGACCCTGTTACCCGTTCTCCCTGTTCTTACAGATAAGAAAACCAAACCGGATGAAGTACGTTATGTGAAGTGCTCGGCCACTGCCCAGCATACCAAATGCTCAACAAAGATGAGCTCCTTTACCAGAGGCGGTGCTCAGGGCAGCGCGCTGGACCAGCAGAAGCCTGTGGTCCCTGCAGAGAAGGGCTGAACACGGGCGGGGCTGGGGCTGGGGCTGGGGGTGGGGATGCCCAGGCTGGGATGGCCTGTGGTGGAGAAACTGCCATTTTCTGGGTAAGGTTCCAGGGAGCAGAGATAAAACTGGTGGGTAGAAGCTACTAGCAAGCTGAGCGGAGCCTGGGATCCAGGTCTTTCTAGGGGGTCCACCACCACCAAAGCCGGGCAGGTTCTACCGAGACTCTGGAAGAGAAGCAAAGAAGCAAAACAGGGCCCTTTCCAGTGCACAGCCTACACGTCATCTGCAACAAGGCCCCGTGGGGGATGACGGCTGGGTGCGGCACAGGGATCCAAATGGGCACCTCCAACCGTTCCGGGGCATGGCTGTCTTCCACAACCCAAGAGGAACCAGGACCACCTCTCCGCTGGCCTCAGACATGAAGCGGCAACCTTGACTTCTTTAAGCTCCAAGGCTCTGAGAGCCCGATCTATGCCCCCACAGACAGGGTTAAGGAATGTACTGAAGCCACCGCCCGGAGCCCGTGTCAAACTTCCTCCAACCTCCGTGCACATTTGGTTCCCGGTCTACATTCTCCCCCATCTCTGCTATGTCTCTGTCTCGCTCCTCTTCCCGGAGAACTCTTACTCATCCTCCAAAACCCAACTCAGAGGTGTCCCTTCTCCAGGAAACTTCCTTGTTGCTCTGTGGTGCAACTGGTTCTTCCCTCGTTTCCAAATCATTCAGGACATTCTTTTTCTTTCTTTCTTTTTTTTTTTTTTCCCAGTTTATTTATTTTTGAGAGAAAGAGAGAGCACGAGCGAGGGAGGGGCAGAAGAAAGGGAGAGAATCCCAAGCACAGCACGGAGCCTGAGGCAGGGCTCGAACTCGCAAACCATGAGGTCATGACCTGAGCCGAAATCAGGGTCAGCGCTTAACCGACTGAGCCACCCAGGTGCCCCCAAATCACTCAGAAGATTCTTTTAAAGTGCTTAACCAGAGCATTAGAATGTTACTCACCAAGGTTCTCAACACTAACGAGATTTTGGGCCACATAACTTATAGGACAGTCCTGAGCATTGTGGGATCCTGGCAACATCCCTGGCTTCTGCCCACTGGATAGATACCAGTAGCACAAAAAAATGTCTCCAGACATTGCCAGATAGCTCTTAGGGGGTGGGGCTGGGGGCAAAACCTCCTCCCAGCCACTGATTTAAATCTTGGACACGGTGACCATGGGCAGGGCTCCGCAAGACAAGCTTGGTGAACGTGTGGGGGAAAACAGGAAGCAAGGGCTGGTTCTAGCAGCTAATCAGCACTTGCGGAGTGCGTTTGTCTTGAACCTCCAACCTGAGGCACAGAACAAGCTCTACTACAGATCTGATCACGTTACTGGTCCACACAGCTCCGTGGCCTTGTCTGGGCCTGACTCCTCTTAAAGATCAGACCCTCCCCCAGGTCTCTCCCGGGTTAAGCTCACGCATGTGCTACCCTGCTCATTTTCTGCACAGGTGCTAACCCAGCACACTGCTCCCTTCGGTCACCTGCTGGCTTGTTTCACTCCCAGCGAGGCCACGAGCTCCGTGCAGGAGGGGGCCTCCCCTGGATCTGTGCTCCCAGCACACACAGCAGGGACTCAGGAGGCATGTGCAGACAGACAGAAGGGACAATGTCAGCCCTTCTCAAGCCATCTGTCCCTTTACATACCCCCTCCCCCATGGGGGGGGGGGATGCACAGGTGGTCCTTCTACACATGACTGGCTGCAGACCGCACCATGAGAAGCTCAGCACTCAGGTTCAACAACCCTGAACTTCATACTGCGCTTGGAAGCAGAGAGTGTTGAACTGCAACAAACATTTCACTTCCTAGAATTTGATTTCATGCACCTAATTTTTCAAATATACACATTTCAGTTCTGGAACCTAGGGACCGGGTCCTTTAAAAGCAAGCCCCAAACTCGCTTGTAGCAAATCTGCTGACTGCCTGTGGCAGCTTTCAAGGGGCTTCTGACACTGGGCAGTTCAGAATCATGGAGAAGCTTCTTCACTGCCACTGGGAGAAAGCTCTTCCCTGTCTCTGCAGAATAGGCAGGGGCAATGGTGACGCTGACCTCGAAGTAAGAATATACCAGGCTCTCCCCTTCTGGAGTTTTCTTTTTTCTGATTTTTATTTTAGAGAGAGCACAAGGGGGCACGAGGAGAATCTTAAGCAGGCTCCACTCTTAGCACGGAGCTCAACACGGGGCTCCATCCCGCGACCCTGGGATCATGACCTGAGTCAAAAGGGTATGGATACCCGGAGATGAGTGAGAAGGGTGGGGTGGGATTTTGGGGGTGAGACTGAGGTACCAGGCTCGATGGTGAGGCCGCATCAGCCATAGTAAGGGAGGGCAAAGAGGACAACGAATGCCACCTCCTATTTTACCAAAGCCGGTCCAGCCGTGCTCTGAGAACAGACTGGAGGAGAGCCAGCACGGTATCAGGGAGACCAGTTTGGGTTTTCTGTCTTGCAACCCAGAGAGGATGGTAGCTTGGAGGAGGTGGAAACAGCAGGTAGAAAGAATGCCGGATCCTGAAGGTAGTTTGAGAGGAGTCGCTAGGACTCACTGGAGAATTAAACATGGCGTGGAAGAAAAAGAGGGAAGCCGAGCAGAAGTTCAAGGTTTGGGGCCTGAACAGCTGGAGACATAGCGTTGCTGTCTGGGGGCCAGGACACACAGGAAACCCTACTGTGCTTAGGACACGTCAAGTAGAAGGCAATCAGACATCTGTTGGACATTCCACAACCGGGTCTCCACCTTTCCTTCGGATCTCTTCTCCTTCTTGAGCCTGTAATTTAACCAGACCATCTTCCTTCCTGTTCCCTGAATGTTCACGAGGGCTCCCGTCTTTTCTCCCAGGAATGTTGTACCCTAATAAAAACGGTGCCCATCCTTAATCGAGTACCAACGGTCCCTGAATCCAACAAGAGCCTGGGGTGCCTGATGTACATCCAGATCAGGAAGGGACGCGTTAGCAGCACCGTGCTGTCCTGGGCCCTGCAGAAACTTACAAATAGGTGGGAAAGAAGAGCAGAGGCACCCTCAACAGAGAACGGTGAAGTCTGGGGTACCGGTAAAAAGAAAGACTTCCGAAGAACGAGCAGAATGAGTTGCACGAGGCGGGGAATGTTGGCGAAGGGGGTGCTCGTGTGCGACTGTGAACAATTCCGGTGGAAACAACTCTGATCACTGGCCTCCTTGAACTTCGCTGGCCTGACCTCTCTTCGGAGCAATGGGCCCAGCGGCGGGGGGGGGGGGGGGGTGGTGCTGAGAGAGATGCTGCCGTTGAAGAACCCTCCCTGGTACCAGACACACAGTGGGCACCTCACGGGAGGCCTCCCGTCTGGAAGTACACGCAGACTGCTGGGACATGAGCATGACTGCTAGGGGCAGGCCTGCTGTTCCAATGCGCTGGATCCCTGAGAACGCTTTAGTCCACTTTGTTTGCCAAACTGCCAGCGAGTATCTACTCTGGGTCGTCTAAACTTTTATTTACTCGACATCTCGGGACCTCACCCTGGAGACCTCCGGATCCTTACCATCTAAGTCCTTGGCAAGGTTTCCCCCAGTTCTGAGCGAGGCCAGATCAGCTTTCTAGGAATCCGTGTGACTAGCACAAGAGCTGTTAGCACTTTTAGAGAACGTTCACACCCACCCACCTTCGTTTGAGGTGCCCAGCAAGCCCAGGCAGGGCTGAAACTGTCACACGGGGCTCAGTCTTGAGCAGAGGGGCAACGGTGACAGGCTGGCTTACCCAGAGATGAGGGCAGAGCCAGAAGCACCTCAGACCAGGTAGAGGCCTCTCCTTTTACAGGCAAGAAAGTGGAGGCCCACACAGCTCCTTCGCTCCCTCAGCCAGTTGTGAGGTTCCTGAGGGCAAGTGCACCCAATCAGCAACAATCCCAACCCACTAGGGGTAATCACTCACAACAGATGTGAATCTAAGCTGACATCCCTTGGGAGCACGGCCAATCAAAACCATCTACCTACATACTGTGCACGAGGCCCGACCCCAAGCACAGTTCAGGAGAAAACATTCCCCCCCCCCCTCCCCCCGGCAATGGTTGTGCTGGCACTTTCCCCTTCCATCCCGTCACTCAGGCTGGGGAAGGGTGAAGAAAGATTTCAGTGTGCAATCTCGGCGGTGGGGACACCAACAAGCAGACTGGGTCATTTGGGTAATTACACAGGAGTAACAGGATTCCCCACGACATTGGCTCGACAAGCATTCTTGGCCTGAGTACAGAATGTCTGTCTCAATGCTTCATGGGAATAAACCATTCCTGATTTTGCGCCGGGGCTCAGATCCGGATGGTGTGCAGAGAGGCCTGAGTGTGAGTCCTGGCCGCTCACACCGAGAGCCCCTGGGTGTTGGTAATGATTATACACAAGGGCCATTTACCAAGCACTGGGTGTGTGCCAGGCGAGCCGGTGGGAGGGACGCATCATCTCATGCAGCGGGCACAGGGGTCAGGGGAAGTGGGGGGGGGGGGGGGAGCCTGGTGTCATCACCTCCATTTTACAGATGAGGGCACTGGGATTCCCAGGCCCAAGTCACCAGCTACCCCAAGGTCAAGCAGCAGCTGGCCGGGTGTGTCCGATCCCCCTAATCCAGAGCGCTTATGCTTATGATCTGAACTAATCTGAGCCTCAGTTTCCCCATGAAAAGAGTGAGAAGTGGGCCTGGCCACCTTGAAACCATCTCCTAGTCTGCTAGGCTTCCGAGGTGTGGTCCCAAGGCTGAGGGGGCGTGGCGTCCTCACCCTCCTCAGGCTGCCGAGAGAGAGCGGGAGAAGAAGCCGTAGAGGGGAAGAGGAATTAACCTGAGAGTCGCGCCCAAGATAGGAAGCCCCGCCTGGGCGGGGGGATACGGGGAGGAGGTACTCACGTCGATGTTTCTTAGAATGACGCACTTCCCATTGGTGTAAAGAAAATTGTTGCCCTTGGGGTCGCCGCCGATGATTTTAGAGACGCCCCTCTCCACCTGGGGGAGGCTGGCGAACACCTTCTCTGCGGAGACACAAATCAAGCAGAGCACGTTAGGGGCAGCCCCCGCCTCATCCCCCAGGCCGGGCTGAGGACGGAGAGGTGGGAGCGGACTAGAGAGGGGCCCTGGACCGGTCTCAGCCGGTCACCTGTTGCCACCGCCAGGAGGGGCGGCAGCCACTTTGAAGGAGCGCAAGGGACCGCGCGACTTCCTGGTCTACGCTCCCGACCAGGCCCTTCAGGGACGCGGGGGCTCCCACGGGCCCAGCCCGCAGCGCCAACTTTGGGGCACCCCCTCCCGGGCCGGGGATCGCCGCCGGGCGCCCCGAGGGCGGCGGGGCGCTCGCCGGCCTGCGCCCTCACCCCTCCCCCGCGGCACGGGACCCCGCCGGGCCGCCCGCGCCCCACCGATGGCCGAGGGGACGGGGGACATAGGCGCCCACCCCGGGGGCACGGGGCCGCGGTACTTACTGATCTCGTACGGCATCCTGCCCACTTGTTACCGCGCCGCGCTCGCCGAGAGCCTCCGAGGCCGCCCGCGCCGCGAAGCAGACTGGCGGAGGCCGGGCCGGGGACGGGGGCCGAAAGGCGGCGCCGGGCGTGCCGGGCGCGGAGGGGGCGGTCCGAGGCCGGGGCTCCGAGGCCGGCTCGCGCCCTGCCCTGCGCGCTGCCGCTGCGGACGCGCCGAACCCGGAAGCGCGGCCCCGCGCGCGGCTCGCCCCCAGCTTTGACCATATATAGTCAAGCGCTCGGCTCGGCGGCTGCAGCCCGCGTGAGCCTGCGCGGACGGGGCCGCCCTCCCCCTCGCCCCGCGCGGGGCCCGCCCCGGCCGCCCCGCCCCCGGAAGTGACGTTGCACACGGTCCTGTAAAAGGGCGGCGCGGGAGCGCCCACTCCATCAGAGTGGTCCTGGCCGCGGTTGGAGGAGGGTCGCGGAGTGCTTCGGGGGGAAGGGAGGGCGGGCTTTTCGGGCGGCTCCTCGCTGGAGTTCTGCGGGGGCCGAGCGTGCTGTAGCGGGGGGCCGCGGAAGTCCTCTCCGTGCTTGTGTTTCCGTAGCGGGCGTTCGGGTTTTGCAAACATAGTGGGTTTCTGTGGTTTTTTTTTCTTGGAAGCTAGATGAGTGGGAGTCCCCCTTCCTCAAAAACTGTCTCGCAGCAGAAACCTTAGGGATGTGTCTTTCTGGGCCCAAACTCTCTCTGTCTCTCTGTCTCTCTCTCTCCCTCCCTCTCTCCCTCAAAACTTTAGAAAGCTAAAAAGCCAAGGAGAGCAAAAGGGAACGTAGGTTCTAAGAAAACCAGAGTGGGTCAATGACGGAGGAGGAAGGCAAAGGGGAACTTGGAAGATCGAGGCAGCGGCTCGGAGGTGTTGCTGCGAGCCTCACTTTTCAGCAGGGGTTGTAGTTTTCCTGAGATGGGGGCGGGCGGGGGGGGGGCGGCTAAAGGAGAATCTGTGAAGCACCTGTGGGTACGTAAGCGTCTGAAGCCTGCGCTAGAAAACCTCACACTGTGATGCTTGAATTCCTATTTTTCTAATCTGGGAAGCCTAGTAGGCTCTGCTTTCGAACTGGATCCGGGTTCTCTCTCAAGAACCGAGCCTTGAACGCTCACCTGGGTAAATGCAGGTTCTTGTTATCTAGTCTGTTAGGCTCCTATCCTCCCTCCCCTTCAACTCAGTCTGTCTTCCAGACTGTAGCCTGAGCGTTTTTTTCTAGAAGCTGAAACCTATTTTTTTGCTTTACAAAACTCAAAGCTCGTGGGCTCAAAAGCTGAGGCCTTCAAAGTGCCCGACTGGGCCCTAAGTAAAAAGTCTCAGGGTTACAAAAGACTCCATCTACTGCCCTTAGCTCTATCTTTCTTCTGCACACCGGCTGCCTTGTTGCTCCCGGAATGTCCCAGGAATATTCCTACTCCAGGGCCTGGGTGATTTGTTTTCTACTTTGAATTATTCTCTCCAGAAGTACTTAACTGCTTCAGGGTCTCCTCAATAAACGTCACCTTCCCTGACGACCTTACTTTAAATCACAAGCTTCCAGCCCTTAGGAATACATTCCTGAATCCTCCCTTTCCTGTGGTTTGTCTAGAGTAGATCCATCTGGCCCACATTGGATGTCCAAATGGATGCCCCTGCACCCCACATGCAATCTTGGATCAAGAAACAAGGGATGTTAAGGTAGTTCTGTGAACAGGACTATAGAAACGTTAATTAAATCTTTACCAAATGAGGATTCCTAAAACAAGTGGTCAAGCAAGTGTTGGCTATTAACCAGAGAAACCAGGATTTAATGATCAGACTTTAATGGGACTTAAGGTTCAGAACAGGTGAATTTAAGTTCACCCCTAGGGTATTTACATCGTGGAAGGACCCCGGTGGAAATAAAACTAAGGTACCCAACCTCAAGCACTTGCAAGCTTTAACATGTATATAAAGCCTTCTGTTGGATTTTGATGCTACTTGGAAAGCAAACCTAAGTGCAACATTCCCCAAACCCTGGCTCGAGGTCTTGCTGCTAGCTTGTGATGTTGATCTGTGGACTTAAATTGGGGGTGGGGATGGGGGTGCTGCCATTAGCTTAGTTTACAGACAACATGACTTGGCAGGCAGTTGGGATACCAGGGTGTTATTCCTCTGGTTCGTCTCTAGTGTGAGAAACCCGCTGAACCAATCCAGGGGGACGCGGATACTGGGAGCACAGTGAAGTGAGGCTGTAATGAACGTTCTTGCAAGAGCAGGTAACCGGATAGACACAACGGGGCAGTTAAGAAAGGCAACTGATCTAGGGTGCAAATCCCTCCCCTGGTTCCTCATTGGCTGAATACTACAGAGGTTATAGCCTTACCCGGAGGTCAGCTATGCCCACGTAAGGCAAAAACTACAGTCCTTGAGGGGCGCAGAAACTTTGGTTTTTTGGTGCATGCTCATTGCAAAGCCCAAGAAAATAAGCCTGCAAAAGTGGGGAGGGGAAGAACCAGGAAGTGAAGTATCCAAGGGTTTAGAACTCCGGCAGGGGAGGTGGGGACGGAGAGGGGAGGTTCATATGTATTTCAAATAGGTTGTAAACCTGTTGAAAGCACTGCTTTTCCTTCTGAAAAGGAATCCTCTTCTCACATCTGGAATGTTCTGTTTGGTTGTCTAAGCTGTAAGGACTCAGTGACCCCTGAGTGATATGTGCTGTGACTAACCGTAGTTCCAGTGCTTTTCCTCGGGTTCTCCTCCCTTATGTACACCTTGGTTAATTCAACCACCTAACAGCCTGCCCTTGGTCTCCAGTGAGGACCCTGAATGTCTGTATCCTGGTGACTCCTACTCTACGTGTTGGTCCAGCCACTTCTGGCAACTCCTGTTCCCAGCTGCCTCCCTGGCATCTCGGGGAGGTCCCGAGGGCACTTCCTGGGACTAAACCAGTCTAAGACCAACTCCCCCACCCCCACCCCCACCCCCAACCTCTCCTACACAGGGCTGATTCTTTGAGGGCTCCCTTCCCACAGCGACCAGTAATTCCTGTCTCCGGCTGCACTGGTCAGAAACCTTAGCCTGATCTCACCCCTACATTCGACCCTTCACCAAATCTCGTTCCTTGAATGCCTGCGTCTCTTAAATCTAACCCTTTATCTCCTGCATCTCTTTAACCCTTCATGTCCTAAACACGGCTGGGCTTCAAGCTTTCTCGCCTCCTCTGGGCTACTTTAACCCACTTCCTAACTGCTGTATCCACTCAGAGCCAGAGTAACCTCAAACCTTGTCAGCAACCCCCACACCTGTCTCAACACGTAGGCCTGGGGAGGATGTTGGGCTCTAAGGCCCTGGGGGACCCAGGCTTTGGTTGGCTCTCCGGTAGCTCTGTCCCTGGGTCTTTTCCAGCCACAGGGGTCACCTCGGGGCTTCTCAGCTCTGCTGCTCTGCACGGCGGCTGCTTGGGAGCTGTAGCACCTGTGGTTTCTGAGCTTTCCCTGACACCCCAGGGTAACCTGGTTGCAGTTGCTTGAGTGGGGTAACTGACAAAACCCTTCCACGGGCTTCCAGGAGTAAGTACGAGGCCTCGCCGTTTCAAGTCTGTTCTGACAAATACTTTGGTGAAAATAAGGGTTCAGGATGCGTGGCTGTACAAGAATGGACCTCCTCCTGAGCACGCTTAGCCCAGGAGTCCTGGTTACCCCTTCCATAAATGAGGAACCTACAGGAGACCTTTGAGGCTCCTGCTTCCAGAAGCTTTGCAGAAAAACAAAGGAATCGCAGGAATTCTGGCCTTGGGTGCAAGGCCTGTAAACCTACTTGCACGCTTCCGACCCTCCTGTTCTCACGTCTAAGGATCTGGAAAGGGATCTCCTTCCTGTTAAAGAATATTGGGCCTCTGCAAAGGGCACTGTGCCCAGATGCTGCAAGAGCCCAAGAATGGGTGCTGATCCTCTAGAAGAGCTTGTGGTTGGACTAGTCCATCTCCTGGAGGCAGGGTCCTGTTCAGTAGGGGAACTTCCCCATCATGGGCTCAGATTTCTCTAGAAATCTTGGTCTCTTTCCTGGGTCCTACCCTACCATTTGCAAGCCAGCTTTTGGGTAAACCACCCTCGATTATCTCTGAAATGTTGCTGCAATAGATAACGTCTCCATCTCTAAGCTGGCCATACCGGCATCCTCTCCAATCTGCCACGAGCAGACCCTCACTTGGAAATGGCCAGGGAAACGCCCAGGTTTGGCTCAAGGGTCAAACCCTAGTTTACCTATGAATGGGAGCGGAGTGACATGGGGCAGACTTAGCTATAGGCTACCCACCCCATGATCCTGGGAGCCTGGGGCAGCAGGGCTTGGGGCTGCCCTCCTAGAAGGGAGAACTATTGGGAGTGGGGCCATCACCCAACGAGCTCTCCTGCTTTTGTCCTGTCAAAGAGGGTTGATAATGCAAAACCCTGGCCTGCCTCTCTAAACCTATAGAAGAGTGTTAACCTCTGGTGTGTAAATTCTCCAGCCCTGAGGGTCACGCCTTGCTGTGGATGCTTCTTGTGAAGCTGCTCAGTCAAAAACCAATGGTATTTCATGGCCCCGTGGGGGAACCACGCTTTGCCAAATGACTGCCTAACACCTGTAACCAGTGCGACAAGAGTGTTCAAATTCCTGCAAGCTGTAGGAACTTGTGCATAAGTTGCTTTCCCATTTGAGCTTCTCTATAGCACCTCTATCTCTAGGAGAACTCTGTTCCTGCGTAGCTCCAGACTAAACACAGTTCAGGGAACACCTCTTACTTGATTACTGATCTTAGTTCTTCAAAGCCATGCTTCATGGACCGCTAAACCTCTGCTGCTATCTGTCCTAACCTGGTTCGAGACGTGGACTTGCACAACTTCACTCTTTGAGCACAGGACTGTGAAGGCTCTGGGCCAGACCCTTCGCTTCCCTGCCAGTCTTTGCTCTTTGTACTGACCTCCTGTAAGTTGTAGGATGAATACAGCCGCTGCTCTTGCTTTTCTCTGCTGCCTGCTACTTGGCACAGCAGGTGAAATGGTGCCCTGAAGGGAGGTAGAGTCCCTGTCCTCACCTCTGCCTCCCTTGAAGGAAGGGCTTTCTTGGACTTCCCTGATCTTTCCGTGAGCACTTGTGAGGACTTGCCCAAGTTTCAAAACAAAGGGCTACAGCCAGGATTCAAGCTTGGGTCTGCTGTCTCCAGAGCCCAACTGTTGCCCTTCGTGGGGAAAGGGCTGAACGAGACCAGGGCAGCGTTCGCGAATCTTGGTGTTGATGAATAGACCGCTTTATCCCCTTGCAGTGAGCGGTGGAATGCAGTAGTTCTCTGGGCAAGTGCAAGGATGTCCGTCATTCTCTAGTTGAAACGCTCTGTCCTTCTGGGACAGATACTTAGAATTACAATGTGGCCTTTTCCCGGACTTACACCAGAAAATGATCCGGCTGTCTCAGTCACCGTCTGGCTCTGGGGACCTCTGTCCAGGTTGTACCCATAAAGCAGGCACGTGGCTATGCGATCCCTTGACATTCTGCAGTGCTTGGGGTGTCTGGTCTTGTTGCATCCACATGACTCGTGAAACAATGCTATGGGCACCAGTGACAGTCACAACAAAGTTTATTGTAATGAGAGGCAAGGCAAACCGATAGATCGGGACCGACACTCTTGACCCGAGTGCGGTCTCGAACAGCCGGGGTATGGGAGGTTTTATAGCTGACCACATCGTCTTATCACCTGGGAACAGAACAAAGGAATAGTTCCCAGGTGGAAACAGTTCAAACAGGCCCTTGCCCCAATCCAATCAAACACTAATCCATCTCTTGATAGGATAAGGCTATTTTAACCTACAGTGTTAAAGCTATTTCCTAAGGCTACAGGTTAGCCCTACCCTACAACTTAACCCTTACATAAGGACACAAGCCATATGGGATTGAGGCCTACCTACTCTGGTATGACCTCCTCGTAATAGATTGTCAGCAATGACCATATTTCCAATTCACCTTCTGAGGTACTGGGGTTTAGGACTTGAATGTATCATTGGGGGCATACATCTCCGTAACAGTAGGTAAGAAGCTTGCTGGTTTCACTTGACCGTCCTCCCACCCTGAGCCCTGATTGATGTCCTGAGGCCCCCGTGGAGAGAAAGACACAAGATGCTGGAGTGTGCAGACATATGCTTTGGCAATGACAGCATTGACACGGGAGGTTCACCACCCATCTTTGGAGCACCTGCCCTTGAGGAAAACCAACTAGGGTTTACGTACAGATCCATGGGCAGGTATCCTACCAAAGGGTCTCCAAAGTAATGATAAAACAGCTATTGTCTGTCCCACCCCCTGATCTGGCATTCCATTCTAAAATGCTCAAATATAGCATTTTAAACAGCTGCCTTTGGAACAGACCCCAGAGAACACTTTGGGCGTGTTTGGTAGTTACTTGCTGCCCTTGGGACTGTGAGCCCAATTCCTCGACCTGACCTAGCATAGCCATGGAGTTACTTCTGCGTCCAAGTGCAGCCGCAGGGTGGAGGCCGCCGTAGATGGCCGGGAGCTGTTTGGCCTCCATGCTTAAGTCTGGACCTGCAGAAGGCCTTCATTAGGCCCTTTGTCTTGGCTGGGTGGGCTCTAGTCCCCACCAGTGGCCTTGAGTTAGGATAGTCGGCCTCTGTGTACGTGGACAACTTGATCTGTATCGTAATGTCCGTTTCCAAGGCAGTAGCTCTAAAGGGACACTGCGGAGTGAGGCTGGAGACGACGGTGTTCCAACTCTGACATCAACGTTAACGGATCGAGGAGCACCACTACATTTGGGGATGATTCACATCTGGTTTTGATTTTTATTCCGACATCAAAGTTAATGGATCAAGGAGCACTACATACAGTTGGAGATAACTTTGCATCTGGCTTTGATTTTTTTTAAAATTCAATTGATGGCTACATTTGTTTCAGGTGTATAACTGATAATGTCCACACAACACCTGGTGCTCATCACAAGTGTTTAATCCCTACCCTGTCTCACCCTCCCCCTATCTCTTACAACTGCTTGTTCTGTGTTTGATTCTTTTTCCCCTTGGCTTGTTTTAAGTTTACCTGAGTGACATCATATGATCTTTGCCTTTCTGACTTGGCTTAGCATGATACTCTAACTCCATCCATGTCTCTGCAAATGGCAACATTCCATTCTTTTTGATAGCTAAGTAATATTCCACTGGACATAAATCTTTATCCATCAGTTGGTGGACACGTGGGCTACTTCCATCATTTGGCTATTGTGGATGGTCTGCTGTAAATATGGAGACACGTGTATCCCTTTGAATTAGTATTTTCGTGGTGTTGGGGCAAATACCTAGTAGTGCGATTGCCAGATGGTGGGGTAGTTCTGTCTTGAGAAACCTCCACACGGTTTTCCACAATGGCTGCTTCAGTTCACATTCCTACCAGCAGTGCCAGAAGATTCCCCTTTCTCCACATCCTTGCCAACAGCTGTCTTGTTTTTAGCCATTGTGACAGGTGTGAGGAGTATCCCCTTGTGGATTTGTATTTCCCTGATGAATGATGTTGAGCATCTTTCCATGTGTCAGCCGTCTGTAGGTCTTTGGAGAAATGTCTACTCAGGTCTTCTGCCCATTTTTTAATTGGATTTTTTTTAATGTTTATTTTGAGAGCAAGTGTGAGCAGGGGAGCGGGGAGAACCCCAAGTGCAGGGCTCAAACTCCTAAAATTGAGATCCTGAGCTGAAATCCAGAGTGATGCTTCACCGACTGAGCCACCCCAGGGCTATTGAGCTTTAAAATCTATAAAAATAAACTTACAGCTACTCTTTACCATCAGGTCTGTCACTTGCAAGTATCGTCTCCCAGCCCATAGGTTTCCTTTTAGTTCTGTTTGCTTTGTGCAGAAGCCTTTTACTTTGAAGTCACTTTTTTTTTTTTTGGCTTTTGTTTCCCCTGCTTCAGGAGACCTACCTAAAAAGTTGCTACAGCCAGTCTCAAAGAGGTATTGCCTGTGTTCCCTTCTAGGATTTCTATGGTTTCAGGTCTCATGTTCAGGTCGTGAGTGAATTCATCTTGAATTTTTGTGTATGGTGTACGAAGCTGGTCCAATTTCATTCTTTAGCATGTTGTGGTCTAGTTGTCCCAACGCCATTTGTTGAAAGGACTGTCCTTTTCCCGCAGGATATTCTTTCCTGCTTTGATGGACCGTATAGTTGTGGGTTCACTTCTGGTTTTTCTATTCTGTTCCATTAATCTAATGTGTTCATTTTTGTGCCAGTACCATACCATGTGAGTACTACAGCTTTGTAAGATGATTGAAGTTTGGCTATAAGGGTGCCTGTCCGGTTCAGTTGCTAGCGCATGTGACTCTTCCTCCTTAGTGTTGAGTTAAAGCCCCATGTTGGTCTTGGAGCTTACTCAAATTCTCCGGTTTTGGTTTCTTCCCCCTCTTAAAATAAGGTCTGCAGTCTTCTCTTGATATGTCTGTTCCATTCAAACCCTACGGGTCTCTGGGCTGCACCTATTCTCAGGATTGGGCAGGTACTTACATGTCTGAGAGAGCCCCAGACTGGACGATGGTGCAGCATTGGCTACTGTGGAGACTTGAACGTGGGAGAGGGAGTGTGGGTCCTTAAGATGCCTGCCCCTGTCGGTTAGAAATGATAAAGGTCAGGCAGTGTGTTTGCACGTTAGCCATGCACCTAGTGTCTGCCTGGTATGGTGTGGATATTGAGTAGAGGACTTCCCTCCTGGACCACTAGAAACCAAAGGGGAAGAAGATTTTAAATTCCAAGTGTTGGGATCCAGTGTTCCTAATGGTGGTGCTTGCAACCTTTGCACCTTAGTGGCAAATGCCTTGTTACAGAGAAGAGACAGAGCCATTATTCTAGCGAATGGCTGCTTGTGTAGCACAGTATATCAGTATTTGCTCGCAAAGAGCTGATTTCAACCCTCTCTTGGTGCCCACCAACCACACCCCACTTTCTAGTCTCAAGATACTTGACCGTTGAGGAATCAAGCCAACGCTTCTGGATGTTTCCATCAGGCATTCCCCAGAACCAGCAATTGCAAACCAGCTCCCAGGACCCCTGCCATACTATAAAGGAGTAAACCAGCTGGGGCTAATCTGGTTTTTTTTTTTTTTTTTTTTTTTTTTTTTTTTTTTTTTTTTTTTTTGGTAGTGCTTAAAATTGTCAGTCTCATTATAAACACTGCACATGCTAAACATGGGATATTCTTAACTGCAGTTAGACCATGACTCTCCTGGGGCAAGTCATGGAGCCTAGGTCTCCTGACTCAAATAGAGGTTTCCTCTTCAGGTATACAGAGGAGTTACAGCTATCGGGGATGGTGGGGGTCAAGGTCCTAACCATACAGCTAAGACTTCGGGAAATGATAGTATCATTTGGGTACACTGCTCTGGGCTGTGGTCTGGGTCCTGTGGGTGTGTCCCAGGGGCTAGAAAACCCAGTTCTACCTGAATTTCTGGAGGTTGAGTCCTGGGACATGGCTCTGAGCAAATAGAGGTCAGTTCTTGTATTTCTACCTGATGCAAACATCTAGACTTAGGACACACTGCGGGCTTCCTAACTTCTCAATCTGGACAGAACTGGCCTTTAACCCTGATGTTGGAGAGGACCTAGAATCCCAAAATTACTTCCCATAAAGCTGTCTGATTTAGTAGCAGGTCAACTCCTTCTGTGGTTGACTTGATGATGATGGCTAAATCCTACCTAGTGTAAAGAGAATTGGCTGAGCTTTAATAGTGCTGATCGTACAAAAGAAACCTTACAATTCGCTCCAGACTTAAGAGGATAGCTTGGCTGTGTCACCTTATTCCCTTGGCAAACCCAGTCACTAACATGACCGAAACTACTCTGACATGATTGCAAGTAAGACCTTTAAATGAAATCGCAGTTCTTAAATCAGCTGCTGCTTTAAGTCACCTGTGCACACAGGACTCCTAAAACTTAAGTGACAAGACTGAATCTCCCGATCTGTATTGTTGGCCTAATTCCAGATTAACTCAATGTACCGAATCTTGCTCTGCAGACGGGAACAGGTTGCTTCAGATGCATCCTTCACCGGACAGAACGTACCAGTGAGTCTCTGCCACACTGATGTAATTGTTTTTTGAGGCGTGGACATAAAGGTGCTTTGTAAACTGTCAAAGTTCTCTCTCCAGATGTGACAAGTTAATGTGGACTATGCATCTAAAGTTCTTGCTGTGTTCAGATGATGTGCTGAGGGCCCGAGACCTCCCAGCTAAAAGCCTCGGTGGCATTAGGGCCCAGGGCTGTCTGATGCTTGGGTCCTTGCTCATAACTATTGCCTTAGGATGTGTAAGGACTCCAAAGGCCTAGTGTTGGGAGACCGACTTTTGCTCTGGCCAGGATTTCATTGTGGGAACGAGGTTAATTACTTGTGGGGGAGGTAAAAGGATGATAGTCTGTAACCAAAGGAAGTCTGGTGGATAAATTCAGATGGGGGAGGGGCTGTTCCTACCTCTTGTGATTGGGAGGGACTTTTGGTAAAAATGGCTTTGAAGCTAGATTGCTTAGTATACAGAAGTCTACAGAAGGTAAGCAGAATAAAGTCTGGCAGCAGGTGCCGGGTGAATTAGTGCTAAGGATTGCCCTAAGAGACTATCCAGAGAGCCGGCCAGGGAAGGGCTGGCCTGCGTGAGGTGTTGTGCTTTTCCTGAGGGGATGGTGGGTAAGCTTTTTGAAGCTTCTTGGCAAGGAAACTTGATCAGACTACTGCTTGAAGACCTGTTTCTTCCTGTCCCTAGGGACTGGCAGTGGATGCTCATTCTAGAGACAGGGTGGATAGTGCTAATGAGCATGGGAACAGGGACTGCATTAGTGCATCTATGGGGACACCTTTATAGTTGGGCCTCTGAGTCTATGGGAGCATTCAGTTCTGTGGCCACAGCCAAGTTCAAGTCAGGGGGTAGGAACTGCTTTGGATAGACAGACACTGGTCCTTTCATGGCCTCCTCAGGTTAATCACCTTAATGTCAAGTACTTAAGGTAGTGTTTGCATGTTCTGGTGGCTGGTGATTGATCCCCTAAGCCAACAATGGTGCCCCAGTTTACAGTGAGAACTGGCCAGACCTAAATCAGTCTGGGTACAAGACTTGATCCTGTCACTGAGGGCTTGTCTTCTGTAACACTTATGACCCCATGTGAAAAGATCCTTGAATTCCTACTTTCAGAACCACAAATCAGCATGAAATTCTGAACTTTTGAACCCTTGTTGGCAGGAAATTTTGCTGCTCGACTGTCTCCTAGTTCCCATATAGCCAAGGCCTTTTTTTGCTGCTTTATGCAGTTGGAGTTAGGAGAGGAGCATCTTGCCATTTTTGGCAATTGCTGTGTCCATTTTTAGAAAGCCCAGCTGTATACAGCATTCTTTCAAATGCTGGTTGATGGCAGAATGTTACTGGCTTTCGGGAACTTGTAGAGTTCTAAGTGCTGATTCCAGCTGAGCAAAAAGATTAGCTGTTTCTTGAGGTTTCTTGGAAACCTGGTGTTAGGGTCATGGGTGGTGTGCATTAAGTAAGTTCTAAGAGAAGCTTCCTTGGCTTCTGTGATGGAATCTATTCCGGGATGCTGAGGGTGAAGGGTCAAGAACTAGCTACCTCCCTATGGGGTGGCGGGGGGGGGGTGCACTCTTACCATCCTACAGGAGGGAGCTGTGCCCTTTTACCTTCTCACTCTTATTCACCATTGTCCTCACCACCAGGGAACAGATTCCTCTGGGCAGTAAGGTCACTGGTCTTGTGTACCCTGGCTTCTGGCTCTTGCTTTCTTGGTGTTGGATCTACGTGGCTGCTCTTGAAGTCCTGCAGTATACTTCCTCATGGAAGCTCACCCAATCAGAACTTCCCATACTTGGAGTGTTGGTGCCTAAATCCAACCTTCATCTCCTTGCCCTTGGGGTCTCTAAAAGGCAGCGCACTCCAGGAACTCTTAACAAATGGCAATAGATGAATCCCTTTTGTAATGGTAAAGTTCAGTGGAGAGAACTTCTATTCCAGTTTAATAGAGGACTTCTAACTTCTCATCAAGTGCATGGTCAGCTTTGGGTTGAGACTGAGGGCCAATTTGGGAGAATGTGCTTCCTGGTATGGCCACAGAGGTCCTGGTGTTCTCCGCTTTAAGTTCCTGGCAGTTGTGGGCCACCCTGGCTGTGTTGAGTGAAGTCAGCCTCTATTGCTACAACTGGCCTTAGGGTGCCTAGCCGTGTGGAGTCTTAGAACCGCTAGAGTATCAAACATGATGTTGACTGGAACCCTCAGGCACGAGGCTCTAGCTGGGCTGGGAAAACTTATCTTCGTTAAGGTACGCCCATCTGCACCCCCACTTTGAGCAGACTCTAGGATTTGAGTGGAGAATTTCTTTGCTGCGGTCCGAAGAGGGTTGAGGTGGGGATGCCAGACACAGCACCAGAGCTGGTCTCCCAGACAGAGGTTCAGCTGGCTCTTTGACCAGCCCAAGCCTCTGATGCCTTTGGGGCCCATGCTCACTGGGAAAAGTCGGACTTGTTAGCCTAGAAGTGGAGCATGGAATGGAGCCAGGAGTGTTGTCTGGTATTTATGGAACCCTCTGTAGGTTGAGCCTAGTGAGCTAGGGTATGACCTGAGCGTGGAACTTCCCTAGAAACTTGCTTGGTGATGCAGTGCTGGCTAACTTGGGAGCCTTCTCTGGGAGCCAGAGTGGGAGGGGAGCTGCTCCAGGAGTGTGGTGGTGTGTTCCTGGCCTGGCATCTCTGGGTGTGCCGTCCTCAGTCCTGAGTAACTTGGAGAGCTGACTTGGGATGGCCTCAATACCCTGTTCAAACAAAGTTACTGTCTCAGTAGCAACCGTGTTCTGTCCCCCATCTGTGCCAAGTTTTTCAAGACTCAGCCTGTCCCATGGGGGCTGCTAAGCCAGTGCCACCTATGGGGCCATGGCTGTGGAATTCACCAGAGGGTAAAGCCTTGCTGGGCCTCTCTCACCCTATAGAGATGCTTGAGCTATGGGGATGGAGTCTCTGGATCAATGAGAGCAGGCACACTTGGCTCCTGTTGGATTAAGAGGACCCTGGGAATGCAACTGAGGTTTCAGTGCCTCCTTATCCTATGGGAGACCTGGGGTAATGGTCATGGAGAGAAACTCCCCAAATGTCATCAGCATGAGTAGCCTTCAGTGTGCCCTCAGCACTAGAGAGAACACTAGGAGTGTAGGGCGATGGCTCTCTGAGGAAGCTCAATGTGGTAACTGTGGAACACCTCTGAAGGGTCCTTATCCCTTTGACATGTGACACTCGACCATGGAGAAGAGTCTTTTCTGTGCTGGCCTCACATTTTCCTGTATCCCTTGGTGGAAAATCAGCTCTAACTGGAGAGAAACTCTTTGTGCATTAAGTGTGCTAAACAGGTAAGCAAGGTCTTCTCTGTGCATCTGTCTCACTGGAGGGCAGTATGGCATCAATGTGGAGATGGCCTCAATGTTTGTCAGTCTGAATTTTGAGTAAATCTGGATGGGGTTTAAACGTGTCTCCCTTGTTTGCTGTAAATGAGTTGGTCGGGTTCTCCAAGAAATATTTTTGCAAGACTACAATGAAGGTTCCATTAGTTGCCTGAAGCCATCCTGAATAGCCCCTTTAGGTGGGCTGTGGGATTCCTGGTGTTTTGGTCACAGCATCTACTCAACCGGTTATACGGAAGACCTTAAGATGGAAGACCGGGGCCTGTGTTTATTTCTTTGAGGACTTGGTGGTCAGGGGTGACTTCTGTGGGGACTGTACTGTTGTGCTGGTAGCCCCTAAATGGAGACTGCTTTGCCCTGGTCTTAAGTTCTAGTCCTGCAGCCTTCGCCATTCCTCTACAGGAAGTCCTACCATTCTGGGAGGGTCATGGATACAGGAGGTTGGCCTAGAAGGGGGCAGGGGGTATTTCAACTTTCCTTTGCACTCATGTTTGTTCACTCTTGGCGTCTTGTCTCCCAAACGTGATTTGATGTCCTAGAATATTGCAGGTGCACTAGAGGTGGGAGGGAGGGGAGACCATGAGGAACAACACGAATGGCCATGGGAATCCGGATACTACTAGGTTGTGTGATGGGCTCAAATGAAGTACTTGACAAAACTGAAAGAAATGTTAAAAGAAGTCAAGTCAAATAGAAAAGAACTGCAGTAAGAACAAACAGCTCTTTAAAAGTGAAAAGACCATTTTTGAGGGGGTGCAGAGAAGGTTGGCTTTACCTTTCTCCTGGCCCAACATTCTGGAATCTTAGCTTTTCCCCAAGTTGACCTTCCTTCTGTAGGGCTTTTTGACACACCTGCTCTTGAAGTCTGTATTGGTCTCCACAAGCTAGGGGCCCTAGTCCATGAACAGGGAGCCCCAAATGTGATAGGGCATCTGAAGGAGACACGAGTGGGAAAGTAGCTAGCTCTACACAGGAGCATGGAGTTTAAGTGGGCTGCCAACCCTTCCCACAAGGAGGCCCTGGGATCTGGACAGCGGTGGGATGGGGAGAGATCAGGCATCCCATCCTGGGAGGGTTTTGCCAACTGGGCAAGGTGGGCAGAAGGGTGTCAGCTTCTCCCAGTTACTTTGGGAGAAGCAAAGTACCCAGTCCTGACGATCTGGAATCCAAGACCAAGTCCTCCCTATGGGAATCAGGACTCCCAATTGTAACCTAGTGCCAAGTGGTGTCCTTCTCCGGTCCCATCCAGCAAACATGTCCTGTAACTTTTGAGGAACAATCCTTGAAACCTGGGTGCCTGACATAATTCAGGAGATAATGTCCGGACTTGCACGTGGGTATGGGAGCCCTTGGGGTAGGGTCACATAGGGATGTGGACAAGAAGCTGGAGTCCATGAGCACAGGATGGGGTTGCATCCAGGTATATTTGGAGACTATAAACCTGTACTGAGTTTCTCATTTCTGGGCTCTAGTGGAGACTGCCACATAAATCCTTAGAGAATAAATGGGATGTTGTCAGTGATCACACTGGAGAGCCCACGCAGATTTCATGGTAACTGGTTGAAAATGGGAGAGAAAATTTAGGAATGACCTCTTCAGCCCTTCACTTTCCTGTCTGTGTATGTGTGGAACCTTACCTAAACCAGGGTGTCCAATGTCAAAGACCTCTGTAGGATGACCAGCATCATTGGGTGCCCAGTGCCTCCTAAGGGCCTACAGGTGGGAGTCTCCAAATGGGCAAAGCAGGGAGACCTTGCTTGCTTCCTGTGAAGTTCCTAAAGCTGCACCACAAGGTCTGGGATGGGCCACAGTCCAAGGGGCTTCTTGGATTGCTTAGAAAAGGGATATTGGGGAATCTATTCATGAGATTTATTGGTAATACCTGATGTCCTAGAGGGCCATGACCAATGATGCTGTGGCTTCCTCTGGGGGCTTTGGACGGCTGATTGGGGTGGGGGTGCTGGGCAATATGGAAGCAGGTTTGGGGGCAGCATGCTTGGCTTGGTGGCTGCCCCAGTGGACATGGACTCCTTCCTACACACCCACACCTATGCCCTGCTTGTGAGTTTGCAGGACATGCTGATTCTCCTCTCACTTGATGGATGTCAAAGTTCTATCTTCTGAGATGGAGTCTCTGCCAGACCAGAAGCTCAATGAGGGCAAGGAAACACACTGATGGATGTGTTTCTGCTCTTAGCAATGAAGCCAAACCTGCTTCCATTTTACTGCTTAGGATGTAGGCCTTTTAAACAGTAATTCCTGGTAAACTGTGTTCTCTGGATTCTCCAAGTATGCACACTACTGAAAAGAACAGTTAGGGACACTTGGAAGTTCTGTTCCCCTGTTCAAACTGAGATTTCAGCCTTTAGGGTGGACAGTGTGCTCAACCACGGGCACTTGATAGTGGAGTTTGATCTGCCATGAGTGGGGTGAGGCTGGTAGTTGCTGGATGACCACCTAGTGTCTGGCGTGGAAGCTCCTCAATTCTCAAACGTCTCCAACTCCTCCTGATCTGTGGTTTACACTTTGTCCTTGGTGAGGGTGCCATGAAAGTGGGGAGAAAGAATGGGGTCACAGATCTGGCCCTTAGGCCACTGGGCCCCCTTCTGCTGTATGCATTCTGATCACTTAGTACCCTCCATCTGTAGACTCTTCCTATTCACCAAATAGTTCTGCACTTTGCTGAACTACCTGGACCAGATGATCTCAGCCTTAGGACCAGGAACCTCCTCTCTTCTGTGGCATCTGTACTTTATTAAAAAGGCTTAATCACTGAGGGGCCTTTCATTGACTTTTCCCATGTAGACTTTTGAGGGGGCTTGATCTTTGAGCCAACTAGTCTTTGCTAGACTTCAATTCCCTCTTTGCTTTCCCCCTGACCTATGCTGATCTTCCATTGGAAGTGATGTATAAGCCTTACCCACAGAAAGGAGGCCTAGTCCCTGTCTAGTTAGCTATCAGCTACAGAATTAGTATGTGAGGAAGCAGTGGTCTTTGATAGAAGTCAACAGTTTTCCCCACTCACATGCCAGACCTTGGGTCATTGGTAGCCTTGAGTAGTCACACAGATTTCCCTGAGGTGTGGGGCTCCTCTTATATGGAGTGGTATCCCAGCATGGTGCTAGAGGAGGACTTTCTTATAAATAGGGTTACTGTAGGTTCAGTCATTAGATTTTCTGTTCTCAGGATCAAACTGGGCCTTGCTTAGTGGCTCACTTGTACACCCATCATGATCGACTCGGAAAGGAAGGGAGGTTTTCCTTAGCTCCTTCCCCTCCAACCAAATAGTGGTGGAGCCTAAGCCCATGCTGCACAAGTTGGGGAGGATGGGGTTTTCATTTCTGTCCTTGGCTGGACCTCACCAGGGTTGTCTTGTAACCCTGAGTGCCAGAAATGTCTACTTCTTGTCCGGGGGGGGGTCCTGTGAATTCAGGGCTGGGTACCAGGAATTTCTCCAGGGTTCTGGTCCCTCAGCTTTGACATGTTCATAGCTTTTTTGTGGACCAAGTTGCCACTTTGTTAAACAGAGACAGACTGTCTGAATCACTGAGAATAATGGCAAGTGCTTTCAAACATGTATTCAGGACTTAATGCATTGGTGGGGGATGACTTTGGTAATTCTATCACTGAGCTGTCACCAGATAGCTTTCTTGATGTCTTGCCCGTGTTCTTCATGGGCTCTTGAGTTTATGTCCCCATTGTGGAGTATGTGGCTTCAGGGCATATGAGCAGTACAGCAGAGGAAACTCCTGGCTGGACTTTGGCAAAAGTGGAATTAGACGCTTGTCTTAGTGTCTGGTTTGTTTCACTTAAGGTTTCTCAAGGTTGATCCATGTTGTAGGTGTGGGCACTTGGTTCCTTTCCATGGCTGAAAAACACATTATGTGCACATATCCTTGTTCTGTGGTAAGGACACTGGGTTCCTTTGGTTCCTTTGAATTCTTCAATGAATACTGATGCTCACTTACCTGCTTCAGTTCCTAGTTTAAGTTCCTGAGGCATGTAAAAGAATTGCTGCATCATAAGCACTTTGAGGAACTGCCAAATCGTGGATAGTTTCTAGAACTGGTTCTATGTGGAAAATCTCTTCCTGAGGTCTTTTTGGAATATCCCCCCTCCCCTTAGGTGATAAAATCCACTGCTTGGTGTCATGCTTGGAATTCGCTGAAAAAGGCAATCTGGTTTTTCAGGATCTAGATCAGGAAGACTCTCCTGCCCCCTCCTCCCCCTCCCCCCTCCAATTGTCAAGATCCTTCCTTACCTCAAGGACACTGCAGGGTCATTGCTGTTAAGATTCAACAGACCTCTCAGCAACCAGTCCTTTTGTATATTGTCAATCTTAAACATAGCCACATTACCAGCAAAAGGAGTTATTCAGGGATAGAATTACAATTTGGAACTATAGAAAACTATAGAAAAACAAAAGGCAAATCCAGAGAAGGGAAGAATTCTTCTTGTAGAAGGAAGTTGGGAGGGGCTGTCTGGAATGGAAATCCACTGGAGGAGAGCAAGAGTTCAGGGCTGTGGTGGCTTCCCATTGGCTGGGTTGTTGCTGGGGGAGGAGGTAAAGTGTTTCCTGCTGGGGTTTGCCAATGGTAGTGGTAGTGCATGAAACCTCTTCAGTACTTTCTGACTCCATTTAAAATGAGGTCTTTATTCATTTTCACAAAATCAGATAGGATACGCCCTATCAAGCACTCATCTTTGATTTGATGCCAATGAATCTTCGTCCATTGGCAATCTGTTGAATTGGGGGATTCCTTGTATGGTCAAGTTAGACACTGCCACTGAGTTGGCAAGATTCATTTAGATTGAAGTTTCATTCACTCGCTTGTAGCTTTTGTTTCTCTTGGTTCTTTGACCTGTCCTTGGATTCTTCAGGTACAGGTCTACAGCCTGCACCAAGTGGGGAATACTGCACATCAGTGGCCATGTGTCTAGGATAGTCTGAACAACCTCATGGGGTCTGTAATGGGCTCCTGGTTGCAGAGGGTGCTCCTTTTAGGAAGTGGCATCTCCTGTTGTGTTCCCTAGTCTCCACCATCCCTGAACCTGGCAGCTTCTGGGTTGGAGAATGGAATACTTCTGTCCACTTCATTCCCGTGAGTTTTCACCTTCTGTTCGAGAGTGAGAAGGCCTCTTCTGCATTAGGTTCCTCACCCCTATAGTAAGGGTCATCCCTGGATTGTGGTGAAGAGGGAAGAAGGAGCTTAGGGAGCAGAGACTGGGCCAGGATTGACCTGGGCATTTGTGAACTCACCCAGGCTGACTCGGAAGAAAGTGAGGTTTTCTTCAATCTCTACCTCCCCTGCCAAACTTCGGAGACTCTTCTGAGCTCTGGGGCCAGGCTGAACTAGCATGGGCCCCTAGTCTGTCTGCTCAATGCGCAGCAAAGCCAATTCCTGAGACATGGAATATGTGGCAAGGGAAGGGTTTATTCAAGAGGCAGCCAAAGGAGATGAGCAAGTAAGCCTCAAGTCCACCTCCCCAGAGGAGAGTCAGGGAAATTTAAGGGCTGAGAAGAAACTTCCTAACCTTCCTATAAGCTTCTAGACCAAAATACCATAGATGAGGTTGTTTAAACAATGGTACTCTCACAGTTCTGGTGGCTGAGCAGTCAAAGACAAAGGTACCAGCAAAGTCTGCTAAGGGCTCTTTTCCTGGCTTGTAAACAGTGGCCTTCTTGTTGTATCCTTGTGGTGGAGTGAGCTCTGGTCCATTCCTTTCCATCGAAGGATGCTAACGCTGTTATGGGAGTGCTACCTTTATACTAAACCTAATTACCATCCCCAGGTCCCACCTCCAAATACCCTCATGCTGTGTGAGGTCTTCAACATAGGAACTTGATGGGGGGGGAGACCTTCAGTCTATACCTGGGGAATATATATTTTTTAAAGCCCACCAAGTAGATGAATGGCTATTTCCCCCATCAACTTTTTTTGGTGGTAAGATCTACAGAACATAAACCTTGACAACTGAACCATCTTTATTAAGTGTGCAACCAGTGGCATTAGGCTGTCCAGACTAAGCAAGTTTTCAAGTCCATGATGTTGGTGCATCACCTCACAAACTCTGCAGCCCTTAAGTAATAGCTCCTATTCCCCCTGCTTCCTAGCTGTTGGCAATCTCTAGCTTGTCTATTGCCCATTCTTGAGATTTCCTATAACTTGAAAGTTTTGTGACTTACTAGAATTTTCAAGGTCTGTTAGAACAATGTATCAATCTCATTGATTCTTCTGTATGAATGATCTTGTCAATATTCCATTTTATCTGGTAGGTACTGGGGTTTCCACATAGTGGCTCTTGCAAATATGGTGATGAACGTTGGCATGAAAGTATCTGCTTGAGTCCCTGGCTTCAATTCTTTCGGATGTTTACCTCGCAGAGGAATTCCTGGATCAGATGGTAATTCTGGGTTTAGCATTTTGAGGAAATGGCAGACCACGAACTGTTTCTGGAGGTGGTTATCTGCAGAAGACTTTTTCCTGAGGTCCTTTTGAATATTCTGCTACCCCCCACTTTAGATAAAATGAACTCCTTAGGAAGTCCTTATACTTAGGAAGGTCCTATCTGCTACATAAGTACATATAGATCAAGAAGACCACCCACCCACCCAGATGGTCCAGATCCTTTTTACCTCAAGGACACTTAACTGTTAAGACTCCACAGATAATTGAAAGTTAATTGGTCCTTTTCCCAAATTGAATGAAAGTTAAATGTCTGCCCTATTAATCAGTAAGCTTATATTTTGAAGCTTATGACCCTTATCCTTTTCCAGAGAATGAGAACCATGTTGGATCTCTTCAATATGATTTTGTTACTTTCTCAGGATATTTTCTGTTCATGAAAACATTTCAGGAAGGTGCCCAACCTGTCCAGCATGCCCTGCCAAACTTCCATTAGGCAGCCAATCTTAAACCTTGAGTGGTTCACCATGATGCTTATCTGTGTGATTCTTGAATCTTTCTAGGCTTTGTCCTTGATCCCTGGGAGTAGATCTGGTGATTAAAGACAAAGGTTTTTTTTTTTTTTTTTTTGGTTGTTGTTGTTTCAACTTCTCATCCTATCTTTTAAAATCAAGACTTGAATGCTTTTATCACCTTATTAAAGTCCTTCTGAGAAGGACTGGCTGCGGAAAGTCTACATTGTTAGGGTAATCCTGACAGGGTCAGTTCTAAGGCATTGAAACTAGCCTTGATAGAAGGGTTGTGAGGAGCAGGACTCCCACCTGCCCTGGAGTGAGGAAGTCTGTTGGGTGTCCCAGGAGGATCCTGGATGATCACCTGTGGCTGGTGAGAAACCTCATCCCTGGTGAGAAATGTGCCAAAAGAGTTATGTGAGCCACTGACGCATCTTCTGATCAAGAGAGTTTAGTATAAACTTAGGCACCTAAAACCATAAAGTAGGATGTCCCAAGACCTCAATACTCTTGAAAAGTTAGGCTTGCCCATCTGTAGGTCATCTTCAAACATAAGTTATGCATGTACCTCTCATCTGAAGGCATAGTGTGCCTAAATGGATTGGCCATGCAGAACAGGGAAGGCTTGCACGACCTGATGGCTTACTCCCCAGGACTAAATATGGAGCATCCTTATCCTTGGGCATATGCACCTCAGAGCTCAGAATCTCCAGTTATTGTCCCTTAGTCAGGGTTCATGCTTCTAGAAAACCCCTGCCTCCTGAGTAGTCCTGGGTACTGCAGAGAAGGGGAGGCCAGTGCTTCTGTTCTGCTCTGGTCAGATGAAGCTGTTGGCCAAGAGACTAAAGAGAATGAACCCCTTATGCTCCCGGAGGGAAGGAGACACTTGAGGAACCTGGGGGACTAGAACTAGTCTCAGGTGTCCACTGCTGGTATCCATTCTGCAGTCAGGTGCCAGCATTGCCGGAGGCTGGGCTGGAATTCTGCTTTTGTGGGGTCCAGGTGGGTAGGGACTATGAGAGCAACCTGTGGGTCAGCCAGGTTTGTCTTCATCAGGGTCACCTGTGAGAAGTCAGGCCTGCTGTTCTGGACTGGCAATCATGTGTGGTCAAAAGGAAAACTCTGTAAAAACCCTTTGACTTAAGTGTCTAACAAGGACTTGAAGCATCTAGACTTCTGCCTGTCCTCAACTCTGAAATTCATGTGTGCCACATAGAGTGGATTTGACAACATTGTCCCCTTAAGTGGCTTGCTTATTAGGCTATTCGGTTCTGTTCGTGTTACAGCGGGTGTATTCTGTAATAGGTTTTAAACACAAACTGAAGCCACTCCTGGAACACCTATCAGATTGTCAAGGTCTAAGCAGATGACCTGTATCCCTTGCTGGTCTAGCAACCAATGAGCATAGAAACCACCAGAGCCAGGTCACCAGGGCTATTGTATCTACATGTTGGATCTGGCAGAGGACTTCTCCCAAGTTCTGCTTAGCTGATAGCTGGGTTCTCTCAGGTCGAAGAGCACGTGTCCCCAACTGTTAGATGGAGAAGGGACAGTAAAGTACCCTCCAAATGGAGACTAGACTTTGAAGCCAAAGATGAAGCTAGCTACTCTGTACCTTTTGGCAGTTGTCTTCAGGGTAATGTACTGATGGGGGGGGGGGGACTGAGTAGATGACAATCCGGGTGTCCTGCAGCTGTTGTCTGCAAAGCTTGGACCTGGATGTGCAGGCTTCATGGAACAAGAGGACCATGGTGAGGGTTTAACGTCTTAACAGACCTCCTGGTGCCATCTGTGCCTGAGTGGGGGGAAGGGGAAGAAACTAGGTGATCTCTACTGGTTCTCTGAACAATTCTAGGGAACACTGGAATGAGCCTTCTTGCATTCTGGTCAGGGCATACATTAATCTCCACGGGGCCTGTAATGTGTAGGCCGTGTGTGTGTGTGTGGGGCGGGGGGGGGGGGGGTCATTGCATGGACACAAATAAGATAAAGGGCCAAAGTTGGAGTTGGTGCTGTTAGCATTCTTATACTAACAGGGCCATGTTAGTGTCCAGAGATGTGTCCATAGACAGGGCCATGCTTGTGTCCAGAGATGAGAACCTCTCTGGGGCTGTGTCCTGTCAATGGGTCTTGGTGCCTCTGAACATCCTCCCTGGCTCTCCCAGCTGCTTTGGTGTGGATGTGGCTGGTGGCTCCTGGGTAGGCAGTGGGGCTGGGCTGGGGTCTCTGTTCTGGTGCTCTCTAGGCAGAAGATGATGTAGTGAGCAGGCTGTCTGCCTGTGCCAGGTGGGCCCGGGCCAGCCTCACCACGAGGCGGGTTCAGGGCCAGCCGAGGAGCTGTGGCTGGAAGAGACCTGCCCAGGTGTATCCCTGAGACACCTTGGGTGTTCTGAGACGGGGCTCGGAGAGGAAACGGCTCCTAGTCCAGGCCCATCCTGACCTTTTGGGTTGTCTGATGTGAAGGGGAGACTCCAGAGAGGTGGTTTTGAGTGGTCATCGGATCAAAGGACAACGTACAAATGTTCACTCCCACGGAACCAGCTGGGAGGCTGAAGTTACCAGAGCCAGAGCTCAAGGAGTGTTCTGGGGGGACAGTGGGGGAGGTTTCCTTCCTAGCAGGAATGCACCCCTTCAGGTACACATTCCACGTTCAACTCCACCTCCTCCTTTTCAAAATCAGCAATTGCCCTGACCTTCTGTGAAGCCGAGGGGGTTCCCTGGCAGGCTGTGGTCACTGATCATAAGACGCAGAGGCTGAGTTTGCTCCATGATTCTCCCCACTGGGGAGGGCCCTGGGGGCTTGAGAATGACCTGCTTTTTCCAGAAGCAGCAGCAGAGCCCTCCCTGTGTCTTCCAGAGCAAAGCAATTATACAGGAGCCTGTTGTGTAAGTAGGTGAGTTCTTGCATAAGACCTGAGAACTGAGGACTGGCTTGTGCATAGGCACATTCTTCAGGGAACTGGACATCAATGTGTTTCAATATTGTAGCTTCCTCCGTGGGGTGGATGGGGGGTGAGAGTGAACTGGTTGGTGAGCACGACAGCCGGGCTACCTGGGGCCTGGGTGTGAACTCTGGGATCTGTGATAGAAGGGTAAGGGGGCACGATGGGAACATGTTACCTTGGACTCCAGGGGAAGGAGCCATCCTAGGAGGTGATCTTTTAATAGAAATCCTTCAATATATGTCGTTTGGCGCCCGTCCTTATAACCGACCTCTGTAAGCTACTTCCCCAACACCAGTGTAAATTTTCTCTTCTCACAATTCGGTAAGAGCTGTGTTGCATCAGAAAGTAGACCAGCATACACCGTGAGCCCAGAGCCCTGTGGGGAGGTACACGCTCTCTTTGGCCGACCCTTTGACCAGGGAGTGAGGGTCGTCCTAGGGGGGGAGGGGGGGTCCCTGTGGAGGCTCTGCCTCTGTCTGTCTGGAGACCAGGGAGCTGAGCTGGCTGCTGTGTGCTCTCACATCCTAAGGAGCCACGGCCTGATCCTGCTTCTTGCTGCTTAAATACAGCCACGCCATTTCGTCCTCTCAAAGGTCCAGTTTACTGCCTGACTTTCCCCTCCAATGGGGGTGATGTCTGTCTTCCTTTCCTAGAAGTAGGACGGCCATAGGGTGCAGGGGATCTTCCAGGGTGATGTTGAGAAGCCCAATATTAAGCTTCACTGGCTTCTGTACTTGCGTCATTGTTGTGATGCCCTAAGGCCACCAGGTGGTGCTAAAGGACTCCCCTCTGCCAGTGGTGTTTGAAACCAGGAGAGTCCTGGGCACGCTGGGGACCAAGAATGGATTCAGAGGACATCAATGGGGAGCCTTTCCTCTGCCTCACTGCCTTTGCTCTTGTCCTGATTCCCTTCAGAGAACTCCTTCCTCTGTGAACCATTTCATCCTATCTCTTCATGCCAAGTTTGCTGTGAGTTCAAAACAATAGGTGATGCTGTACATGTGTGGGGAGCCCTCCTGATGAGCAGGGGAGCATGGGACCTTTCCAGGGAGCTGGGTGCCTTCCTCCAAGGCCTCCCCCTGTCTGCCAAGCTGGGTATGTGCACTAAGCAGGTAAGCTCTTTTCTCATCATGGGAACATCTTGCTCTTGTGACCTTACATGGCCTCACACACGAGGATTTGAGAAATTTTTATTTGAAGCATTAATATAAAAGTAAAAACTTAAGCACCAGACTTAGAAACTGGCAAAGGCAAATGGCCTACCGTGACGGATTGCAGTGATTCATGGGGTAGCAATTACATCTTAGATTCTAAACCTGACTTGTGAGTATTGGGGGTATAGGGATAAACCATAAAACTACCTTCAAGACTAATGAATACCTAACTAGCAGTTACATATGGTGAGCCTAAAACTCTAAAGCTTTTCTTGAAACAACATCTTACATAAAACCTTGGTAACATACCCGGTGACCCACAACTACATTTGAGTTGCTAGGTTCTCAGGATGACCTAGAAGTCTTTCTCTAGAGTTCTTCCATTTGGAGCTAAATTTCTTAAGCTCATGGTCTAACCTTCCAGTGGACTTGTAATCTTCCAACTGCTTGAGTCCATAGGCCAGGCCTCACGAGAAATCTGAGGGACAAGGTGTTAAGGACTATGAACTTATTCTAAGAACTTAGCAAAACAGCCTTAGGCTGGTGTCTATCCTTTATTAACAGACTGAGGGCACCCTAAATACCTTAGCAGAGGTTAAGGACAGAATAAGTGGTCTTAACCAAGTTAAAGGGACATAAAAAGGACAAGCAGAAAAAAACATTAAAATAGCATCTTGACAGAATGTCTAACCTACTCATCTGTAGTGACTTCCTGATCAAAGAATATTAGCGTTTTCCCCCATTCAAACTCTGCTTGGCTGCTTCTCTGATCTGGAGACAGAAGTTTCTTTTGAACACGGATTTTTGTCTTGTTTAATGCACTAATAGGATACTAGATTCAGAGATTCACACTTTGACAGGGGAGTCAAACTCCCTGTCAAACTGGCTCAGACTCAAAGGAACAGAAAGGACTTGGAAATAGGCGTGTGTCCAGGTACTGCGCTCAGTACCAGGAAGCACAAGGCCATGTTCTCCACCTGCTTTATCTCTATCCTTGTTCCTATGGTCACCTCTCACTGGGAGAGCCATACTTCATCCAGCGAAGCAGAGATGTGCGTGTGGAAACCACTGAGGAGTGGAGCTGAGACACGACAGCCTTCTGGGGGTGGAGTGGAGAGAGAAGAAAGTTGCCAAGCCAGATGCCTGCTGGGTTGAAAAGGATGAGCAGGCTGGAAAGTCCAAGATCAAGGTACTGGCAGATTTGGTTCCTGGTGGGAGCTCCCCTACTGGCCTGCAGACAGCTGTCTTCTCCGGTGTCGTCAAATGGAGAGCAAGGGATCTCTGGTCTCTTTGAAAGACCCTAATCCGGGGTCTCCCCTCTTAATAGTAGCATACTAGGGGCTAGAACTTCATAGGAAGTTTAGAGGAGAGGGGCACAAACATTGTGTGGAACAATGGGTCACTGGATTTTGGACTCCCACCTACTGGAATTCCATAGTTCGACCCAGATTTCTTGGCTTGACTTTCCAGAGAGCAGATGGAGAGAAGGCTCTGTGAGCAGGACTTCACTTGCTGGATGATTTCCGGAAGCATGAGTGAAGCAGTGACGAAAGGAGGACTAGGAAAGGATGAAGTTGAAGGTTATGTGGCTATAAGTGGGTTTAGCGCTAGGGATTCAGTCCTGCTGCGGGAGCCTCTAGTGTGTGGTCTATGCAGAGCACACCTAAGAACCCTCCTGCTTGGTGTGAGGTGGTCATTCAAGGACTGTCTTTCCCTCAGCAGTTGGAAGTACCCACAGGATCATTATCCCCCTTGAGGTTTCTAGTTTACATTTGTTTTTGCACAGGAGGCTCCGTCCCCAACACGGGGCTCAAACTGCCCACTGTGAGATGGAGTTGTATGTGTTTTTGACTGAGCTAGCTCATGTGGCACCAGAGACTGTCCTCAGCTGTCAGATGTAGGCACTTGAGGTAGGGAGGCTGTGGGTATGATGGAGGTACCTCCTGAAACAGCTGGTGGGCTGTGGAAGGGAGGGCATCCCACTCCTGGCACACGTTGAATCCACCCCCCTCCCCCTGCTTCTCAGTGGTGACACCGTGTACTGAGAAGACTAGGAATGTATAAGACTTACCTATGAAAAGACCAGGGAAGAGGCTGGATTCTGCAGAGGGAGAGGTCAGACCATAATGTGAACCTGATGGTTTCTGCCAGCCTAACAGCCCTGTGGCAGAGCATGCCCGGTTGTTGGCTTAGAGCCACCCTAAGAACGAGCTAACAGCTGGAGGCTGTCAAAGAACGATGATCCTCAAGCTGGCCAGCACCTTTTGTGAAGTGTGGGGGGGCTGTATGGTACATCTTCAAAAGTATAATGGGTAGCTGCAATCCCTCCACCTTTTAACTGCTGCTGAAACTGGTCTTAAAGGACCATCAATATAAAATACATTGTTTCTCCTACCTTTAATCCTAGAGTCCTTCACTGTTGGCCGGAATTTCCATGTTTTGCTTTTTTGGTGGGTGATCACCACCTTCATTAAGAGGTTTGAACCCCTGGTGACCTTGTCCTGCCATGTTTGCTACAACTGCCTACATCCTCCTAACATTGGGCATGGGAGCACCAAGCAGTGCCCTAATGAATAGCCTGGGTTCCATATTCCTTTTCCTTTTTTGTGTGGCAGAAGATCTTGTCTATTGGAATAAGGAGACCAAAATGGCCTGGCAGCACAGTCTGAGTCCCCTGCTGAAAGCTTCTAGATGGAGTTCCGCAGGTCAAGAGGTCCTCAATCTTGTGGGGATGGAAAACACAGGTTTCTCAACTTAAGTCACAAGATGTTAAAAGGGAGAAACTTAATTCTACTGCTTGGTTCCCAGACCTCTACTCTAGCTGTTGGGGTGCAACTGTAGCCATTAGTTTGCTGGCAGAGAATCCCAACCTATGACTGAGTGCTTTCAAGTTGCAGTTCTTCTCAAGAGTGGTCTTGGAACTGCTAGTGACCTCAGCAGGACCGTGAACAGTGGATATCACAGATCCGATTCCTTACACCCCTTGGACCATGTTGTCTATTATCCTTTGTGGTATTTGTGCGGCTGAGTTTTCTGGGAAGGATATTCTGAGATGCTAACTTAAGAATGCAAGGGAGTTTGACTTATAAAATGTTAGAAGGGGAAGGAGGAACTAGGCAAAAGTCAAGCATGGAAGATTGGCCGAACCCTGGTGAGCCAGGTAGGGGGCTCCATAGTTGCTATCTTCTGTTAGAGTTGTCACACCTAGGCTAATGGGGCTGGGATTTCTACAACTGACTTCTCCAGACCTGGATGTGGGCTGCCTTTGGAGGGACTGACAGCTAACTGGAAGCTATCCAAGGACCAAGTAACATGTCCTGCCTTGAAGGGTGATCTGGGTGGTACAACCCATCTCTGCAGTTCACCCTCAATCTGGTGCTTTAGCTGATCATTTAAGGTCATTCTAGTATGTCAGGCTGACAGCTTCTAAATAACAATGTTTTTATCTGTCCATTGTTCTGTTTTCACTGTAAAAGGAGTCCCTTGTTCTCAGTGACTTAATGGGCTTTTATGCAGTAAGTTAGGTAGTCTGAAAACCCTTGGAGGTGTTAGGACAGGCACTATGTGTGAAAGTGTTGGAGAATGGAAGGTAAGTTCATATTCAATCACAATAGGATGGATGCATCCTTCTCTGGGGCAGAAGGGTCAGATGTAATCACCTTGCCAACAAGAGGCTGGATAGCACCACATGGAGGGCTTTACATCTGCTTCTGTTGGTGGGTGACAGGTCAGGTTTAAAGCATTGGCAAGGGCTAGACCGGCCGTGATGAGAGGGAGCCTAAGGTGTTGGACCCAGGGAGTGTGTAGGCTGTCTTTGTACACATTAGGTGGCTGAACACAGAAACTGGCTAACTTCTACCAGACCGGGGTCTCCTGTCCACTTGATGGACTACATCTTCCATGGCAAATGTTATGGTAGGCATGGTCTCATGATGTAAAAATCCTCAAGCTTTGTGCCTATTTCTATAGGCGCCTCCTGCATCTCTCTTCCCAGACCTTATCTCTAATCTTGTCTCTTCCAGCCAGCCAACCCATTTGTTAATGCATGGGATTCTGAATACTTGTCTTAGACCCTTATTTTAGATAAAAGATGACCAAGTGTACTGACTGGACTTCTGCCTGTTGGGAGGATTTTCTCTCAGAAAGGTTCTAGGGTACCTTCTAAGGAGTCCTAGTATTACAATAGTCCTTTTACAATTCCTGGTTACATACTGAACTAATCCACCTATGAAACAGAGCTTTAATTTTCCATCCTTATCCTAGGAATCTAACCCATGAGACCATAAGTACGAACTGAGACACTGTAGAATCAAGAGGTAGGGGAAGAGGAGTCTGAGCCATGCATTCTTGTGACTTAAAAGTGCCATCACATTTGTGACTCACCATGAGTATACTATTTCCCACACCGAACTAATTGTGGCCACTTCCCGTAGGTCTATGAGCCTTAAAGCATCCAGTATCTAATGGGAAGAGCTAAACAGTTATTTGATATTTCATGGGTGGGGTACAGTCTCTACTAAAGCCTAGTAACCTGTTTGGGACCAACTTCCAGATTAAAGTTGTCTTCTGGCAGATGCGTAGATCAATTTTGAAATCTTAAGGGTCTGTTGTACACTTTTCCTGTTGAGTCCTACAGAGACCTACCTTTCTACCATGGGTATACCTAATGCTAAGAGATTGGGTAAGTTCTATTTTGAGTGGCGAGGCCATAGGTGCTACAACCTAGACCAGTTGCGGGGCCATGTTTTGCTCCAAGTCCTACGCAAGACTTGTCTTTGGAGCCCAATGGAAAATGTTCCTAAGCGTGACATGGTGCTATTGCTACAATCCAAAGAGGGCTGCCAATTTGGAAGTCCAGGGGAGGAAATGCAGCATTGTTCTTGAATTTGTAACTGGGAGTGCTATCCCTGCATGCCCTAACATTTAAAAGCATCACTCACACGTTAGGCCCCTGAGTCTTTGTAAGTTTACCTCTCACACTCTGGCATGTAGGTGTTATTCAGAGTACTTACTACTTCCTGATTTCTAAGTCCAGCAGAATGACAATGGCAAAGTATACCAGCAAGGTCTTCCGGGGAATGTCAATATAATCCAGATTCCTACAGATTATATGGCAGAGATGAGGAATGTTAATGTAACCTTTTAAGATAAGGCTGTAAATGCATATTGCTGACCTTCCCGTGGGGAAAAAGCAAATACACTTCCCTCAGAGGATTAAGAAATGTAGTCTCTAGACCAGTAGCTACATACAAAATAGTGATTTTAATAGGTTATCTTGACTATCATAGCTGTTATGCAGAATATGGTAAATATGCAGCACAAATGTTGAACTGAAACAAAGAATTTCAAAGACTTAAAGTCACATGTGAGGTGATTTCCATAATTAATAGCCAAGTGAAGAGTAGGCCTGTGAAAGACCCTGATCTTAGCTGGTGAACTTGAACCTGCCTTGGTCAGTGTGAATTTTCTGTGCTGAGAAGTCTTCCTAGTTCATTCACTGAAATAGAACAGAGTTGTGCTTTGGGGAACATTCTAGAACCATTCCAATTTCCTATAAGATATGAGCCCTTGAGTATCTGTCATAAATCTCTTGAGCCAGGTCTTTTTAAAAATGGAGCTTCTTTACCTAGAAATCTAGGTTTCTTCGGGAAAACTAGAATTCAGCCCAAGATGCTGGATGGAGAGGGAGGAAAGAGACCTCCTTCCTTGGCCTTAACCATTGCCCCAGGTACGGGAGATCAATATAGCAAAAGGAAAAGGTCCATGCCCTAGGAGCAACCGCAAGGAGGGTCAGCAGTAGCTGCCAGTTTGCACGCTTCCACACCTAGACAATCTGTCAAGCCAGTGTGGGGTGGCAGGCGGAGATCGTGTGGGCAGATAAAGGTCCTTGATTCAGTGAACCTAGGTCCTTTCACTGTGAATTGGGTATAATCACCTAGTTTCCCAAGCCAAGAAACAATTTGACTCCAGGTCTTTACTCTTTGCTTGAGGCTTATTGACCATAAGTCAAGTGGTGACCAATGAAACTGGTGACTGTAATTCTATTCACACATTTGTCCCTAGGACTGTCTGCAGCAGATAGAATTAGGGGTCAAGCTCACAAAGATCACCTGGAAGAAGTCTATGTGGGGAAATCTAGGATACAGAAAGTATGTTATCAGGACCCCAGCCTCCACCCTTTATAGACAACCGATCTTGTGGTTACTTGAAGAGTGATCAGTTTGCCATGAAAAGGTACTTGGAGGTGACTTGATCCCTGGATGGCCTCAATGGCTCTAGACCATAGAATGCTTTTCTGAACTTTCCTCTTGATTCTTATGCAGAATTGCTACATAAAAAACTAGAGAGTCCTATTTTTATGTGAAAACATGGAAAGGTGGATGGTGTCCAAGTGGTTCAGGAGTCCCACGTGGTGATGCTGTCTTCATAAGCTATGGGTTGTCTCCTCCATTTACCTGAGCTCTAATGTTGCCTGACATGTGGATGAATACCACTAAAGACAAACTTAGAGAAAAGGAGAGAAGGGAGGGTAATTTTGATGAAAGGTTTGTAGATGGATTCTTGGGAAAGATCTAGAGCTCTGCCTGTTTCATGATTTAACCCTGAAGTATGGGTCCTAAGTAGGCTAGGCTGGTGTTTGGGCAGCTGGCCATCAGATTTCTGTACTCAGACCTGCTGTTACGTATGAGTAGAACATATTCTGGAACTTCCTAGAACAAGTCCATGGCCGGTGTGAGGTGGGTGTAGCTACATGAGGAGTCACAAACCTGAGTGCTGAAAAGTCTGGGGTTATGGGAACTGGGCTAAAAAGTCCAAACTCGTGATGTTGAAGCTTCACAGGCTCTTCCTGGAGCCACAAAGTAGGGAGGGCAAGGAGACCTGCCTGGCCTCTGGTTTACAGGCAATAGGACAGGCTGTGTATAAGTAGGTGTATCCTTGCATAAATGCCCCATGACTGAAATGAATGGTAACTTAGTGATAAAATTGTTCCAATGAGGTTGGAGTAGTAAGCATAGCCTAGTGAGGGCTTTTTTTTTTTTGGGGGGGGGGGTGGTGTCGTGGAATGGTTTAAGGGGAGCCACAATGATTTTTGTTCCGTTCTGCAAATCCTTTTATTTGTAGGGAGCTGAAGATGCTGCCACCTTCTGTGACCTCTGGTTGCAGCTTAAGGGACTCCCCATGTCTGTGCCTTTCTCAGGGAGAAGGCCTACACCTATTTATTGGATGGCATCCATATAGTTACCCCAAGGGATAATCTAGATAAGGGGTCAAGATTAGGAAATCCATGGCTCTGTGAACCTTGCTGGAGGGATTGTGGTAACGAAGCATGAGGCCTTCCCTTGCTACAGCCACTTCCAGTCTGTTACTGAGGTGCAAGGGGTACTTAAGAGCCTGTGTAGTGTTTTCAGGGAATCTAGCATGCTTCAGGCTTGTTTTCTTTATGTCCTGTCCTCTAATAAGATGTTGTACAAATTACTCCATAAAAAGAATTGGCACCATAACATCTCCCCACTCTGGAAGTTCTTCAGAGACTAAGATTTTCACATCTGGTTTCTATTCCTTGATTGAAATGGATCTGAGACCCAACCTCTTTGAGCCACAGGGCAGTGGATGTGCTGAGAACAGTGCACCTGCAGATGACTCCAACACCAGGTAGCTGGGTACCAAAATCTGGTATCAAGGATGGATTGTCCATAGGCTGGGGCATTTTGGTACTATCAGGCTTTAGGTTTGATAACTAGCAGGTTCACCACATATTAGGCCCCAGCATGCCCAAGATGGCCTTAGTGGGAAAAGTTAAATTCTCCCTGCTAACAAGGACATGCTAGCATCCATGATGATGGGTGCAGGTACCCAGAACTATAAAATGGAGCAGGGTGGCTCTTCATGGAAAACAAGGGGACATACCCTTTACTAGGAAATCATCCACAAGTTATCAGCCCGTAAATTGGGATCATTCTGGAGCAACACATATTCTCTGCCCTGAAGTTCCATAAGCACTCTGAACTTGACTCTTGAAGGACTCAAGTACACATACTTGATGTATCACCCTCATGCTTGAACAGGCATCTTTTTCTGGGACAACCAGATAGCATTTGATCAAGATACTGTCCTCATGTTGTTTTTATTGTTCTTCCTGTCTTAGAGGTGTCCTTAGTCACCCTTGGAAGGTACAGCAGTTTAGTGAATGGATAGGGTCATTTGTGATTTGGTAGGTGTATTCTGTTGTTCCCCTGTTATCTTCAACTACTTGGTCAGAAAGAGTGTTCTCCTTTAAAGGCTGAGCATGTTTCTTAGAGCCTCCCCTGACTTGCTTTATGGCTCTTTTCTATATTGTTAATCTCTTGAGGACCTCTGTTCTGATATATTGTACTGGATCTGTTTATCTTTTATAGGTTGAATCAAAAAATGAAGTCCCACGAGAAAAGAGCCAGGAAGTGTTTGGGAGCCTTGGCTCACTTTACCCTTGACCTCTTGAGTTTTCTAGAGCGAAGTAATCCAGTTAGGTTGAACTTCTGCTTCTACTCTCTGCTTTTCTCCATGGCCAAGGCCATGGCTGCTGGCATCTGTGAGATTGTGGTCTTTAAACTTCAAAACAGTGAGAAGGATCTATGAACCTCATTAGATAGGGGACATCTTAGCCTGATCCTGTAGAAGTAGGCTGCTTTGTATCCAGGGTCTAGTGACCTCTATCCATGTTGACCAGTGAAGTTCCAGTAGAGGCACCTCCACTTGTCATACACAGCATTTCTGAGGCCCACTTGTATAGGCTGCAGAGGTTTCCCCCACTGTTGAAGCCAGGACCCAGTGTTTGAAGTTATTCTGTGCAAAGAAATTTAATGGTCACTGAAACTTAGTTTTATAGCCTGAGGCTCTTATCCCTGCTGGCCTGCTTATTTGTGGAAGGAATGCAGAAAGTGAACACAAAGCTTAGCCAAGAAAGGGGTGCCAGGGCAGGACCACAGAGACTGAAGTCCTGGCATCTGAGGCTTGTGCCCAACATGCCCAGTCTGTCCTCCAGTATAAAAAGTGGACATATTTGTCTCCAGTCATAACTTTCAAGATGTCACAACCTGACAACCATGTTGTCGGTGTCTCCAGAGAGAAACTGGGCAACACGAAACTCTTACTTTCAACATCTTTGTGAAAAGCCCTCTAGGTGACAGTGCCTGGCAGAGGGGAGGGGTCTTTGGGAAAAGTTTAAGGGGAATAGGTGGAAGGAAGTTAATCTGCACCCAAAAATAAGCTTCAACAAAGGTAGGACTCATTTATCTTTTTTCTTCAGTGCCAAGAATCTTAGATCTCGAAGATTTTTATTGTCCTATACAGCATCCAAGGATGCTATTTGGACTAGTCCCCAGACATAGCCCTGTCTTCCTGGGGAACAAAATGTCCTCTGTCTGAAAGCTGTTGAGCTATGTCTTTCAAGAACACCTGATGGCCTCTTGTAGTTTCCTGTTGGGACTTTGTGGTTGGAGTGCTGGATGCTTGAATATTTTTCTTAGGGACTCCTTGGGAGGAGAGATTTTCAGGGAAGGGATGGGATTGTTTCCCCTGCTGAAGCCAACTCTCTCCCATCTTGAATAGATTCCCATAGGTCAGTTCCAACAGCCCAGCACTTGATTCATGAGGAATCCTTTCCATCACTGATTTTTGCCATCAGACTTGAGGCTAAACATCCTGTGTGTTGTACATACCCCATTATGGACTTTTTACCACTCAGGGGTCTGAACCTATGTGGTCATGTCCAGCATCCTCTGGTTCATATTTAGTTCATCTGAGTAGATACTAAGAGCTGGTGTGCCCTGTTGATGTCTGCAGTGGCCTCCACCTCTATAGGTGACCTAAAGGGCTGTACCTGGACCATGTCCTCCTGGAGCCAAAACCACCTTCAGAAGACTTCTGAATACACTTTGGAGTTGAAGTAAAATTCAGGGCTTCACTAAAAAAAGACCTATTCAGGAGACTTATTGCAGGGAGTGGATCCCTGTGATTGTGGGGACTGGTGTGCCAAATCCTGAAATCCATAGGGCAGTCCATTGGGAAATGTGGTCTGAAACTCTTATTCAGGAACTGCAAGGCTTCAGTCTTGAAGTGGCATTTCTTCTTCAGGGAAACATCTGCTCGGCTCTTAAGGCCTTTCAACTGATTAAATTATGCCTTCCCCCGTTATCTAGGATAGTTCCCCTTAAATGCAACTGGTTGTGAACTTAAACTGCACCTACAAAATACCTTCACTGAAACACCTAGATTAGTGTTTGGCGGAATAACAGGACTATAGCCTACCAAGTTGACAAAACTGCTCATCACATGTTGATATCTTATTTCTGAAGAAAGGAGTCCAGTGCTAAAAACTAGAAAACGGATCCTTTGTTCAACATGAAACTTCTATATACTAATCTCTTGAAATCCTCCAGTAGCTTTATCATGGGATGCTCTTTTTCCCAAAGCAGAAGTCAGAAATACCAATAGATATTCATACTCAGAGCTGATATAGCAGTATGCCCCGTTCATGCTGCAAATACAGTATGAGCTGCTGCAAAGGGTTCTGGGTTTCATAAATTCCCTGAACTATTCCATGTGCTGCTATGGCCCATGTAAGGTCTATAGGCCTCCCTGGATCTGGAGATATGGATGGTACAGTGAAGTTTGAGAGGCAGATATTTGCCCTCCATGTGTTTTACTAGATGTCTTCCTATTATCTGATAACAAAGTCCAACTTCTGGATCATTGGCATGGAATCTAGGTCACAACCACAGGTAACTATAGATATTTCAGAGCAATTGGGAGTAATTCAAGTGAGGGAAAGGAGGAGGTTTCCTGTGGAAGGGATCACTTTTCTTTTTATATAGGGAATGTCTATACATCTATCATCAACCTTGTGTTTGGCCATTAACTACTGGCACCTGGCAGGTTGACTTGCTGGTGAAGGGACTGGTGATACTGGGATAGCTGGTCATTGGTGATTCTTGCCCTCAATACACAGTGCTATCTGGATTGAGCCAGTGACTAGATTATCCTAAAGCAGGCTCAGTTGGCTTTCCCTTGGGCTTCAAGGTATCAGAATAAACCATGTAAGCTCATATCTAATCAGGCATCCATCTTCTAGAGAGATGGCCTCAGGCTTGTTCCTCTTTGTATGATAGGACCTTTGTGTGCTTTGTGTCATGGAATGTTCTCCTCTGTCCTCCCTGATTTTGCTTATCGGCTCTATACATCCATCCTATGCTCTGTCCAGAAGGAGTAGGCTGCTGTAGAGAGGTGATGGGGCTGCCTGTGTGTAGATGTCAGCTTGGAGTGGTGGTCATGGATATGCTGAAGACTGGCCTTGTTTGATCAGGGTGCATCTTCTCTATGGTAATGCTCAGAGATGTCCTATGAATAGGAGGTTCTGGTCAGGGTGAGGGAACCTTTTGATAAGGTGTGGTTCCCTTTCCAGTGTCTTCCTTATTTCCAGTAAAAAAAAAAAATCTGAGCATCTTCATATGCTAGGCTCTATTCTAGGTGACTGTGGCACATAATAAAGGCTGCTACTTATTCCCATGATGGGGATCCTGAAGGTCAACCAGGTGGTCTGTTCAGGTTTGCCATTAGCATGGCCTTAGGCTGCATTCCATTCTCAGGGTCCTCTGTATTGGTTGAACTCTCTTCTTCCCCATTACATCTGCTGTTTTGTGAACGCAGTCTCCTGTTTTCCAGTGGCCCCAAGCTGAACAGTCCAACTTCCTTGAGAGTCTGTTTCTTGAAAGTCCATGATCAAGCTTGTTTTCAGGAACCACCTACAACCAGGCAGAGTGCCTGGTCTAGTCCTGAGGTGGGAGATAGCAGACCAAGACATTTCATTTGATACCTTAATTTTTCTCGTGGAAGACACAGGATGGTGACAGTCCCCATCTTCACCCCAGCTCTCTAGAACTCATTTGGAACATGGAGTATTTTCACGGCCATATGTAGCACTGGACCCTCTTCCCCTGGCCACTAGATCTAGGGTACATGCGTATGAATGTCATCACCTTGGCTGCTTCCCTCCAGCAGGACAGATTCCTCTCAATAGAGCTGGGTATGCCATGCCTGCAGCTCAATCATTGCTAAATGCATTCGTAGCTCAAGAACTGATACTGCAATGGGACTGAAAGCAAAGATGGGAAGGTGGCAAGGGGGCTTTTGGGCTGGAGGGCATCAGAGATGTTAGACACCATGGGCAGGCTTGCCTTGAATTTTAGGTGCTCCAAGGCTCTGAGGTTCTCCATAAAGTCAAGGATTTGACAAGACTTGAAGTTATTGAGGACCATCTCTCGAGAGATTTAGAAGGTGGTCTCTAGGCTCTGCTGCAACACTGTTCCAAGGCCTTCATCAGTGATACCTGGTGGGTGGGCAGGAGCAAGATTGAATACAGCTCCTGGAGGTGGCCCAATTTGCTCATCTAGGTGAAAAAGCTCTTTGATTCAGACACTTACACCTGGAGTTTGTGTTCACAATGGTCATGTAATCTCAATCCATGTTGACCTGTTAAAGCTCCATCAGGGTCACTTTCTTCTGTAGAATGTAGCCTGCCTACAGGATCTGTAGGACAACAGCAAAATGGAGGCTGTGGAGATATTTTCCATGGTTGAGGTGTCAGAACCCCATGTTATTTTTGAAATCCCTCTGCATAAAGGAAAATAATTCCATGGAGACCAAAGCATATTTCATGAGCACCCTGATCTTGCCCAAGCTTAGTCTACATTCACATCTGTGAGACTCTTGTCCATGCTGCTTTGTTGCTAATTGGGAGAAGGGATACAGAGAGTGAACACAAATCTGAGCTACAGAGATTGCTGTTCTGGGGTCTGAGTCCTGTACCCAACACAGCAGACTTGGTCTCCAGTAGAATGATGACTAGGTTGGCTTCCTAGTCATAGCTTTCTAGATGTTGTCAAATAGCCTCTGTATTGCTAATGGCCCCAGCGGGAAAAGGAAAAGCCAACCTACCTTCAACATCTGTGTACACACTCTTGAAGGCAACAGTGCATTGCAGTAGTCTCTAGGGAAAGCTCAAAGAGCTAGATTGAATATGCTTTATCGCTTTTGGGTAATAAACTCTGGCGATTTGGGTTGGACTTGTTTGTGTGCTGCTTCAGGTCATGAATACTTCAAAATCCTGAAAGTCTTACCTATGCTCTTGAACAGACACCAAAGGCTGCAGACTGCTCATATTTTCTTGCAAAAGCACCAGCTTATTCTGTGTTTCTCAATTCAGGACTGTTGACATTTTAGGCTGGATGATTCTTTGTTGGGAGGCATTGCACACTAGGATTTTCAGCAGCACCCAGCCTCTTAAAGCCATTAGTGCTCTTCCACAAATTGTGACCATGAACCCTCTCCCTGCATTGTAATAGGATCATTCCCAATTGGAGATCACTGACTAGGTCTTCCCTAGGAACACTAGAGGGTGCCTTGCAGTTCTTGCACTGGTTAGATGGCAGAATGTTGGCTGCTGATGAATTGGCTTTCCACTGATTTTAGAACATGGGAGCTTTCAGACAGCCTTGGTCAGAGGCTGTGGGAACTCCCCCAAGAGAAACAGGCTGTCTACCTCTTAGGATGATCACCTTAAACTTAGCTCATCAGCATTCTGAGAACTGTCTCTACCCTTTTCTCACTTTGGGAAATGCCTTTCTACCTCTGGTGTCCTGCAACTTGTAGCTCAAAGTCCTCATATATATGACTGTATCTGCTTCTTAAGTACTTAAGTATCTGCCTCTGGCCTTTGTGTCCTTGTGTGGGCATTTAGCTGGCATGGGAAGATGTGGAGAGAAACCACTTCCATTGATGGTACTGTACATGTATCCTTGGAGGTGGCATGAGTGATGGCCCCTGTTAATGATAGCCAACCTCAGATAACTTCTGACTACTCTCAGGAAATTGGAGACTTCAATTCTCAATCTCTGGTTGGGTCTTAGAAAAAACAGTTGTACAAAAACCTGTCTTTCCTGGTTTCCATCACTGGCTGCTATTTCTACAGCCTCCAGATAATGTCCATTGAGCAGATGTTTTTCTTATAGCATAAGTTATAAATCATGAATGCCTGATTCATATCCCTGAAATCCTTGCTCTTGTTGTAAGGTCCACATGGAAAGAGACCCCAGTATTTGGGGAGTTGGCCATCAGAGTTCTGTTCTGAAAGACCTACTATTAGGTGTAGGCTGGTCACATGTCCCACAGTGTATCCAAAACTATGGAGGCCAGTGTGAAGTATAGGTGTGACTGGGCAAGGGGTGCCAGCAGTTGTGGGGTAGTGGGGTCTGACTGGGAGGCCCACTCGTGGTACTTGGAGCTTCCTAGGCTTCTTGCAGAGCCAGAGAAGATGGCCCATGGCCAACCTCTGGTTTGTCCATGATGGACCAGGCTGTGGTAATAGGGGAAAATCATGGGATAAATATCCCTTGATCCAGATGAATGCTGGAAACTTCACCATAAATGCTCCGATGAAATTTTGTTTGGGCAACACACAGAGCCCACTGAGACTTCAGGGACATGAGATGTGGGGTAGCAGTTTAGAATTTCTAAAGCACTTGACATGATTGGTTTTGTTCATTTGTCTGAATGCCTTGAAGCTTCAATCCTCAATTTGCGATGGTCACCTCTTGAATATTTTGGCTTTAAAGCTAAGGAAAAACTCCCATGTTAGTCTTCTTCCCTGAAAGAGGTACCCATGTTCTTCCTGGGCATTTGATTTTTTTTTTTTTTTTTTAAATACTTCCCTTAGCTGTATTCCTGCTGTCTTGTAAATAAGAGGCCTATCTGCCCAGATATGGGAGATAATTGATCTTGAGGACTGCCCACCCCCCACCCTTGCCCCTGCCTTCCTGTGAAGGATGGAGAACAAGACTGCTTTTGTAAATGACAAGAGGCTTACCAGGCATGTGGGGATTTTCCCTACATTGTAACACTTAGAATTATCATCCATCCTTTACTGGTCCTTGGCATCGGATGGATGTGCTGAGTCACTCTAGGCCTATGGAAGTTGTCCTCCATAGGACTTCTGTTGTGGGATGTTGCAGTGTGAAAAACTTCCTTGACATCAATCCAGTGACTGACCTGGAACCAGAACTTAGCTCCAGGTGGGAAAGCATGACTGGCCCTAGTGCCCCTGACCTAATAGCTAGACCCTGTTTTGTGTCAGCAGTTTCCAATATTAGACCTGTCTTCTGAATGAATGAATTCTCTGGGTTTTCCAGTATTTTCTTGCCTGGGTGTGCAATGGAGCGGCCATAAGGCATGAGTCTTGCCTTGAATGTTTACTACTGAGAGCTTTGTAGAAACCTCTTAAATTCTTGATCCTTCAGACAAAGGAGTCTTGGGGGTAATAAAGAATTGCACCTAGCAGGGGCTGACATCAGAGGCTGTTCCTCCCCCTGGCAAACTTACCTGTCTCCTTACTCCAATGTCTACCTATCCTGAGTGTTCTTTTCTTCAGGAAAAGTGCATTATGGAGGTCCAGGCAGCAGTTTGGCAATTCACAGCTGTGAATGAAGGCTCTAGGGATGTGGGAGTGCATCCCTGAAATCCCAACATCTGAGGGGTGAAGGAATGTCATGCCTTGAAAGCAAGGTGTGGAGGCATGCTGAGTGCCAGGTGGGGGTTTCAGGGCAAGGGGAGAAGCAAGGGACAGGAAGGTCTGTGCAGAGGCCTGGTGGTGGGGGCTGCTCAAAACTAGGCATATCTGGATTTCTATCAGCAGTAGCTAGTTCTGTCACGTGGACTTGGTGACTTTTAAGTGGGATTTCAAGAGTGTTGGTTCAGGATGAAAAATGCTATCCTGCTTGGGTTTCTGGTGGACTCAACTTGGGCTGTTGTACCCACATGGGTCTTCCTCTCTGAAGTGGTGGCCTGGCCAGTGGTGTCTGAGAATCCTTCCAAATACTGCTTCAGTGCTGGAGATGGCTGCAGGATGATGCCATTGACAGGACTTTATATGGAAACCCATAGATGACAACATTCACAGAAGTTCTGTTTTGATAGTTGTAGTCTTTTAACACTAATCTGTCGGCCCTGATTCTCAGGGCTTTTTGGCTGAGTTACCCTCATTTTGCAATAGTTAATTTCTAGTTCCAGATGAATTTCTCCAAAGCTTTAGTTCATCTTTGTGGGACTGGAGACTGGTGCAAGTTTCCTTAGCATAATTGTTACACTGAGAGATCCTCAGTATTCTAGCAATGTAGGTGGTGTGCACAACAAGAATGAAAGATAAATGTTGTCTTTGAACTTCTGTAGCTAATAAATCCCAGTTCTGGAAGACCAGACATAACTGGGTTGTTAGTTGCTCAGTCTTTTATGCATCTTAGACAGCCTCCAAGTTGGGTGGAGGGATAGGGCAAGAGTTACTGAAGACAGTGTGCAACCCATGAACTTAATCTTTGATCACAGATATGATACTTGGGAGAAGGTTCTAAACCTTTAATAGCCTTGTCTAAGATTTCTGCACTTGAGCTAAAATGATCTCAATGTTAGTCTGAAGGCATCAAGAAGTAGCCCTTTTTTCCAATTCTCCTGGATTAAATCTGTAGTTGGACTGGGTCATGCTGCCTCTCATTGGCCTTTTGTTGCTACAGCTTGCCCCCTCTAGAACTCTGAGGACCTATCCAGTTGAATTAGCTCCAGTGCTAGCCCTTGTTGTGCTTTGTTTTGATAAATGCATGACTTCTCCCCATCACTCCTTATGTCCAGTCCTGTTCATTGACCAAGTCTGTGCTGTTGGCTGACCAATAGTTGGTTGCTGGACCGGGTTTTCTCCCAGGATTTATGTTCCAGCCTCTGTGGCAGATGGAGTTGTAGTTTTTGAACATCTGAGGGTTTGGTGGGGAGCACATGCCTAGGGGAAATCTTGTTCTGAAGGCATGCAGTGGGTGAGATTGGTACTGAGACTGGAGGAAAACTAGGACTACTACAGGGTGAGTTAGACCCTAGAATGGTAATCAATATTTCATAGAAGCAGGCAGAGGACAAAACTAAGTACATATCTAGGGTCAGTAGAGTGGACTGCTCTTACTAATGTACAGCTTTTGTGCACGCACTTCTCAAAATGTGCTTTATTAGAGCAGCTTAAACTGCCATGACATTGCCTGGTCACCAGGCAAGTTTCATTGCATAGTCTCCTGTGGGGGAATGTCACCTTAATGTCAAGAATCTGACAACTTCTGGCTTCCCATGAGAGTCAAGCCTTTACTACTTGGGTCAGGTGCCAAATCTTGAGGATACGTCCATCCCTATGCTAACCGTGCCTTCTGTTACCACACTGGGAGTCTGATGCTTACGTGATTGGCATTGTTGCTATTCTGTGCTCTTGGAGGTGTGTTTAAAAAAAAAAAATTCGTTTATATCCTAGTGGACTTGAGCCTGAATTTACAGCTTCTCCTGCAACACCAGAGTTCATTGCATATTTTCTTAGATCTCTCAGCTTCAATTGTAGATCCTCTGTCACTGGGATTTAATGGTGTAAGATGTTAACTAGCCTTGGTTGATACCCATTCCAAGCTGTCTCTAGGTAGTTCTAGGCACTAGAGACTTTGATAGCACCCTTTTCTGAAAGATTCATTGATGGAAGTACCTAGAAAGTGAACCTGATAATCCACTGCCTTCCCTACAGAACCTGGGGCCAGAAGGGAGACCTGTCCCCTCAACCTGGACATTCATCCTTCATCTCTGACCTCAGAAAGGTGGAGATAGAATTTTGTGCCTGGATGTAAGTTCCTGAGGGTTCAAGCCACATCCAGATTTCCATGTTTAACATAGGAGATGAAGAGAGCTGTCATCACTCCCCTGGCACTGATGGGCAGTTTCTGGTATGTTTCTCTAGTGTCCCAAGTCGTCTTGAGGAAATCTCTGCCCCCTCCCTTGATCCCTTAATTTCATACTGGTCACCTCAGTTTTTGAGGACTGGGAGTTTTGTGGACTGAAATGAGGGTTTGACTACCTTTACCAAAGCCTGAGCTTGCAGAAGGGAGATGTTTAATTCTTTACTCCAAGGAATGCCCAAGATCATGTTGTCCCTATGACACAACCCTTGTAGGATATTAGGTAACAGGCTGTGGGGAAGGAGTGTAGATAGTGTGCACAAGGGCATGAGAGCATTTTGGGGGGGAACTGTACAGTTTGAATCTTATGCAAGAAGAATAGGTATTAGATAAGAGACTATACTATCCACCTAGCTTTTTTTTTTTTTTCATCTTAAAAAGATAATCTTAAAAATATGCTGTTCTAACCTTTGACCAAGATCTGAAAAATACAGCACAACTTCTAGGTATCTTTCATTTGGTCACATGTACACTAGAGATAGCCAAGCTATAACAAGTGCATTAGCTAGCTTGTGCATACAACTAGCAGCTGTTACATTCAATGAGGACTCTTTAATCTGTGTCTTTAGAGGTTTTCCTATCTTTTGGAACATTGAGGGGCAATAAGGGTCAAAAGATATCACTATTCTTAGTCCTATTTTCTCCAGTTTCCAAGTTCTAGTAATCAGAGGAATCTGGTTCTGGTCACTTAGTGTGGCTGGGGATGGTGATAAGGTCTTTAGTGATTGGATCCCTTGTTTCTAAGTATGTTCTTTTGTCCCAAATGTGAAGGCCCCTCTCTGCAGAAAGGGAAGAAGGCATCTGGCTAATTCAAGAGTCTGATCTGCCGTCCTCTGGGTGAAGTTACCCAAAGGTAACTTTGGAAGCCAGTTGTCCCTGGAAGCTCTCAAGGAAGAACACACAACTGTGGCTATAGCTCCTACTCCTCTGCCCCACTAATTCTCTAACAAGAGAGCACTGGAAGGAACCACCTGTGTGAACTTCCATTTGTAAGCACATGGTCTACAACTAGAATCAATGGAACAGGTAGATATCAGCCCAAACCCTTCAAAGGAGTGAGCAAGATGAATTCTCAGTGTACAAAGACTCCCTTTTTTTTCTTCCCTTACCACTCTCCCCTCCTCTGCAATTATAGACTTCTAGGCCTGTGGCCACGTTCTTGGGAGAATCTAGATAGTTGAGCTACAAGTTTTGGAGAGAAGCTGCTGTATTTTCACCTGGTCTTTATGGGATGCATAGATTGAAGTCTAGAGGACTCTGAGATCATTTTACATCATAGTCACACTGAACCTGGACCCTAGAGAGTGAGAAATGAGCCTGAAAACCCTGTGTGCTTCTCTCTGCCAACCCACATGAAGGCCAAGGACTCTGGGAGCCGTCCGGGTACTGAGCCACCTCTGGAGATGAGCAGATACTCATAGGCCATGATGCCTCTAGCATTAAGTGCATATTTCTGCAGCTTCTAGCAGGGCTGGTGATTACTAACCACCCCCTTCAAATGTGTAGCCAACAAAGTCCCAGGTTATAAAGCTTAGGTCCATGCTGGAAGTCTATGAAGAGTTCTGTCAGGTGGTTAGGACTTAGAACTGGGACCATTTTTTAGCCAAGCATCTTTTTTTAAAAAAAAAAATTTTTTTTAACGTCTTATTTATTTTTGAGACAGAGCATGAACGGGGGAGGGGCAGAGAGAGAGGGAAATACAGAATCGGAAGCAGGCTCCAGGCTCTGAGCCATCAGCCCAGAGCCCGACGCGGGGCTTGAACTCGCGGGCCGCGAGATCGTGACCTGAGCTGAAGTCGGACGCGTAACCGACTGAGCCACCCAGGCGCCCCAAGCCAAGCATCTTTTTTTTTTTTTTTTTTTTCAACATTTTTAATTTATTTTTGGGACAGAGAGAGACAGAGCATGAACGGGGGAGGGGCAGAGAGAGAGGGAGACACAGAATCGGAAACAGGCTCCAGGCTCCGAGCCATCAGCCCAGAGCCTGACGCGGGGCTCGAACTCACGGAGCGCGAGATCGTGACCTGGCTGAAGTCGGACGCTTAACCGACTGCGCCACCCAGGCGCCCCCCAAGCCAAGCATCTTAATGTAAGCTATGTGTATATGTACTTGAGCATTTTCATTTAACTCGACTGTTTGCCATAAATACTGACATGTGTCCAAAAGGATGTGGGGGAGATGGCAGATTACCCATGTTGGGAGGGACCACAGAGTTGATGCTTGGTAGCATGCATTATAGCATGAAGCACACCAATCCTCCTTTTTGGTGGCTTCAAGGTTGGTTGTTTCTAGTATTGGCCATAAGAAAGATTTCTCAAAAGCACCCTAAAAACCTGCATCCTCCTTCAGAGACCTACATAGTTCATATTTGTAGGAAGTCTGGCTGGGAAGGGATCTCTCCTACCCATTGGCCATACATCAAATTTTACCCATCCAAATGGGTCTGTTTTGCCTTTAGAAAGAAGAGACCCTTATCACCCCAGTAACATAAATCTTCCCCTGTTTTTCACCAACTTCAGGGAGGATGGGAAACACTTTTATAATCCTAATGGAGATTGTGTAATTTCTTTAAGAATTCTATATCCAGATTTCTTGAATATGAAGGCGAGTACAGCACTGCACAGTAAAGGAGACTCCAAGTTCCTCTATTCTGTTGCTTTACTCTGGGTGGATTCTATTGCTAAGGTCACTTCATGATCCAAAATGACTGCTGACTTTCTAGCCAGGAAGGAAGATGGAATAAAGGGGCATACCTCTTGCTACCTCTACCCCTGGCTTTGATAGCCATATCACTCATCACACCAGGTGAAAGGACAGGTATCACTCAGAGATGGTGCCATTAGCCAAGCATTTTCTTTTAAATTGTCCCTAAACGCTAGTTTCAATTGTTTCTAACCACCAATTCTGATCTTCCTCAGGAATTCCCATTCTTGTACTTAAGTGAGAATTGGAGCAGGTGCTGACCAAGGGAGAACCTGTAGAGTGGGGCAACCATGCTACCTTGGAGGTGGCTGTAGCAAAGATATTTACCTGTACAGAGCTAAGAATGGGCAACAATTTTGAAACATAGCTGTATAACTTTGTCCTTCCTCAAATAATATTGACACATGGGACTCTGGAAAGAACCAAAGTCTGTTTTCTGCCCGCCCCCCCCTTCCCTGGAAGGGGGCACAAATCAGTGTTTTCATGAGGAAAGGAAGCTAATGCCTGCAGTTCACCCAGTAAACAGTCCTGAGTGCATACATGGTGCCCCTGGAAACAGTCATTACTTAATTGTATATTCCGTGGCCCCAGGTGGGAATTACATTAGTCAGAAAGTACAGTAGGACCATGGTCATCCACTAGGCCTCCCAGCAGCTGGCAAGCTCTAAGGTCCTGGTCTGGACATTGGAATCTAGTTCTTGTTTATCTACCCCATGACACGACTGAGAATGCAGTTGGGGATGGCATCTGGAAGGGTCTTTTTCATGGGGGGTTGAGTGGCAGGGACCATCCCTTGCTGTCTTGTGGGCAGAGCTTTCTGGCAGGGGATGGCAGACTTGGTAGTCCATTAAATTCCTGGTGCTCACAGATCTGGGTATATTTCTTGTGGAGGAAGTTTCCAGAAGCTGTCCTGAAAGGTGAAGGTTATGGCTGCCACTCCCCCTGTACCTCCCAGGGACTGAGGTGATCCCCTACAAGGTGCCTGGGTTTTTGTTTTTTGTTTTTTTTCTCTCCTTGTGCTATCACAGAATCAGTGTATCCTTCCTAGCAGCTCCAACTTGACATTCTTTGTCAGTCATCCCCCACTCTATCCACAGCTTTTTGTCTAGAACGGCCATTGCAAGAGGAACAAAACATTTTATAAGACTTAACCAGCATTAAGTCAACCCCATAGACCTGCTGTTTTGGTAGGCTGACAACCAGAGGTGGTGCCAAGTATTCTCCCTTGAAGGTCTGAGCCCCTGGTCACCATGTCTTTTTCGGGTTAAGATTGCTCACTGCCTTTTCTCACAGTTGGGAAAGGAGTACCAACTAGTGTCCAAGTGGGCCACTGATATGCCAAACCTATTCCTTCTATCCCCACCTGTGTCTCACTAGCCCTATGTTCTCAGGCTGATCAGTCAACTATCTGTGACAAGAGGACTCTCCTTTCCTGGTGGTATGGATATGAAGAGCTCCATGACCCCTGGAGGAAGTATTCCTGGGGGCTCTGTAGAGTTAGAGCTCCTGGTCCCTAAAAGTGCATAGAAGGAAAGCACACATTCTTCAAGTGGGTCATTGGGAATGATGGCAAGTGGGGCTACTTCTGCTTTTGCCCCTGGGTTCTAAGTATTGTTATTGGTGACAAAGTGCCATAAAAAGTACTTGAATTAAAATGTGTGCTTCATCCTGGAGGATGTCATCCTGTCCTTAAAGCATTGTCAGAGGCGGCCTGCCAAGGGCACATATGCAGTATTCAGATTTTGAGCCAGCAGCTGGCCAATGTGTTTTTCCTGTTGAAACCAAACAGATAGTCAGCTGGCAAGTTGTTTTGCCATCATAAGGTATGTGCTATGTTGGGGGGTTAAGCACTGATCAATACTGCTAGCAAGTCAGATATTCAGAGGTGGTAGAAGCAGCTGAATCAACTTTTCCCAGTGGAATCCCTCACTGCTGTGCCCACGAGCAGCGACTATCTCTGTGTCCATGGCTATTGTGTTCTTGGCCGCCATGGTACTTGCTAGTGTGATGAACATCAACTGGCAAAATCATGCGATGCAAAGATCCTCCTCTGTGCCTACTCCCATATGTCTATCTACCTATCCTCTACCCAGACAGCCTTCTCCCCAGTCTTCCAACTTTTCCTTTCGTGTTCTTGCTCAGCTGGCTAGGCCATTTGCTACTACCCATGAGTCCTAAATACACCCAGACCCAGCTTTGGTCCCATCTCTTTCCACATAAAATAGAATTTCTAGCAACGTACCTGCCTATTGGGATGACTTTTCCTTATCCTGGTCCTTCAAGGCCACTCCTGAGTGAGGCTCTGGAACAGCAGGCCTCCTTGACAGCTTATACCCACATACTGAGATGACCCATTTGTAAATCCAGCTTTTTCTCCTTCGTTAAGCTATTTGTAGTGGATCTCACATTTGGGCAAAGGGGTGAACTGTGGGAGGAGTGTCTAGTGCAATAGTAGAGACATGGGGGTCTGTGATTCCTGCTCAGATATAACCAGGTATAAGATTGCTTGTGTCCTGGCCCTTCTTGTGTTCAGTTCCATATATGCTACTTCCAAAACATGACAGACTGGCTGGGATCATCTAGCCATAGGCCATAGGTCTGACAGAACCTGGCTAACGATAAACTGTGGCTGTGTCGTTGGACCTTTGCTCTCTATCAAGGCCCAGTAACACTAGGAGTTCTTTAACAAAAGAGTTCTCTGAAGATGGCAGGTTTCAGAAGAACCCCAGAAACCTGTTGTTTTCATTGGAGCATTTCATAGTGTCTATGTACCATTTTCCCCCCATCACTTCTAACCTTAGTACTATAGTTTGCTCAGTTGTATGACCTAAGTTTCAAATGATCCCACAAGGGTACTGTAGCTAAAATTGCCTGAGTAAATGTTCCACGTTGGGCTGAAGTGACCTGGCTTTTATATACTCACTGATAGGTCACTGCATGTGGGACATCCCTAGAGGGACTGACTGTGGGCAAGATCGTGCTCTGTAACAAAGGTAATTAAGACCTGAAAGGGCTGACAGCACTCTAAGCAGCAATGGGCATCACATTCTTCCTTGAGGAATCTAGGTGATGCCTTTCTGAGCACTACCATTGATCATCAGGACTTACTGTATTACACCCTACATCCTTCAGGGGAACCCCTCTTACTGTTCTCCTACCAGCCCTATTTCTGTTCCTACAATTGGCTTTTAAAACAACCTACCAACACAACTGCAAGTAATGATAGACACAGATGCTTGGCTGTGAATGTTTGCCAACTTTCTTCTGGCCAAATTGTTCTGAAGGGAAGACCTCTGATTTGGGGACTTTTCTGGGAGTATAAGGATAAGGATTTCCTTCTATGAACTTCAGGTTGAACAGACAACCATTTCTGAATCTTTTATATTTTTAACAAAGGCATATATATGATATCTGGAGCCTCAGTACAGAGAATGTGTTGAATCCTTGGATCATGGGTAATGTGATAAAATCCCTGCACTTGAGGCAGTATCTCCAAAAACAGTAGGGCTCAGTCTACCCTCAACAGTCCAAGAGGCCAGTGCTCAGAAAATGACCTGCTATAGCTGCCAGATGATTATATCGATGGCTGGGAGATTTTGGAAGCTTTTTTTCCATTACATGTCTTTTTTTTCTCCATTATCACTCGATTGTCAAAGAGTGCCCATTACTATTACTCTTCCCATTACTATTTTTCTCTCCAGAAGCTAGTCTTCTTAAAGAGTGACCCTTGAAATCGTGTATACTGCTGATGGTGCCCTGCCCTGCTAGGCCACTTAAGTCTGATCACACTTGAGGTGCATTTAGATCTTCTGATGGTGGTTTTATATCCTCCTTGAGACTTTACCAGTTTCTTCTCCTTCACCATTTCTCTGGGCCTGCTCATGCTCCTTGTAGAGGCTCACAGTAGTAAAGTAGCACGAGAAACTGCTTTCCAGCCTTTGGTATTTTAAAAATGACTAATCTCGGGCACTCTTTCCTCCAGTTACTTTAGGGGCATGTTTTTGTGTAGTTTCACTTGTTCTATATTGGTTTTGAAGCAAATAGGGACATGGACCTAGGCAGCTGCTGTTGTCTTTGACTAGTTTCCCTTCTCCCCTTTAAAAGTCTTCTAATACAAGTGTGAAATAGTATTAAATTTTTTTAAATGTTTATTTTTGAGGGACAGCGTGTGAGCAGGGGAGGAGCAGAGAGAAAGGGAGACACAGAATCTGAAGCGGGCTCCAGGCTTTGAGCTATCAGCACAGAGCCTGACACAGGGCCCAAACTCACAAGCCATGAGATCATGACCTGAGCTGAAGTCGGATGCTTAACTGAGCCACCCATGTACCCCTGAAATAAGATTTTTAAAAAATCCTTATCTGGAGTATGAAGAAATGTTCTCAGATCAGAAACACGAGGCAAGCCAGGACTTAATGACTTCTGGCAAATTCTGGTAACCTCATTTACCCTAAAATGAGGCCACTTCCCAGCCTTCATGGGCCCCTGAGAATTTGCTTCAGCCAACCCTGCTTTCATTTGCCTGGGAGCCATGGGTTGGTCATGTTTGTTTCCTCAAGGGCTTCTTCTCTTGCTATGGTACTAGACTGTCGTGAAACATTGCCTCTTTATATCTACACTTCTTTTAGAGGAATGAGTGTCTCAAAATTTCAAGATCCAAGATTCATTCCATCTTTAAGTCATAGCTTCTTTAAAAGTTCTTAGGATTTGTGAAAGTATATACTGAGGTCTTTTGACTGCCATATGGTACAAGAGTCCACCCTGGTTGGGATGTGACATGCCAGATTCTGTTCACAAGGACTTCCAGCCTCTAGACCTGTTTTAAGGCCACCAAGTGGCACCAAATGATGGGACTCCCAAATGAGTTAAATGGCATCCAAGACTTGGGTCTGTTGAGGGCTGGGTTGATGCTGATGTTAACTCTCCCTCTTCATTTCCATATGGTTCATAAAAGTTGCTTCACTCTCAAACAGCTTGAGCCTCCTACATCTTCAGTGTCCCATAAGGGTCTTCAGCTCTGATCAATCCCTGGTTAAACCAGTCTGTTGGATGTACAGGGAATATTAATGACAAGTATTTGGAAACAATGTTTTCTCTGCATGACCTATCTTAACATCACTCAAAACAAGGTGGGATAGAGCAGGAAGAGGAACTTTGAGAGTTAGTGATGTCTGAGAGTGGCCTAGGAAAGAATCCCTTCTTAGTGTTCATGCTGGACATGTCAGTGGATGGCTTTTATCTCAGATTGAGCCATTACCAGTTAGGTTGTCTGGAAGTCATTACCCAGGGAAGTCCTTGTCATGAAAACATATCCCTTTTTCTTCGGGGCACGGGGAATGAACAGCATTGTTGAGCAAAGGTCCTGCTCTTCAGTCACCAGGAGATGATGGTCAAGGCATTTGCCTAGGTCCCACACCTCCAACTTTTCTGGAGACAATTTCCTATCCTCTTCATTTACCTCTTACCTGAGCAAGCAGGTAGGTTTTTTTGAGATGATTTTATTTGGGAGACTTCTTGCTGAGGGTCCCTTTGGAATAAAGATCCTCTTACTAAGGTGACAACATCAGTTCCATCCAGAAATTTCATAATTCAATTAAACCCTCATGGTGACTATACCACTCTATAGTACAAGAAGTCACTCCTGGTCTTCCAGATCTTTTTGATTCTTAAATACCCAGTGGTATCAAGATATCCTTGAGATCTGGACTCCCCAGTGACAAAAGTCATCTTTCCAAAGTAAATCCAAATTACATAAAAAACATTTGTTCTGAGTAATCAGGGCTCACGACTTTGAACTGGATCACTTTGACCGAGAATGGAAAAAGTTAGATCTTTCAGTTTATGTCCTGTTAATTCCTTGTAAAGTTTTCTTTGGTAACCAAAAACATAGGTGAGCTTCCAAACCATGGTAGACTCTGTAGTTGTGTGAACCTTCCCATTTCCCCTTGGTGGCCAATCCATGGGTTCTGTGCAGCTAACCCTATTTGTGGGGGTCCTTGGCATGCCTCTAGTTATTTCTTCTTAGACATATAAGGGTTGGTCAGTTTGATTTATGAGCACAAGGCCAAGAGTGTTTTTACTCCTATTTCCTCTAAAATCCTGCAAGACCCTGGCCTTTTTGACCAAGTTAACCTGGGAACACTAATCACATGTTACTGCTATTAAGAAATGCCATTTAAAAATGTTAATATACAGTGAAATAATTTTAGGAGAATTCAGTGATTCATCACAAGTGCCCTCAATACCCATAACCCATTTAGTCCATCCCCTATCCACCTCCCTCCATCAACCCTTAGTTTGTTCTGTCATTAGGATTCTCTTGTGGTTTTCCTTCTCTCCCATGTTCATCTGTTTCTTAAATTCCATGTATGAGTGAAATCATAGGATACTTGTATTTCTTGGACTTATTCTCCTTAGTATAATGCCCTCCAGTTCCATCCACACTTTTGCAAATGGCAAAATTTCATTCTTTTTTGATCAGAGTAATATTCCATATACATATATACACACACACACCACATCTTTATCCTTCATTGGTTGATGGACATTTAGGCTGTCTCCATAGTTTAGCTATTGTTGATAATGCTGCTATAAACATTGGGTTGCATGTACTTTTAAACTGTATTTTTGTATCCTTTGGGTAAATATCTAATAGTGCAAATGCTGGACTGTAAGGTACTTCTATTTTGAGTTTTGAGGAACCTTCACATTGTTTTCCAGAGTGGCTGCACCTGTTTGTGTTCCCACCAAAGTGCAAGATCATTCCCTTTTCTCTACATCGTCAACACCTGTTTCCTGTGTTAATCTTACCCATGATGACAGGTGTGAGGTGGTATCTTGTGGTTTTGATTTGTATTTCCCTGATGAGTGGTGTTGAACATATTTTCATGTATCTGTCAGCCATCTGGATGTCTTTGGAAAAATGTTTGTTCATGTCTTCTGCCTATTTCTTAACTGGGTAGTTTTTTGGGTGTTGAGGTTGATAGGTTCTGCAGAGATTTGGGATACAAATCCTTTATCTGGTATGTCATTTACAAACATCTTCCATTTTGTAGGCTGCCTTTTATTTAAAACAATTTTTTTTAACGTTTATTTATTGAGACAGAGACAGAGCATGAACGGGGGAGGGTCAGAGAGAGGGAGACACAGAATCTGAAACAGGCTCCAGGCTCTAAGCTGTCAGCACAGAGCCCGACTCGGGGCTCAAACTCCCTGACCGCGAGATCATGACCTAAGCTGAAGTCGGCTGCTCAACCGACTGAGCCACCCAGGCGCCCCAGTAGGCTGCCTTTTAGTTGTGATTGCTTCCTTTGCTGTGCAGAAGCTTTTTATCTTGATGAGTTCCCAATAGTTCGTTTGCTTTTTGTTGCCCTTGCCTACAGTGAGGTGTCTAGTAAGACATTGCTGTGGCTAAGGTCAAAGAGGTTGCTGCCTGTGTTCTCTAGATTTTGATGGTTTCCTGCCTCACATTTAGGTCTTTCATCCATTTTGAATTTTTGTGTGTGGTGTAAGAAAGTAGTCCAGTTTCATGTTACTGTCCAGTTTCCCCAACACCTTTGGTGAAGATTCTTTTCTTTCCATTGGATATTCTTTCTTTGTCCAAAATGTGTTGTGGATCCATTTTCAGGTTCTCTATTCTCTTCCATTGATCTGTGTGACTGTTTTTGTCTAGTACCATAGTGTCTTGACGACTACAGATTTGTAGTATAGCCTGAAACCTGGAATCATGCTTAATTTTGTTTTTCCTTTGCAAGATTGCTTTGGCTATCCAGGATGTTTTGTGGTTTCCTACAAACTTTAGGATTGTTCTAGCTCTAAAAAACACTAGTGGTATTTAGATAGGGATTGCATTAAAGGTGTAGATTGCTTTGGGTAGTATAGACATCTTAATGATGTTTGTCCAATCCTTGAGCATGGAAGGTATTTTTCCATTTGCATCAATTTCTTTCATAAGCATTCTATAGTTTTCACCACACAGATCTTTTCTCTTAGGTTTATTCCTAGGTATTTTCTGTGGGGTTTTTTTGTTGTTGCAATTGTTAAATGGGATCGATCCCTTGACTTCTTTCTGTTGCTTCATTATTAGTGTATAGAAATGCAACAGATTTCTGTACACTGATTTTATATCCTTTCCTGAATTCAAGTATCAGTTCCAGCAATTTTTGGGTGGAGTCTTTCAGGTTTTCTACATAGAATATCATGTCTGCAAAGACAGTTTGATTTCTTGCTGATTTGTGTGCCCTTTATTTCTTTGTGTTTTCGGATTCCTGAGGCTAAGACTTCCAGTGTTATGCCAAATAGTAATGGTGAGAGTGGGCATCGTTGTCTTGCTCCTGACCATATTGAAGATCTTAGCTGTGGGTCTTTTGTATATGGCCTTTAAGATGTGGAGGTATGTTTCATCTATCCATACTTTGTTGAGGGTTTTTATCAAGAACAGATGCTGTATTGTCAAATGCTTTTTCTGATCTATTGAGAGGATCATCTGGTTTTTATCCTTTCTTTGATTGATTAACGTGGTGTATCATGTTGACTTGTAAATATTGAACCAGACCTGAAGCCCAGGAATAAATCCCACTTGATTGTGAATAATGCCTTTAATGTACTGTTGAAATCGATTTGCTAGTATGAGAATTGCTGCAACCTGTTAATGTAGCTTAAATACACTAAAGCAAGGCCATGAAAATGCCTAGGTGAGTTTTCAGGGATATTCATCAGTAATATTGGCCTGTTATTCTCTATAGTGGGGTCTTTCTCTGATTTGGAACCAAGGTAATGCTGCCTTCATAGAAGGAGTTTGGAAGTTTTCCTTAAATAGATGCCATTATGAAATAGGCATGTACCTCTGTGGGTGTCCCAAAGTGAAATAAGCTGTGGCTATAGAGGAGTATACCTAATAGTTGCACTCCATGGCTCAAGATGGAATATGTGCAGGAGAGAAGCCTCTAGTTGGCAATGGCTTACCTTGTCTACCTTCAGGAACTCTGGGACCCCAGGTTTCTAGTTTTGGACGGGAGCTACATAAGGCTTTGGGGGAGGGTGCAGATAAGGCCTTTAAAGGGCCTGCTTGCTTCTGTCACAGAAAGAGGTTCTGTGAGCATTGGTGGAACTGGAAAGGAACTTCAGCCCTCTGCTTTCCCGATGACTAGCATTTCACTCCCCTTTCTGGAAAAGTCCTGTGAAAGAGGGGGTGACATGAAGAATACCACATAGATATAATTATCTAATGAGGTCATTGGTTTCAGAAGTATCTGAAATAACTGAATACCTCCCAATTTCTGATTCTAAAGTTTCTAGAAAGCTCTCTACAGGTAACTCTGAATTCCTTTGTTACCTGCCTAAAGTTGCTTGGCCATCCCTTGAGTCTCTATTGGTAAGTGAGTTCCAGATTAGATACAGTGCCTTGCCCAGAATTGCCTCCTGGACATGTGTTTAGGTTGACTTTAGGTTTTTAAAAGGCCTTACAAACACTTATGGTGGGTGACTGTATATATCTTGTTGAAATTCATGCAAGTTAGGCCAAATGCTATATTGCTACATTGGGTCTTGTAGCCAAATAGTAGAAAATGTGGAAAATCTTAGCTCAACAGAAGGGACAATTCTAGAGACCTCAGTAAAGAGAAGGCAGACTGTAGAGCAGTTATAAGGGACTATAGTTAGAAGTTTAGATGTAATAAATACTCCTATAATGGGACATCTCAAAGATGGAGTAGACAGCAGTTATAACTTCATCAGATTTTTTTCACCCGCTCATAATTACTAACATGAAACTTTGTAAGCAGGAATCTCTACTATCAGATTCAAATATTCCCACTGATGGGGCTTATCTCCCCACTTCCTCTATGATTTGGATCACAAATAAACTTGGAATTGCTGTTTAGTTGGTAAAACACTACAAATTTTGCTTATAGCCTTTAGGACATCTGCAGTAGTAGGAGGAGACACTAAACAGTGCTGAGAAGTGGGGGTAAGTGCGATAGAACCAAAGTGTGTTCTTGAAGTCAACTCCAGAAAGTGGTTCTTGGAGGAAGCAGTGGTCAATCAGATGAAGTATTTGTGATAGGTAAGATAATAGGGAATAGAAATAACTGATTTTAGTACTGAACAGTTTAGGGTTAAAGGAAGAAACTTGACTCATGGAGCTTAGGAAAAGAGGTGTAATTGGTTTCAAAGAAAATAATGAAAACTAGGCATGGTGCCCTAGAGTCTCTTGGAGTATTATAAAGGTGAGCAGAGAAACAGGTGGCATCTAGAGGGGATTTAAACTTGAGGAGGTGGGGCCACAATACTGTTCTGGTCATCACTCCTGTGTGGGGTCAGTTAGTAGGTGACCCTGCCTGAGAATGTGCTTCTAGAGTAACACAGGCTGGAGTCCCCTCAACGTTTCAGATCTACTCTCCCTGGAAGTGGCAAGGATACCCCCATACTCAGCTGGGAAATACTACAGAATTTCTACTAAGTCATTCACTTAGTGGGAGTACAGTTGGGATAAGAGCTCTTGTGGTTCTAGACCTCAGGGTCCTACCCCTGTCAACTCTCACAGAGGTGAGTAATGAGAAAAAGAATCTGCATGGGTAAAATCTACTTTTCTCAGATACTTATGTGCTTCAGAAAACATGGCCCATACAAATAATGGCATGACTCTATTCTGGTCACCTTTTATTTTTCCTCTGCTTTCATTTGGTCCACGGCCTGAGAAAAGGCTCCAGGGTAGTTAAAAAGCTGCATAGTGGTTGGGGTGCCTGAGTGCCTCAGTGGATTAAGCATAAGATTCTTAATTTTGGCTCAGGTCATGATCTCCTGGTTCGTGAGATCGAGCCCTGCTTCGGGCTCACAGACCATGCTTGGGATTCTTTCTCTCCCTCTCTCCCCCCTCCCCCACATGCTCACTAGTGTTGGCACTCATGCTTTCTCAAAATAAACTTTAAAAAAGCTACCTAGTGGTGACAGGGAGGGGTTAGACAGCAGCCCTTACACTAGGGGGGATGCTACAGAAGCCCCTCAAAGGCCACTGGGCTTGGAATGCTCCTAGTCATGCTTGAGAAGGAGCTTTTTAAAGAGAAACCCAGGATTGCACATCTTTGAGTTTCACCTCCTTAACTATGAAGTAACTCCATTAGGGGGTCTGCACAGGTAGAACCCATGCATACAGATCCAAAGTGACCTTATTCTGGTTCTTCTCCAGGATCATGGCAGCTTTCATGGTGTCCAGGATTTAACCCTGCTTATCTTGGGATGGCTTCTGCAAGTCTAGGCAAAGGGTGTGACCACTGCATTGCTTTTGTATTTTCAAGAGACATTCAGCACCCTTGTACCTTTCCTTGACCAATTCATGAGGGAAATGGCCCACACCCTCTAAGCCCTGTCCTCGTGGTTGGAACAGAAACCCAGAGTAGGTGTAGGAGGCCTGCAGGTGCAGATTGACTAGGTAGTTGCTGGTGACTTCCACCTCAGTGGACTAATTCTGACAATCATGGTTGACTGGTAATAAGGAGCAAAGCTCAAAACCATGTTGGCTGGTTGCAGAGGCTGAGGATGGCTGAGAAAATTGTCCTTGTTGCAACTAGAAAAGAGGTTGGAGGATGGCCAGAGGCTGGAAAAAGGGGTGTCTCCAGGTCTGTTCCTTCCAAACACTGTTGAAGCAAGAGGCAGGTCCATGGGGCTACTGGGCACACTCCAGTAACGTTGTTAACTGAGTGTTCCTCCTTTAAAAATCAAGTTGCTTAGTAGAGCCACAGGCTGCAGCCTCCTGAATGTCTCCAGAGGGAGACCTGCATATAGACCTTGTGTGGAGACCTGAGCACAAAACTGTCCTTCATTCACAAATAACATGAAGTCTTGGTTGCCTACCTAAGCAGGTCTGGAATGCTCTACCATGGTGTTTTTTTGTTTGTTTGTTTGTTTGTTTTTTTTTTAAATATTATCTTTGAGAGAGAGACATACAACATGTTTGGGGGAGGGTCTGAGAGAGAGGGAGACACAGAATCCAAAGCAGGCTCCAGGCTCTGAGCTATCGGCACAGAGCCTGATGTGGGGCTTGAACCCACAGACCACGAGATCATGGCCTGAACCAAAGTCGGACACTTAACCGACTGAGCCACCCAGGTGCCCCATGGAATGCTCTACCATGGTGTTTACCACTGTTCAAGGACAAGGCTGGGGCAACAGAGCCAGAAGAGCCTCTTACTGAGGCTACTCTAGACCCTAGGCATGAGTATACCGTTAAGTCCTTAGAGTTGAGCACAGAGGAAGAGCTCCTGCCACTGAGGCCTATGTATGGCCTTTGTGGTAGGCATTGTGATGTTCTGATAAGATCCTAGCTGAACAATTGAAGACATTTTGCCTTCTCTTCTGGAATGATAGTTGGCAGACCAGCATTGTATATAACCCTCCATTGTGCTTGCCTTGAGTGCCCTCCCCCTCCCCCTCCCCCTGTGCACTGTGCCTGACCCACATCCAGCCCCAATCAGTGTGGAAGTAGGATAGCCTGGCCCTGCCACTGTAACTTGGGATGACCCTGAAAGGCCATCCTAGGTTTAACATGTCCTATAGCTGAGCCTTAAAGAGGTTGCATTGCAGTTCAACTTCACCCTCTGCCGATCTGGCTTCCTTTCCCTCCCCAGGTGGTAATGCCTCAAGAGGATTCTCTAAGTTTCCTGCATTTTTCTCCATCTTCCTAGGGAGCCTACCCTGTGACTGCTCTCATTCCTGTCTCCATGATCCCCTGTGAGTAAGCATGGGCTGGCTTTAGAGACAGGCTAATATCCTCAATCTTGCTTGTTTCAGGTCTCTGCTTACAAAAATAGACTATGTCCTCTCTCTCCTTTGTGAAGTGGGCAAAACTGCCTGACCATCTGCCACTGGGACGGCTTTCCATTTCCCACTCCCTTGCAAACCCTCCATTGAATGCAGCCATAACCCAGGTTTGCATGTTTTCCTCTGTTAATACCCCAAGAGGCAATAGGTGGTTTGAGAGAAGGCTGGCAAATGAATGGGGGAGGGAAAGGGTACTGGGAGAGTCTGAACTACCTGTTAATGGAATACGCTGTGCCTTTTGGAGTTATTCATATTTGGTGTTTAATGTCATACTTGTTTTTATGATGTAACATTGTGGTGCTTGCCTAACTCTGAACTGAGACATCCATGTACTGGGTTTTATCTGATCTATCACATCTTAGGGTCATGTGGTGTCCCATGGTCAAGATTTGGTTTCTGATGGAGTCACACAGCAATCCAGCAGTTATTCACAAGAACAAGGCATGGTCTTGCTTCGGTACCCTACTCATCTGTGTGTGTGTGTGTGTGGTTTAATCACTAGGACTGTACAAGGCTCTATATAACCTCTGTTAACCATGGAAAGTCCAGTATCTGAGTGCTGTGCTTATAAGGCCCAAGGCAGAACAACTTAATACCTGCTACAGAGTGTACTCTTGCTCTGGGTTCTACTTATTTGACAGCTTGTAGATAACCTGGTAAATGAGTCTGAGTGGTACTCATAAGTTTGTTTCCAAAGCCTGAAGAGGTGGACCAGGAATTGGATCACCTACTTCTTGGTGCGTGGTGGAAGGTCTTAGTAACTTGCCCTTCACCTTAGAGGGAGTGTTCTGATCTGCTCAATTGATGTGTCAACCCTGGACTTCAAGGAGGTGATTATCTCCAGCCTCTGGTACTGATATGTATTGCTAAGTCCTCTAAGGTGCTTGCTTCTTGCTGTTTATCTCCTACAAATGCTGTTAATACCATATAGCAGTGTAGTGGCAGGTGGGGCACCAAGACAAGATCCTTGTGGACTTCTTGCCATGAAGGACAGTTGGCATAACCACGAACTTAGTGAAGGTGTGCTGTGGTACACGCCAACTAAAGGCAACTGCAACAAGAGTGTTGCTGAAACTAGTCTTGCAAGTCTGACTTTATCTTCTATCTTACTGTTGGGATTATACCACGTGAATGAGGATTGTGTCACTCAAGAGTCAAGTTCTTGGTGTTTCTCACTTGGACTTTTCCTGTGTGTTTTATTTCCTAAGGTTTGGCCATGTGAATGTTCCCTCCCTCAGTAGCAGGACTAATATAACGTTTTGGTATAAATACCAATTGTGTGAAGTCCTAACCAACATTAGGTCATCTGTAGGTTTCCTCCGTTGTTGTGCTAAAACTTAAATTTATTACGGTAGGTCTTGTTCTAAGTGCATAATGCTGCCTTAACTCTAGGCGTGATGTTGTACAACAGATCTCTAGAACTTATTCCTCTTGTATAACTGAAACTTATACTATACAAGTGGCTAACAAGTTCAGTGTTATACACTTATACAAGAAACTTATACAAGCCACTAACAAGTTCAGTGGCTAAACAGCTCTATGGTCTTTGCCAGTAGTTTCCTGGTACCTCCTGGTAAAGCGGGATCTGAGGGGATCTGGGAAAAAGCCCCTCATTGTCCATTACAAACTAGGGTTTGTTGCCAAATTCATTGATACTTCAGAAAGAGCAGGCATCTTTGGAGTGGGAGGTCCTGTTACCCCTACTTCTGAATAGATAATATCTGTCTGGGGCTCAGACTTCCCGAAGTGAAGTCATGCATGCATGTGGGCTTCTGAACAGTGTTCTGCTTGAGAATCTGAATGCTGGTGTCAAATCACTTCTAGAGGTCCTTGACACACTATAGAAACTGAGAAATGATTTTTCTGCATCTCAAAATAATGGAATGTTTCTTCCAAGAAGCCAGTAGAGAAGCTAGGTCTGTGCTTCCTAGTGATTCCTAGTACTCCGTGCTAGATTCCTAGTGCTTTAGTTTCAAAAGGATTGCATGGCACTATAGTAGTCCTGCCACCATTTATTTATTAATATAACTTATTGTCAAATTGGCTAACATAGTGTGTACAGTGTGCTCTTGGTTTTTGGAGTAGATTGTCATGGCTCATCGCTTACATACAACACCCAGTGCTCATCTCAGCAAGTGCCCTCCTCAATGTCCATCACCCATTTTCCTCTCTCCCCCACCCTCCCATCAGCCCTCAGTTCTCTGTATTTAAGAGTATCTTATGGTTTGCCTCCCTCCCTCCCTCTCTGTAACTATTTTCCCCTTCCCTTCCCTCATGGTCTTCTGTTAAGTTTCTCAAGTTCCACATATGAGTTGAGAACATGATGTCTTTGACTTCATTCAGCATAATACCTTCCAGTTCCATCCATCCATCCATGTTGCTGCAAATGGCATGATTTCATTCTTTCTCCTTGCCAAGTAGTATCCCGTTGCATATATAAACCAAAACTTCTTTATCCACTCATCAGTTGGACACTTAGGCTCTTTCCATGATTTAGCTATTGTTGAAAGTGCTGCTATAAACATTGGGGTACGTGTTCTACCACCTTTTAAAATGTTTACAGTATTCTTTATTTGAACTGATCTGGGTATCATGTCAATTTTATAATGGGAACTTAAGCTTCCCAGGTGCCCTAGAAATTACCCTTTACTAAGACCTATATTTATATTCTGAAACACTCCTTGTCCAAACCTGAGCTTTTATTACCTCAGCAGATGACCAGTGTCGTGGGGCAGCAGTAGCACCTTGTCTGGGGAACTCTCATGTGGATTGCTGTGGGTAAACACTTGGTTTTGCAAGGATGAATGAATTCAGGGAGTCCAGCTTACAGGTGTGAGTCAGGACTTGAAGCTCTCAAACATTAAGAGATTCAGTAGGAGATAATCAGAGCTTTTGTTTTCTTCATGTGCTGGTGATGCTTTCAATGACAAGGATGTTGAGCAACTTGCAGAACTTGGCACAGGATTAAATTAGGAAGCAAATAGAAAATGAGGCAATCTCAGAGTACCATTACATGTTTCCTCTTTGAATTAAATTTAGACTTTACATGGAAAAAGTTTGTCTCATAACTTTTCTTTTGAGGTCCCAGGAAAATGAGTGGCTCCTTGTCTTCTGACTCTTCTGCTTGGTTAATGCTTTTACTCTGGGATCTAGAGCTTTCTCCAATCTGTCCAAACAGCCCCTGGGAATGCAGGTCTACAGAAAAAGCTGCTTGCATGGTTTGACATTGTGCTCTGACCTACATGCCTTTGGCCTCCTTTGAGCTCTAAATGAACCACACAGAAGTTCATGAATGTAAATTATGGTCTCGATATTCAAGATGATCTAGAGGTCAAAGTAAACTTTGGAATGGTCAGAGAATGATTTCCCTTTGAGCCAGGAAAGCTACCTAGCACTGGAATCTCCTTAAACACTGGCCACCTGGAACTTCAGCCTTAAGTCTTTAAGGCAGAGTAGATATCCATGATGTGTACCCAAGGACATTATGTGGGGAAAAATACCTGGTACATGTTGGGAGAACTCAAGTTCTAAACCATGATGCTGGTTAGAAGGGGAGTATGAAAGTTCTCCCCCTTGCGTAACCACAGCCTTGGGCATGAGCCTTCATGGTTGGGGGATTCCTGGTAGCAATGACTGAGGTGGGGATGGGGGTGGCTACAGAAAAACCTCAGCTCCCTGTAGAGTATTTTGCCTTTCAACAGACCACATCTATCCACCTGCTTTCATGAGGCATTATTTATCACAAAAATGGGACCTCCTGGGGGTATGCACATCCTCTTACTAGAGTGACTTTCAAAAGATCAAGGTTATAAACTTTGCTACGAAGTCCTAGCTTGGTCTCCTCACTAAAAGCTGAGCCTTGACCCCCAAAGGCTTCACAGGCAGTTCCCAGTGACAGGAATGGAGAGTCTGAGGAAATGGAAATGAGGAGAGGAGTGAACATGGGCATATACTGAGCTGGTTGCTGAGTGGGACTTGATTTCTTGGAACCTTCCAGAAGCCTCTAGAATGATTGTTTTCCTCTGAAGATCAATGGGAAGAAGTGCCTTTCTTTCACTGGCTGATAGAGAATGCTAACATCCCCTGGATATTCTTAGGTCATGCATGTCTGCCTGAAGAGCAGGCTCTTATCAGCATCCCACATTGCTCTGTGTAGGAAGCCCTGGACAGAAAGAATATGCTCAGCATAGGCTCAAGAGAAGGTGTCGGCATTGAGTCAAAGCAAGCAGAATGTCTCAGAGGTATGGGCAACCAGATGAAGGGTGTAGCCCAGTGTTTGTATGAGAAACAGGCAGTCAGGCCCATGAGGTGCTGGTTTTTCTTATTTGCAGCTGGGAGCTATAGTAAAGACTTCTTAGCATCTCAGTCTGGAGTAAGTACTCCAACCCTGTCTGGGAGCTTGTGATAGTCTGTGTCCTGTAGGCCTCCTAGCAGATGGACCTACAGAAGTTTGTGTTTGGTACTGTGAGGAGCTCAAGTGTCTGGCTATAAGACCTTGGAGGTTGGGGAATGGCTACTGCTGGCCACTGTGTGAGAGGAGTAGCCAGAATGGGTAACCTTATCCCTATCACTCAGGTCTGGATGAGTCCCTAAAGTCCCATTAAAACCTCTTGGGCTATCTTACAGCCTGGATGGCTGGTGACGCTTAGACCATAGGTTCCTCTGTGTTTAAAATTTGAACCAGTTTCTGTCCAGATGTGATCAGCTCAGAATATGTATTCTTTATGTAACTTTTGGACTTGAGGATAAGATGGTCAGAGGATCTTGAGGATAAGGTTTGAACAGTATCAAACCAATACTTACCTGGATATAGAGTAGATGAACTAGAGACCACTTAAGGAGGTGCACTCTAGTGTTCTTATCTACTTGGAGAAACCCCCTCCCCACACAATAAAGTATGTTATTACATAGTAAAAACTTGCCCAAAGGACTCAATCCTTGACTAGAAATGTATTTTAAAGTGAGTGATACAAAAAATTCAGAGGGAGACCCAGGTTTTTTTGGGTGAAATTTCCAGCTTTTGCCCTCAAGAGAAGCCATTGAAAGTTGCTTTTGACCCAGCACAGAAGCTCAGAATTGGGGTATATCTTGGATGCCATGTGCATCAGAGCCAGATAGCTTATCAGGGACCTAACCATGTTGTCATTCTTATCCAACTTCATTGTTGGAGATCTCCTTCTCTGGAAGCATGCAGAGGGAGGGGGAAGGTGCTGGTCAGTTGGACTTCAGTTGAGATTAGAGTGGCTTTTGATCAATGGACTCAAATTTCTTTCTTTGAGGGGGTGTCTGGGTGGCTCAGTCGGTTAAGCATCTTTGGCTCAGGTCATGATCTTGTTCATGGGTTCAAGCCCCATGTCGGGCTCTGTGGTGACAGCGTGGAGCTGGCTTTGGATTCTGTGTCTCCCTCTCTCTGCCCCCTCCCCTGGTTGTGCTTCATCTCTCAAAAATATTTTAAAATTTGAAATCAATCTTACTTTGAGTTGTGTAGGCATTTAATAACTTTATCCCCAGCTGTTCAGGGTTGCCCAGATACTTGTGTTACAAAAATGCTCTGGTGAGATTATCTTAGTTTAAAACAGACAGCTAATCATTTGGGTCATATCTTCTGAGTATAATTGTAGTGGCTTTGTGGTTTTTTTTTTTTTAACTAAAGTTTATAAAGGGGAGAGAAGTGATAACATTACCCTGTTAAAGCATAGAGTCTAGTAGTTAGGGCTGATGGCAATGTAATGCGTTCCCGGAATTCTACATGGCAAAATGTTTGGATTTCCTTGGCCCAGACTCTCCTGATGTAGGCTATCCCCTGGTGAAATCAATGCAAATTGGCTCAAGTTCTCCTGACTAGTCAGAGTTAGTCAGGAGATGGTAGTAACTGATACATGTCAATATTTCTCCTCAAATTCTCCTAGAATCCCCCTGCTAGGGGACTACCATTCTTGAGTTGTAGGATATGAATGACTGGCTCTTATCAGTTAGACACCAAGAAAACCTCAAGGTGAGGCTCCTCAAGGACCAGAGTGCACTGTGAAAGGGCACAGGAATCTCCTGGGGACAACAGGGAAACACAATTACCAGAAGGAAGGTTTTCTCTTGAAGCCATAACCTCAGCTCTGCATTTCTCCATCTTTCAGCAGACATTTGGAGAGGGACCTACCTACTGCCTCCCAGAATTGTCTTCATTCTACTCTGGAGTGTCTCTATTCTGTCCTGTCTTTCCCAAAGGGTAAAAACTAACTTCACAACCAAATGTTGAATTGTGTGGTATTGAGAACACCAGAGGGCTCATGTGCTAGGCTGTTGTCCAGGGCATGTTTGCATTGGGTGCCTGCCCAGCTTTCTTTAAACTAGTCCTTTCTGGGAGAAACCAGTACTTAAGCATGAACCACAGCTCCATGCAGCAGCAGTGCCAGATGACAAGATGCTCTCATAGGCCACTTTTGAGTCAGTTAGCAAATGCTGCCAAGATCTGTTTGACAACGACTCCTTTTCCTCATAGGCCGATGAGTTGGAAGGGGCAGTTCTGTTCATGTGCGCTCCTGAGATCCAGATTATGTACTTGGTTGATTTCCAAGCAGGAGAAGTGCACTGTTGGGTTTGTCCTGTTATTTCTTCAGCATGCTCTGTGGGAATGAACTGTCCACTAACATGAAGCAGCCAGACTGAGCAAGGAGGAACTTGATGGCTCAATACCACAAGAGGAACTCTATCCAAAATAACTTTTCCTAGAAATGACCCTCAGTCCTGGTCAGTGGGATGCTCTGTTTTTCCAATTTGCCTGACAGGGTAGATACTCCCTCTTTTCACTTCAATTGCATCAGGTGCTCTTACTTGGAGTGAACTGAAATCCAATCTTCTATTTTAACCCAGGGATAGATGTCTTAGTACTTAAAGCAAGAGTATGCTTATGTGGCTCCCTCTTACTGAAGAATAAGGAAAAGGGCATGCAAAGGAAGCACTGTTTTCCACATTACCTCATCTACCATGACTTGCTTGTCCCCCGAGGGAATAACTATGCCTCCTTTCTTGCAGAAACGGTCAACAAAGCAAGCCCAGCCTGAGTTCACCTTCATTCCTCATTTTGTCTGGCATGTCTTGCTGTGAAGGAATAAATTAGATTTGAGGAAGACTTTCAGTTCAAGGGCTGCATTATTCCATGCTCTGTGTCTAACCAAGAAGCCATTATAGGTAATATGCAGGATCTTAAATTGTTTTGTGCCACAACTGGTCTAGTCAAGGAAAGTAGGATGAGAGAAGGGATTGTCACCTCTGTTATCTCCATTTTTATTTATCTAGAAGTGTCTTAGCTCTACTTCTCAAGGACATTTTAATTAGATAAAGAACTATTGCTTGAAAGTCTTTGAATACTTTGAATATGTAGTTCTTCCACTTCCTGGTGTCCCTGGTTTCTGATGAGAAATTGCCTCAAGCTTCTTAAGGATCCTTTGTATGTCATGCGTTAGTGTTTAGCTTTCAGGATTTGGTCTTTCAACAGACTGATGTATAGCTCTGGGTCCCTTTACATTTATTCTACCTGAAGTTCATTGAATAGTTTGGATGTGTCGATAAATGGGGAAGTTTATAACCATTTCTTCAAATATTCTTCCCTTTTCTATCCTCTCCTTGGACTAGCATTATGTATATGCTAGTATGTTTGGTTGTCCCACAGGTATCTGAGGCTTTGCTCACTTTTTCTCATCCTCAGACTATAATCTCAACACCTATCTTTGATTCTATCAGTTCATATCTGCTATTGAGCCTCTTAGGTGAATTTATTGAACTTTTCAACTCAAAAATTTCCATATGGTTCTTTAAAAAAAAAAAAAAAAAAAAACTTCTGTAGAGGGCGCACCTGGGTGGCTTAGTTGGCTAAGCATTTGCCTTTGGTTCAGGTCGTGATCTCATGGTTCATGGGTTCGACCCCTGTGTCAGGCTCTGTGCTGACGGCTTAGAGCCTGGATCCTGCTTCGGATTCTGTCTCCCTCTCTCACTGTCCCTTTCCCCACTCATGTACACTTGCTTTTGTGTGCGCTTGCTTTCTCTCTCGCATTCAAAAATAAACCTTAAACTACAAAAAAAAACCCCAAAAAACCCTATTGATCTACCTGATGACATGCAGTTCTCATACTCTACAAATGATTTCCTTTGCTTTGAAAATATTTAAAATAGCCAGTTTAATATAGTAAGGATAACAGCTGGGCTTTCTCAGGGACAGTGTCTACTGACTAAATTTTTTCCTGTATGGGCCTGATTCTTTGTATGCTTTAACTTTGTTAACCTGGATATTTAAAATGATCAGCAAATCTAGAGATTATTGGTAACTCTGGGAAATTAGACTCATCTACCCCCAGTGTTCAGTGGCTTTTCTTATTTGAGGTCTTATGTTCAGACCCTGAACTTTCTGCTCAGTTACCTTAATCACCTAAAGTTTGGACAACTAATTCCTCAAATGCTTTGGACTAAGAAGTCTTTCAGTTGTGGATGAGGAGCTCTGTGTGTGTTGGGGTACAGCTTTAAGTATGTGACAGTTATAACTCTGCCTTAGCCTTTATTTTGCACTGCGAGAACCTCAAGGTCAGCGAGGAGAGGACTAGGGCTTTCTCAGGTCTTTCCTAAAGGTGTGCAAGGCCATGCATATGTATGTGGCCTTCTAAAGTACCAGAAGTATGCTGGAGGATTTCAAAGTCCCCTGTGAGCATCTCCTGCTCGTCTTCTAAGTTTTTGATTAGTATCTTGTTTGCCCCATCTGGTAATGTGGCCTCAGAAGTGTGTTAATTACTGTTGACTTTTCTTTTTTGACAAACACAGAGGGGATAGGGCTGTTTCTAGTGAGCCAACTTTAAGGTCAACTAAAGACCATTTTTAAGAATAGGACTGGAAAGTGCCAGACATCTTAAATAGTTCCTAGTTTCTGGGGCCAGGAATTTTTATGAAGATCCAAAACACTGAAGATCCAATTTCCCCCCTGGAGTAGCTGATAGGCTGTTTTCCACAGCTACCATGGTTGTAAGGTGCTAGTTTTCAAGTTTACCGCAGAGCTGGGGAGAAAATTGGAATAATTGAAATAGGACAAGTTAAAATGCCACAAAGCTCACTGTTCTTAAGAATTCAAGAAAAAAATGTACGTAATACTCTTTAGATTGTTGCAAGCATCTGGTTAATTTCCAGAGTCCTCGAAAAGTTGTGACTTCTAAAAAAATTTTTTTGGGGGTCATGTTCTCCCTGCTATGGTATAGATTTTTGGAGATCATTTCCCTGCTATTCTGGAAGTGCTTCTTCCACTGTGCTGACATTGGAAGGGGAAATTCTCCCAAAGCTATTTTGTTTTGACTTAAAATCCCAGGTCTCTGTGTGTAGGGTGTGTGTGACACACATCATGAGACGCCACTGGATACAGCCTGGGTTGGTGTTTCAACCTGCCTATCTGACATTCTTATCTTTGTCTCATTAAGGGTTTTTTTTTTTTTTTTTTTTTCCATTCCAGAATACTTGGGATGGTCAAGGTGATGTTTTTCACCAGAGCTGTACTATAAAAGAGGGTAGCACTCCAGGTTAACCCCAGACATTGTTACTAGATGTTGATTTTTGTGGGGAATATTGACTGTTACCCTGGGGCATTCTCCTTCTCAGGGCTCCCACACATTTGCCTTCAGACCTGAAGGGGCTATAATGTCTTAAGGGTGGTACCTTAAATTTATACGGAGGAAGCAAAGGACTGAATGCAGAAAGTTGAACTAGGTGTCCCCTACAACTTGCTTTGGGCAGAAATATGATTGCCTCAGTTTGGGGGTAGTGCCTGACATGGCCAGTCTCAGCCCCTCCTCTGAGAAGATGGAGTCCAAGAGACCTGGAACAGAGTTAGGAAACAATTCCAGTCACCATAGTATCATTGATCTAGGCTTAAGTACAGTGAGACAAAATTGTGAGCCAGGAACACTTATACAGAGATGTTACCAGTAGATCCATACATCCTTTGTGTTCTCAGGGATAAGACCATTATATGTTTAGGGTGTCCTGTGTCCTTCCTGTTTCAGGAGTCCAATCTATTCAGCCTGGACAGTTTTCATCACAAGGAGTTTGAGGTTGCTATTTAGCATGATGAGGTGAGATTTTTGAGGAGGGAAAGTGGTTCTTCATGTTGATTCTGAATTTCTCTTCCTCTGATCAGAGCTACATACTGAGTCTTACTCAGTAGTAGCCTCAGTAATGAGTCGTTTGCCACTCCTACCAAGGTTGGCTCAAAGGGATGTACTTTGTGCCTAAGGCTGAGCAATCTTGAGATTTTGTTGAACCAAAGGCTTAAAAAACAAAACAAAACTGAAGAGCTGCTGGTGGGATGCAGGCAACAGGCATGTCACTGCCCATAACAGCTGTACCTAAAACAAGTGGGCAGAGTGGGGCATGGTACATGCCTAGCCTTGGCCACATCTGCCCAGTCATTATAGAAGAATGCCTAACTTGCTGGGTTCTCCTTCCAGGGAAAGGATGGGCTCAGTGCCTGCTGGAGTAAGGCTCTACATGACTCCATAGCTGATTCCACAACATCCATCCTTTTCTCATGGTGGCATTTCCTCTAGCCTACAAAGAGTCTCTTGAGGCTAAGCATCCCATTCAGCCTTGCCTCCATTTCTGCTTCCCAGCAATGCCTCTCAGAAAGCAATGACTCGTAATTCTGATAATGGGAGAATATCTTTACTTTCCTTAGATTCTAAGGATTGTTTGACTCCAGCCTCCTGTTTAAATCTAAATGATGAATGTGCATTGTTCAGAGATGTATACGTAGTCTTTTATCTAAGGTGGATCTCAAGCATTTTATAGGTGTGTGGGTGTTGGTGTGTGGTTAAGAGTTGAAGTCTTCCACCTCTCTACTACCTCCAGCTCCTGTCTTCTAGTGAGACCTGGTTAGGGGTGTGCTCCCTTCCTACTGAAGGGCCCATTTGTTAAATCAAGGAGGAAGAAGTAACATGATCAGAGCCTCTTTCACTTGTAGTCCTTGGCAGGGCCTAACCCAGGTGTGTGGTTGGCTGAGATCCTGTTGTGACCATCTAAGGTTAATGTTGCTAAAGCTATTTTGCTTGGACTTGTGCTCACAGAGGTGTGTATATATGAGGGCAGAGTTCTGATGTTCATCTGAGCCCTGGCTGGACAAGCCTAGGTCCTCTTTTTCTACCGGAGAGTCCTGTTCCTTTTTTCCCCCAAAGTTCTTTTCATCCCAGACTACCTGAGATCATGGGGGAGGGGAAGCATGGGTTCACCTTTTCATGGTCTAAAAAGTGTTTTTTTTTTTTTTTTTTTTCATTCCACCTATCTACCTTAAACAAGACCCACTGAATGTTGATTAACATGGATGATATTTATATTGTGGGCTTGGGTCATCAGAGTCAACTTCCACACCTGTGGCTGACTCTAGGCGTTTAGTGTCCTTCCTTTGGTGTGGTGAAGAGTAAAAGTCAAGAACCCAGCGACAGAGTCTGAGTTAGTCATGCTGGCATCCAGCAATCAGGAAGGGCTTCCCTGTTTGAGCTGATCTCCGGTGGAGCCACAGCCTTGGTCGCTTTGAGGCCTTGACACAGATGTCTTCCTTATGGAACCCCAACTCTGATGTTTCAAAGCATGAGTGGGTTGAGGATACTGAATGAAGGTAAAGCTATCTATGCTTGTGCCTTGATTTTCATCTGGTTCAGGAACAATTTGTGTAGTCTACTGGCTACCAGAAGAGTCCTATGCCATGTGATAGTGATAAGGGCCACAGACCAATTTTAGTGAAAGAAATTGTGCTGCTTTCTGGATGAGTTATTGAAGTTACTCCATCTGAAAGTCAATCATGACTTTTACAACTTCTATTTCAGAAAAGGATGTTTTTGTTTAGGGTTTTCTGATCTTAGCAGTTAGGGATGCTTCAGGAGTGACTAGATCAGAAAACTAACACTGGATATTCCAGTTCTATCCTGTTTTTGTGCTCAAGATAGTTAATGATCTCGAATTGTACTCCTAGGCCCAGACTGAGGATAAGTCAACGCTGATTTATAACTAAGCTTGGATCAAGGATTTTTTCTATAAAACTTAATTCCAGTATAGTTAACATACAGGGTTGTATTAATTTAAGTGTACAATATAGGGACTCAACATTTATATACATTACTCAGTGCTTGTAAGTGTACTCCTTAATCCCTATCATATATTTCACCTGTATCTATTCTCATGAGGCTCTCTATAACCCAGAGAGTCAGGTGAGTGGTCATGCACAGCAGGGCATATAGGTGTTCACCACCTGCCAATGCTGTGGAGGGGAACCTACTACCAAAATGCTATAAGGTCCTTAGCCACCCTTTATCTTAACTGGGGACCTGTTGACAGGGGCAGGTGAGGGTTCAAAATGAAGCATTGTCACATTAACTGTTGTGCTTCTCTTAAATAATCATTGAGGGTGGTGACAACCTAAGGTTATTCAAATGCTACTTCCCCTAAGTTCAGACTCCAGTCTTCCCTCTTGTTGCTCAGAAATATGTGGGACTTGCAGGTCTGACTGAAGAAGTCCTCTGGGAAGATTCTCTCCCAGCCCTTGTCTGCACACTGCAGTATAAGCTCATTGAGCTTGGTCTTCTAGACTCCTCTGCCTCAGCATGAGAGCAGTTTGTGTGTGGCTTCCCAGGAATCTCACACCTCAGTGCATAGAAGATGATGACCTTTGGAGGGCATGGCATATGGGGCTGTGATGCTGGGCTGAGCATGGAGTCTCATGTGATATGTCCAGTGTTGATATCCCTATCAGACTCTAGCTCTGAGTCCAATGTTGATGTTTCCCCTGGTGGACTGAAAACTTCTTTTATGGACCTAAGAATTGCCAATCTCCTCCAATGTATAAGCAGTTTATACAAAACTGAGCTTTGCCAAAGTACAGAGCTTTGATTGAGCCTCTTTCACTGCATTTTACCCTAAGCCCAATGACCTCTTCTTGCATACAGTGAATAGGGAAATGCTTGGGTTTCCACATAGCTTGTAGGGAGGATATTGAGCTGTAGGTAGATTTCAGGTCCTACCTCTATTAGCCTGCAGTACGGGCTCTGTGCAGAAAAATAATAGGTAAGCAGCAGATGGTCAGCACCAGTGAGAGCACTCTTGCACCCTCAATAGCCCTGTGAGAACCAGAACATAAAACCACCCAGGGAAGAATTGCATGAAGACCAGAGGCTGTCAAAGAAGGTTCCTGAGTTTTGCTTCACCTGCTAGAATAGCAGGCAACTCAAGGTGAAGGGTTTAAATCTGCCCCATCAAAAAATATTCTTCCCTGAGACCTCTTCCTGTTTCTGATGTGAATAATTTCTAGATGGTTCTGTGGAGGCTGTAATGATCAGTAGTCTCTTAAAATGAGCAGGCAATTCTACCTTCAGAGTTAAGATACTTTGGCTCCAAAACTATGCTATATTGAAATGTTACACCAGTCCTATGGGTCTTAAAAACACCTTTGTTCATTAACCCATGACAACACAGGTTGGAATCTCTTAAGGGGTGGGTAAATCCTTGGAGCCATATAGCTGATGGAGCATGCTGTGGGATCCTGACATAGTCACTGCCCATCTCCTAGTGAGCAGCTCTGCCGTGAAGTGCTTCTTTGAATTTCGTTCGAGCATTTTCAAGTTGGTGCACACATGCAGGGTAATTTCTTAGCCCGGATCTGGTAAACTTCTCGGCAGCCTGGTTTCAGAGTCTGCTGAAGTCTACTCATCACAGGCTTCCTGCACTGTCCTCCTCTCCCCACCCATCCTATGAATTTCTATTCCATCAGGACTGGGGAAGTGGATGTACATGGAGAGACCTGAAACCATCATCCTTCTATGATTAGACAAAGAACTGCCTTGCCATTTTTAAGCAAGTCTGGTCCATGACCTCAATCCTTAGGTGATTCCTTAGACTAATGAGCAGATCATGCCCTCATCACAGCTCACCTTGTGAGTAGCAGATTGTTTCTTGAAGTGACAGATGTGAATCTGCTCTAACAGTTTCTCAGGTCACAGGTAGGTGCTGCATCTTGGAAATTCACCCAGAGGGGGTGAAGGCTTGAATGTAGGAAGCACAGAGTAGAAGCTCCTGCTTTATCTCTGATTCCTTTAGAGCCACTGAAACTTCCAGGAGTCTGGGGACAGTGGTGATGGTGGTCAACACCAGTGTCTTCTCTAGGTAGGAAGGCCCAGTGCTCCAAAGAGTAGCATTCTGAGTCAATCCTTAGCATCTTGGTGTTGGAACCCTGGGCCTGCCAGGCCGATGGGGTAAAATGTGAGCTAGCACTACTTTCTGTGTTGTGCTGACAGCTGCTGGTCTTGCATTCCAGGACTTTCACGTTTGTGCTCTGAGATTTCTTTGAGGTTAGAGAAAGACTCAAAGCTGTTTGTCAGAGCATGTTGATCCACTGCTCCTGCGAAGTAGGGACCTCACCATCCACTGTGAAATACAAGACCTCTTGTACATCTTAGCTGCCCTGGGGGAGAAATTGAGAATGAGATTAGTAGTCTTAGGCAATTCACTTGGTTACCTAGGAAGAGTACCTGTTAGGGAATAGAAAAAGACTAATTTCTCTGGAATAATTTGAATATAATGGATGCATTTCTAGCTGAACTGGTCATAGAATCTTATAAGGAAATAACCCAGGTCCAGAGATTTTGGAAGGTTTTTAGTTGTGTATTTAGTTTTTCATGTAAAATGTTTACAGTAAATTTCAATAGTTTGAGTCAAGTTACTTAAGCCTGCATGTTTGAACTAAACTCCATGAAACTCCTTTCTAGGTTGGGATGCTAGGAGGCTATGTTGCTATTTTTATTGCCTTAATTTTTTCATCAGTGCTGTCAGGAAAACAATAGTTAGGAGGCCTATTGTTTGAAATAAATTTGAGTTAGCATGGATTCCCCTGAACATAGATCCTGAAATAAGAATTTTGGACAGGTACTAGATTAACTTACTGTGTTTGTGTAACAAATGACCACCAGGTTAGGGGCATAAGTGAAGGCAAATTTATCTTAGAGTTCTGGAAGTACAAAATCTGAAATGGGTCTCTTAGAGAAAAAGTGTGGGCAAAGTGACATTTGTTCTAGTGGCATCAGAGGACTGTTTCTCCTCCCTGCACCTTACAGAAGCCTTCAGAAGTCTTTGGCTGTGGCCTCTTTTAGCTTCAAATTCTGGACCTGTGCGTCTGAACCTTAGACCTTTTTGCTTTTGTGACTACATTGGGCCATGTGCATAATCCAGGATGATTTCCTTGATTTAAGGTCCGTTGATTAGCAACCCTCATTCTTTCTGCTTAAATTCTTTTTGTCGTGTAACCTGACAGGTCTACAGGCTCAGAGGATTAGGATGTCAACATTCTGGGGGGATGATATGGGTCTACTTGATAGTATTTTATTTGTAGTGATCCCAGGAAACCCAGAGGTGAACCTGTGGGAAGTTGAAGGGAGTTACCTACCGAAGTGGGTAGTATTAAACTGGTCACCTACAGAGGTGACTGGAGCTCAGCCCCATTTGGGACCTTTAGGAGGCATTATGTAGAATGCATCTCATAATTGTCCCTAATGGGGTCAAGAGTCTGGTATTTTACCAGTAACTCTATTGACTATGTTCTTTGCAATTACTCCTTGTGTCATCCATCCATTTCCTTGCACTGCTGAATTGTGGCTTTGCATGAAAACAAGGGCACGGAGATGGTCAGGGTGTGGCACTGGGCCAGCCAACACTTCTAGTAGAATGCCAACCTCCTGCATTTCCCTTTAGGCAAAGGAGGGACTGGTGCAGTGTTTACTACAGCAAGGTGTTCCCTATACTATCTTCCAGTGATCAGGGCTTTCCCCCCTCTTATGGGAAGATACTCTTTACATTCTCTTAGATCCCATTCAGCTGTGTCCCACAGTGCCTGCCTGTATTAAGTATCTTAAGATGCCAAAAATGAACAACAGATTCTCATTGTATTCAAAAGATGACTGGTCTTTAGGATTCATTCTCTTCCACGTTAAAAGAAAATGGGAATACCAGTAAAATCTTGGCTTGCAAGTATAATTCGTTCTGGAAACAAGCTTGTAATCCAAAGCACTTGTATATCAAAGTGAATTTTCCATAGGAAATAACTGACTTGTTCCACAATCCAAAAAAATCCTATAAAAATGACTATAACACTGTAATACAAGGAAGAAAATAAAAGAAAAATAACCTACACTTCCTACACTTTTGAAAACCTTTGTGGCTGGTGTGAGGGAGACAAGAGAGGATTATTGTGTAGGACAACTTTCACTAATGGAATCACTGCTATCTGTTGGCTCAGTGGAATCTTTTTCTATATGGCGGCCATTGTATATGCTTGCACGGGTGTTGACTACAGTATTAATAAACTTGTCACATACTGTACTTAATGTAACTGGCAAGGAGGCAGCAGAGGAAAGGGTCTATATCTGTAGACAGCCTGACCTAGTATGAAGCAAAGCATCCCTAAGCAATGCTTAGGGGAAATGGGAAAGCAAAGGACAGTCCATAGGTGCTTTGAAGTGACAAACTAGTGCCAGTTGTGGGCACCTTTCAACATTGTAAAAAAAAAAAAAAAAAATCACTGATTTCTGCCAAACACTGTGGTCTGAGACCAAGCATCTGAGCATGGAAGGTGATCACCCACAATCAGAAGAGCGATTGGCTCATTTATGGTCGTGTGATGTTCAGCATCACTACTCCTATTGAAAGACATGGCTCATTTTATTAAGCTAAAGTTAGAAATGTTTGATCATCTTGCAGGACACTCAGAACAAATTACTTGCAGTCCAAGGTTTTACTGTATATTTAAGGATATAAAGCTAAATACACCTCATCTAAGATCTTCATTACAAGTCATGGATTATTCTAAGATAAATGTTATAAAAGAATTCAACTCTGATTTCTCAGCATATAATAGAGATCAAGTTTAGATTTCCATATTCATGCAAATATGGTAATATGTCAACTGTTGCATTTCACTGCTATATGCCTCTGTATTTAGGGTGAAATGTGATCTACAACTTTTGTTTTCTAAGAAAGGTCTAGATCTGATTTGAATTCGAACAATTGATGCTGTTTATTTTATAAACATTCTTTCCTGATGTTTTACCTTAGCTCCCATTAATTCTAGTGAGCCTAGTCTGGTCATGCTACCCCATTCCCCTCCTTTAAAACTAAGATTGTATGGGAAAGGAAAAGTATATGTAAACTCCTTCTCCTGTTTGCAGTCTCTGGCAGGCCTAGGCTGTGTGCTGGGATTGGGCCCTGTGATGGCCCATAGAGGAAGCAGCTGCCAAGCATATTTGGCTCTGATTTGCCCACAGCTGTGGGTGGTGTTTGCCCCATTCTCCCCATTGTCCTAGTTCCTATTTGCTGGACAAAGCCTAGGTCCTTCTTTGACCCATGTCTTCCTGAAACTCCTATTCCTTAGGGCCCATAAATGACCATTTTTAAGCCAAAGTACTTAGATGGTCCAGGTGGAGTTTCCTACCACATGTCTGTTCTTGGAGAGAGACCTTTCATTTTACCCCCAGGGATATTGGTGACCTGGGCAGGATTTAAGGTGGACCTGGGTCACTCAAGTGATCTTTCTCTTATCTATGAAACTTGTGGATCCAGATCTCCTCCCTTTTCAACCTTCTGTACGTTGGACTGCCTTTGAGGGTGGTGGTGGTGGTTGAGGTTTAAAGTCCAGCAATGTCTATGCTGTGTACAGGGCTGACTCACTGGGAAATCCTGTATCTGATGGCATTTCCCCCTCTGTTCTGATGATCTTGATTTGGACTCCAGACATGGTTGCCTGGAGGTCTTATCACATGTATATCATCTTAATGGAACCTGACTCTCCTTGTTGGAGTGAGCTGGTTGATGAAGGATTTATCCAGTTAGGAAAACTTGTTGCCTGATGTCCTCCTATGAGGAAGGAACAGTGCATCTCATGGCCTCCAGACAAGTCATGTGGCCAGTGTCTGCCTTCTTTAAGGGCCACAGAATGCTGTTCATTTTTTTTGTGAGTAGGCAGGTTCCCCTTGCACTGTCTTCTCTAAGAATGGGGGATTTCCATCAGAAGTTATTCCATTGGTAAGCCCAGTCCTGTGGTCCTTCTTGATGGTATGTTTTAGAAAAGCTAGTTCTCAGGTTTTCTTGATTAAAAATTTTTTTTCTGAATAAAGTTGATGCAATGTGACCTTAGTTTCAGGTATATAACATAGTGATTTGGCTAATTTATGCATGGTTATGTTCACAAGTGTAGCTCCCAATTGTTCCCCATACATCATGATTATAATATCATTATGTTCCTTATGCTGTACCATTTATTCCCATGACTTACTCCATTCCATAACTGGAAGCCTATATCTCCTCCCCTTCACCCATTTAGCCCATCCCTGTACTACTCCCCTCTGGCAACCATCAGTTCTCTATAGGTCTGATTCTGCTTTTTCACTTTGAGATTTCACATGAGTGAAATTACATGGTATTTGTCTTTCTCAGTCTGACTTATTTCACTTAGCATAATACCCACTACATCCATTCTTGTTACAAATTGCACAATCTCTCTTTAAAAACTTAAATTTTTAAATTCCAGCTAACATGATATTACAGGTGTACAATATAGTGATTCAATGCTTCGATACAACACCCAGTACTCATCACAAGTGGACTCCTTAATCCTTTATCATGGCTATGTAATCCATCGTGTATTTGTCTATCAGTGGACATTTGTTACTTTCATATATTGACTATAATATGTAATGTTGCAATAGACAGGGATGCATATTCTCAAATTAATGTCTTCATGTTATTTGGGTAAATACCCAACAGTGGAATTAATTGGATCATATAGTATTTAAGTTTTTGAGGAACTTTCATACTGTTTTCCACAGTGGCAGTAGCAATTTGCATTGTCAAGAACATAGGTCAAGAGGGTTTTTTTCTCCATATCCTGGACATTTGTCTTTTTCCTAGCCATTCTGACAGGTGTATGGTGATATCTCACTGTGGTTTTGATTTACATTTCCCTGATGATTAATGATGTTAAGCATCTTTTCATGTTTCTGTTGGCTATCTGTGTCTTCAGAAAAATGTCTGTTCAGGTCCTTTGCCCACTTATTAGATCATTTGAGTTGTACATGTTCTTTATATATTTTTGATACTAATCCTCATCAAATCTCATCTGCAAATATATTCTATCATATATTTGCAAATATCTCCTTCATTCAGTAAGTTGTCTTTTTGTTGATGGTTTCTTTTTGCAAAAGCTTTTTTTTTTAATTTTTTTTTATTTTTAAAAAAAAATTTTTTTTTTCAACGTTTTTTATTTATTTTTGGGACAGAGAGAGACATAGCATGAACGGGGGAGGGGCAGAGAGAGAGGGAGACACAGAATCGGAAACAGGCTCCAGGCTCTGAGCCATCAGCCCAGAGCCTGACGCGGGGCTCGAACTCACGGACCGCGAGATCGTGACCTGGCTGAAGTCGGATGCTTAACCGACTGCGCCACCCAGGCGCCCCTTTTTTTTTTTTTTTTTTTTTTTTTTTTTTTGTATGGTCCCAGTAGTTTAATTTCTTGCTTGTGTTTCCCTTGCCTGAGGAGACCTATCCAGAAAAATGTTGCAACAGCCCATGTCTGAGAAATCCCTGCCTGTGTTCTCTTCTAGAATTTCTGTGGTTTCAGGTCTCACATTTAGGTCTTTAATCCATGTTTTAAACTTTTATATTTTAGCTGGCTAATACACAGTGCAATATTGGTTTCAGAAGTAGAATTCAGTGATTCATCACTTGCACACATCACCCAGTGCTCATCACAAGTGCCATCCATTTTGAGTTTATTTTTGTATATTACATTAAAAAGTGGTCCAGTTTTATTCATTTACATGTAGCTGTCTAGTTTTTCCAGCACCATTTATTGAAGTATAAAGTTAACAGTGTTGTATTAGCTCAGGTATACAACATGGAGGTTCCCCCAAAATCTGTTTCTTAGTGTTCAAGACCAGTGTGTTCTTTTTAAGTTTTTCTTTTTTTTGTTGTTGTTTTTGAAGGGGAGAGAGTGTGAGCGGGGGAGGGGCAGAGAGAGAGGTGAGACACAGATTTGGAAGTGGGCTCCAGTCTGAGCTGTCAGCACAGAGCCCAAAGCAGGGCTCAAACCCACAAACTGTGAGATCGTGACCTGAGCCTAAGTCAGATGCTTAATCGACTGAACCACCCAGATGCCCAGACAAGTGTATTCTAAATCCCCTTTATTTTTGTCCACTTACATCCCTTCTTGCAACCACAACTTTGTACTGTGTATTTAAAAGTCTGGGCTTTTTGGTATCTTTTTTCCACTGTTTGTTCATTTGTTAAATTCCACATAGTGAAATCCTATGGTATTTGTCTTTCTCTGACTTCACTTAGCATTATACTCTCTAGTTCTATCTATGTTGCAAATGACAAGATTTCATTCTTTTTTATGACGAATATTCCATTGTGTGTGCATATATGGGTGTATATACATATATATACCACCTGTTTATCAATCTATGGATGGACACGTAGGTTGCTTCCATACCTTAGCTATTGTAAATAATGCTGCAGTAAACATAAGGGTGCATATATCTTTTGAGTTAATGTTTTCATTTTCTTTGGGTAAATACCTACTATTGCAATTGCTGGATTGTAGGATAGTTCTACTTAACTTCTTGGGAGATCTCCATACTGTTTTCCAGAGTGGCTGCACCAGTTTGCATTCCCACCAACTGTGTACAAGGGTTCCTTTTATTGAATAGATGGTCTTTCCCTTATTGTATATTCTTGCCTTCTTTGTCATAGACTGACCATATAATTTTGGGTGTGTTTCTTGGCTCTGTTCTACTGATCTATGTATCTTTGTTCAGTTCCATACAGGTTTTCCTGATTCTGAGTGATTTGGCATCAATCAAGTTTGCCTAAAATCAGGAATTCAACACTGGATTTTCCAGGTCTCTTTTTTAGTTCTCACAAAGCTAACTATTTTGAATGTGCTATTGTTTTAAACTCTGTCCATCTAAATCAAAATAAAAACCTATTTCCTTGTATAACAATGATATCTTGTGATAGAAATAGATTATTTTCTAGACATAGGATATAGAGAAGTAACCTCCTGTGACTTGTACTTAAAGTTCTTCAGAATTCAGATAACTTGTCTCAGTACAACAGGAGCCATAGATGAACTGTCTTCCATGGATGGGACACTAATTTCAAATGCCTGAAAATGTATACTGTCCTCTACCTTATACTCTGGGTATGTCCTGACAGGTGTCTAGTGATTGAAGTGAAAACACTGTCTTGTACATTTTAGCCTTTACTTTTCCTGATGCTTTGAACAGAGTTCCTTCAAATGATCTTCAGCCACACTTATTCTGTCATTTATCCATGTCTTTCTATAGGGTATTGGCTGAATATTTATTTTTTTTTTACAAATTTTTTACAAATTTTTATTTATTTTTGAGACAGTGTGAGCAGAGGAGGGGCAGAGAGGCACAGAATCTGAAGCAGACTCCAGGCTCTGAGGTGTTAGCACAGAGCCCGATGCAGGGCTTTAACTCAAAAGTGGTGAGATCATGACCTGAGCAGAAGTTGGATGCTTAACCGACTGAACTACCCAGGTGCCCCATTGACTAAATATTTCCATCTGCTTTATGACTTCATATTCTCTGGCTAATATCTGCTGCTTTGAGGATTGTGGCTCTATCTCAATTTCTTGTTTTTAACCTCTTCATGGAGAATAGGTTAAGTTCTCTTAAACTGATGCCCTTTAGGTACTTGCTACCTTGTGCTGTGAGTGCTTGTGGTGGCCCCTACCTGAGCATATATCTTGGCAGAAAGGTTCTATTGATAAATACTACTACTTTTTGGTATTCGGCTGAGGTGATGTCCACTTGGGTTAAATGTGAAACTCTGTGGTACCTGAGTGTCCTCTGAAAATGAAATCTCAGATACTGTTTATTGGAACTTCTCCAAGATAAGCAAAGACCTAAAGGCTAGAAGTTTGGAGCTGGATGCCCTCTGTTGCTGTTCTCTGAATTTCTTTGGCACCAATAGCATATGAATGTAGAAGGCAGAAGTGGTACAGTGCTCATCATTGGCATCATTATTGCTTTTCTGGGAAGACAAGGTGCATCTGTGAGACATGGATAGAAATTAGGGAACCACTAAAGTCCCACAGGGTCACAATGATGGGAATTACTCGACTTTTGGCCCAAAAATCTGATTGAGGAGAGACTTTCTGGGTGGGAGAGGAAGCTGTTGGTCATGCCATCTGGGCATTAGCCATTTCTAGTTTAGTCTTGGCAATGATTTTCTGTGGAGAATGGCTGAGAGTATGGCTGTAATAAGAGGAAGATAATACTAGAGCTGTAATTTTCATAAGAGGCTGTTTTTCACAAAGAACTTGTTTTGCTAGTGTGCAGGGCAGATAGTTTGCTTCTCTTGGCATCCCTGCTGCCCAACCAGCTTGTGCAAAGCAGGGACCTCACTGGATGTCTGAGTCTGAAGACTCCTGCATCTTAATTCCTCTGGCTTTAGTAAAGTTGGTGAGCATTCAACCACTGGACTTTAGTCTACTTGGTCCTCAGGGATGAGACTACTTCTAAAGTGTCCTGTGTCATGATTCCCCCCTATATATGGAACCAGATCAATTTAGTCTAGGTAATTTTGCTGAGGGAGTTCAAGTTGCTTATGAACTCTTTGGAAACATATTTCTGAGCTTGTAATTGCCTCCTGGTATGTACTTGTAATTCTTCCTCATGCCTTAGAGAACAGAGCTAGAAGTTTGAACCTTAAATGGTGGACTTTTGTGATCAAAAATCTTGGCATGTTATAGTTCCACCTAATGGAGCCCTTGATTCCTAGCAAGGCACTTCAGTTTTGCATATTGTCTTTGTTAATGCAGCTAAACATTACACATTCAAGAATGGAGGTAGACAAAATGCCAAGATGGAGGATTGTCCCAAAATAACCTAAGTTCATGGCCAGGAATCTAATTGAAACAGATATCCATAAAATGCCCGATAGAGAATTTAAAGCAACCACCCTAAGGACACTCTCTGGGCTTGAGAAAAGCATATAAAACCTGAGAGACCCTCACTGTAGAGAAAAGAGTAAACATGAGGAAATAAAAAATGCAATAAGATTTGAAACCAACTGGATGTCATTACTAGCAGGATGGAAAAAGCAGAGGAATAAGTGACATAGAAGATAAAATTATGGAAAATAAGCTGAACAAAAGAATAATGGATCATGAAAATAGTTAGAGAGCTCAAGAACTCCATTAAAGATAGCATTCATATCATAGGAGGTTCCAGAAGAAGAGATAAAGGGACAGAGTTCCAGAAGAGAAAAAGGGACAGAAGGTTTATTTGAGGAAATAGTAGTTGAAACTTCACTAACCTGGGGAAGGAAACAATCCTCCAAATCCAGGAGACAGAGAATTCCCATCAAAATCCCCAAAAGCAAGCCAAACACCAAGACCTATTGTAATTAAATTTGCAAAATAAGTAGTAAAGAAAAAAATCCTAAAAGCAAGACAAAGGAGAAGTCCCTAACTTACAAGGGAAGACTCATAAGGCTAGCAAACTTCTCCACAAAGTTGGCAAGCCAGAAGGGAGTGCCATGATATATTCAATGTGCTGAATGGGGAAAAGTCTGCAGCCAGAATAATCCATCCAGCAAGGCTGTCATTCAGGATAAAAGGAGAAATGGTTTCCCAGACAAAGAATCAAGTTTGTTTAGAGTACTTTCACATAGCTATTCATTTGTTGTCATTTGTCTCTTGTTCCTTGATCCTATTCCTGGTGACCACTGGACCTTGATGTTACATTCAGGATGGAAAATTAGTTCTGTTATGTAGGGTATAGAAAGCCTAGAGTCAAAATTAACTGGAAGGTTGTAAATACCTACACTTGCTTGGTGATGTATATTTGTGAGTGGAAGAAATCCTGTCTGCCCAAAACTGACAAGACTGCAAAAGGTTGTAGGTCCTTCAGCAGGAAGATGAAGCAGAAAACTCAGTCTCAGTATCTACAGGTTATCACTAACCTATATCCCTGGGAGAATCCGTGAAACACTTTAGCTCTCACAAATGATATTCAACAGGACTATGAGGAGGGCTTTCAGTTATTGGGGAAAATCTGTTTAGAAGACCCTGTCTCACATTTTCTGTGTATAAGTTACAGGAACTTGTTTGAGTAATCTCCAGAGCACCTAGTCCTCATCAAAGACCTGTTGAGTGTGGGAGCTTCTGCCTGTCAACTGCTGAGAGAACAGGACTAAATGGTTTTTAGTCACTGAGCACCTCAAACCTGGGTACCCAGGAGACTAGTTTCTGTATAAAACAGTAACACGATATCAACTTGTCCCAGTGAATCCTATGGGCCCACATATGGGATCTCAGGATTTAAACCTTGTACATGGCATTAGGTGGAGGTCACTCTTATCTGGAAATCACATACGATGTAGTTAATTTCCACTACAACTGTTCTCAAAGTATCCTCCTACCGGATTAGTTTCCTATTTCTCCCTATCGTCTTGTATTGTTCAAGGAGAACCTCATCCCTTCCTCCACCACTCACGCAGTAACAGATTTAAACTAGTGATAACCACATTTTTGCTTGTCATTTTCATCTTTATGCATCTCTTACCTATGATTGCACTCTACCTGATCTTCTGCTCTGAAGAACATTGGTGTCATTACCCCTGTCTCATGGAGAACCTGCACTAGGTAAGTTGTGGAGAATTTTGTGTCGAGATCTAGGTTGGTAGTCATAGAAATGGTTTCCAGAATTCTTTGGCCAGGGATGGCTTCTGATGATCCTCCTCCTCTAATTGGGATCATTTTAAAGTGGACTAGAATATAGTCTCTCTGTAGCAGGTTGTTTTCTTCACAATACTGTCTTTACATAGTCATTCACAGAAATCCCCCAACTGAAGCAGAAATGAGCATTACATCCCTTACTCCCAAACCACTGTAGACTAGCTTTGAGTAAGGCATCCAAGCATTAGGAAGTCTGTAAGAAGGAAAGGGGTGTGTGTGTGTGTGTGTGTGTGTGTGTGTGTGTGTGTTGCTCTTTGATTTCTGCTTTGGCTAATGTGCTCTGTGCTACGTGATCCAGAAGACTGCAGGTGAGAGTGAAGGTTGAGGATATCAGTGATAGTCCTCTGCTTAGTAGGTTCTTAGTTCCTTGTGGGTCTATTTGAATTAAGACCTTTGCTCTGTTGCACTTAGTTTGAGTCCAGTCTCTTCATGCTGTGCTATAGAGTAGCAGCAGAAATGATGTCTGAACTTAAGGATCGTGCTCCTTTATGGGAGGTCGCCTCTATTCTCTATTGTCCTCCTTATTGACTGAAGCCAAGAGTGATCTCCTCTAGGAATGGCAGATCAAAAGGGAGAGGAATGTTTGAGCTTTCTTGCTCTTTCATTTTTTAAGAGGTGTTCAATGGTCTAGGCCCTCTTGGCAAATAGCTATTCCTCCATTCATGGCCCTGACCCACAATTGAAAGAAGATTGGTCTGGAGGTGGAAAGATCCTCTGTAACCTCTAGATCATGGAAAAGTTAGTGGGTACGTCTATATTCTCTCCAGAGCCCTTGTTTTCATGTGCCCCAAGGTGTATGGTCTTCTGATGCCAGCCACACAGATGGAGTGGAATGGGGCTCAAAGGTAGCCTGAGAATAGCCGCATTCTGGAGAACAGGCTCAAGGTTTTACTCACACAGGCATAGGGGATTTTTGTCTTTTCCTGTGATTCTCAAGTTTCAGTCCTAACAAAGTCTCCTTTAAACTGAGATAATATTTTGAGAGATGTGTCTTTCAATATTTCTTTAAGTGATCATGAAAATGATAGGACATATCAAGGAAAAATAGAAGAATTCTGCAATATCTTTGCTATGTTGGAATAGAATGTTAGTTTTAGGATCCTGTGTGAATATTTCAATACATAAATGCGTTTTATTAGTACCAGCTTCACTATATTAATAATGGTTTAGACGGGAAGACCATGTGAAGTCATCACTTAGTGATACGTTTGTCATCTGAGCTTCAAGACCTGTTGAATTCTCATTTGTGTGTGGTTTAAGCTCTTTTTGTGTAGGGAAGGGTTTAAGTCTTGTTCTCCCACATTTCATCATCTTCAACCACCTGAATTCTGGTGAAACCTGACCTGGGAGGCTGACCTCTCATTAGAACTCCTAGGACTGAATCAGAAGGAAGCTAGCTATGTGCCATGCAGAGTCTCACCTGAAGTATAAGTTTGTATTAGACACTGGCCAAGGAGAAGACTTCAGGCTATTTTGCTTTGGTTTCTCCCACGTAGGTCTTTGGGGAGTATATGATCCCCATCCTGCCAGGAGTCTAAGGGCCTAATGGCCACAGTCCAGGAATCCCTTTACCTCCTCTGACACTTTGTTTAAATGACCTTGTGCATCATCTTCATTGAAAAGAATTTGAGATGGTCCAGTGAGGCTTTTTATTTTCCTGATGCTCTAAAAGAGATTTTAGCTCACTTACATAGGGAATGTCCACAGAGTGTTGACCTTGGGTTTGATGTAAATCTATGTGCTAAGCTGATGGATGTTCTTAGACTGGTGAAGTGTCATTAAGGTGTGCCTGCTGGAAAGTACAATAGGAAGTGCAGTTTGAATGTGGGAAGGTTGCAGCCAGATGCCCGTTAAGGTGAGCGTTTGACACCACCAGCAACATAATTGTTTCAGGCTGAGGACAGTGCTCCTCTTGGTCAACAGCAGTACTTTCTGCTCTGGGCATCTAGGACTCTATCTGAAGACATGGCCTGGAATTAGGAATCCCTTTCAAGCCGTCAATGTTACCCTGCTAGGTTTCAGACTCTAGGAAGCATGAGTCATTGGTTCTGTCGAGGAAGCTACTGTTCCTAAAACCTGGAAGATCTGACCACCTTTCTGGGTTTGTTTTATGATACTTCTCAGGAAAGCCTGTTTCCGGGATTGATGTCAGAAGATGAAAAAATGTAATGCTCGGGCTTTGTTTTAGACAAGACTCCCTGTTTCTGGTACAGGTTCTAAAAAACATTAAAAAAAATTAAAAAGGTACAGTGCCTGGGTATTCTCAGATGATGTGGTTTTAGGGGCTGTTCGTTCACTTTCCCTGGGAGGAACCAGAGACCTAAATACTAGAAAATTGGACATGGATGCCACCTGTGGTTCTTCTGAATGCCTTTGGTATGATCAATAGCAATATAAATTTCTAGAGAGGTGTGGGGGACAGTATTCATGGGCAACTTTGTACCTCCTCTGAGCATCCAGGACTCATCTGGGAGACACGAACAGAATTCTGCAACCATCATAGTCACACAGTGTCACACTTCTGGGAATAACTGACCTTTTACCCCAAACTGATGGGAGGCCTGTTCTTCACAGGAAAGATTGCTGCTGGTCATGCCTTCTGGGCTCTAGTTCATTTCTGGATTATTCCTGGAAATATTTTCCTATGAAGCTTGGTCCAGAAGTCCTGAGGGATGCTATAATAAGGAAATGAACAGTTCTAGGGCTTTCCCCTGTTCCAAAATCTTGGTGTTGTCAGCGTAAAGGGTTTGGTTTGTCCTGGCAGCTCTGCTGATCAGCGAGCATCTGTGAAGCCAGGACCTCACTGGGCAGGCTGTGGGCTCTGAGGACTCCTATATCTTATTCTGGTAGAAAAGTGGGTGAGAACTCACCCAGTGGACTGAGGGTCTATTTGGTCCTCAGGGATAGACTCATTTTGAGTCTGGGGTTCTCTGTCATGACCATCCCGAAGGAGGGGGCCAGATCAATTCAGCCTTGATAGTTTTGCCAAGGGGAAAATTCACATTGTCTTGTTCCTATGGAAACCGACTTCAGAGCTTATAATTGCTTCCTTGTGTATATTCCAAACTTTTCATTCTTCCTTAGAGAACAGAGCTGGTTCTGCATCTTCAATGATAGGCTGTTGCTATGAAGTTTGGCGTGTCCTAGCTCCAACGAATGGAGTACATGTTGGCTCAAAGTAAGGTGCTTCAGCTTTCTTTTGCATATAGTCTTTGATGGACACTCATTATTTATTTAAGGATGGTGGGAGCACATTCGACTACTTTCACTCTATTTCATCTTGGTCATCACTTATCTCTTGTTCCTTGGTCCTGCTAGTGACTGGTTACCTTGATGTTGTGTCATATTCAGGATGTCAAGTTAGTCCTTTCTTGTATAGCTAGAAGAAAGTCTTAAAGTCAAAATTAACTAGAAGGTTGTAACCACATCCATGTTTCTTCCTGAAGTCTGTCAAGATGAGAACTCCAGTTTCAGTGTCTGTCCAAAGCTGAGGTGGTTGTGAAAAGCTTTGGGTCCTTCATGAAGATGTGGGAACAGAAGCTTGTTCCCATTGCCCTCATGTCCCTAACACACAGCCCTGGGGGGTGGGGTCCTTAAGATGCTCACACCCCGGTGACTGATGTTCAGTACCTGATAAAAAGGTCTGTTAGTTGTTACAGGGAAAACCCAGCTGTAAGGGGCACACAACAGATTGTACATCACTTAAAGATGGAAAGAGTCAGGAGTTGTAAAGTGGTTCTCCCCAAAAAGCCTCGATCATCTTAATTGGGGGAGTTCATTGTGAGGAGACCTGTTAGACTTAACAATGCTGGTCTTGATCTTCTTGTCAGTGGGCATCAGGAGATTGATGTGCTTAAGGTCTGTTCTGAACAATAAAAGGATGTTCTTCTGGCCTGTTCAATCCCATGGGCCCATAGGTAGTGTAACTGAAACTAGCTATGGCTCTGCTGCACGCTAGGCTGACAATCACTGGAGTGGGCAGCAAGAGAAGTATTTGTTCAAGGCAGCCAATGAGATGGGAGAGCAGGCCTCAAATTCTGCCCAAGGAGAGTCAGGAATATTTAAAAGCAAACAAAAGTTTGGGTGAAATGTTGCAGCTGTACTTACTAGTGCCATTATCCCTTTGGTTACTGGTTTTAGTAGCATCATAATATAACCTCTATTTGCTGGCACGTGCCATTGGCTGTTGGACACCAGATAATTAGGTGTGCCACTTGGGGGGGGGTGTTACATTCTGCTATAGCCCTTCTCAAAGTAAAACCTCAAGAGACTGGAGTTTTCCCTAGGTTGTTGAAGGAGCTCTTCATTGGGACCTCAACCACTCATAGGATGGCAAGTTAGCACTACTGATGACTTTTTTTCTTGTGCTAATGTAGCTGCTCTTAACTATTTTCTCTCTGTTCTTTGTTGAAAGTTCCCAGATGACATCACTGTTGTCTCATTAGGGGACTCCAAGGGATAGCATATGGAGAAATTTATGCTTTTAGATCCTGGTGGGTAGTTTGTTGTTATACTTCTTCTTTGGTCAGAGACCTCCTGGCACTCCCCTTCTTCCCATTTTGCAAGAATGTAATACAGGTGAGGAGAGAATAAATTGCCTTTTTGTAGAAGACAGGATTTCTTTAAATACTTGTAAAGACACCAATTCCTTTCTTTACATAAGAACAATAATCTTCAGTCTTCCACTGAAGTGAAAAATGAGGGATATGTGCATCTACCTTAGATCTGATGACAGAGATCAGTGATGGTTTGTTCCCCAGGTGGATTTCTGCTTTGGCCTCTTTGAGTTAATATGTCCTGTGCTCCCTGATCCAGGAGAAGACTGGAGGTAGCTAACTCAAGGAGGATCCTGTATTCCCCTGACTTCATTTACAGAGGACCCCAGGGTCAACTTGAAGACTGTTCTCCCTGCTGACTTTGTTGGCTCAGTACATCAGTATGCTCTGCCTATTCTGAGACTCTCCTGTATAAGGATTATGACCTCAGACCTTCAGAATCTGTTCCTTGGTTCTATGGAGATTGATTATATTTTGAAGCACTCAGGATAGAAAGTAAATTCTCTTGGCATAGGTAAGCAAGATGATATCAGCTGGTCCTAGATAATCCATCGGTCCACAGGTAGGCTCTCAGTATTTAACTGTGTACATTACCTGATGTGTGTCATCAAGTAGAGGTGATACTCTAGTTTAGAAAAGTACATCTGTGATTAACTTCCATTACAACAATTTTCAGAACATTACTCCAATGTGACTTCAAAGTGGTCTCCTTTTCTCCCCATCTTAGATTGTTTGAGGACTTCACACGGACTTCAGCTTTCCTATAGCAAGAAATTAGCACTAGGGATACACCATATGTTTTACTGTACATTTTTATGTGGTTGCACACTCACACCTCTGGTGACACTTTATCTGTACTCTATTATTGATATGACCCCCACAAATAGACTTCCCACACAAAATTCTAAGTTTGTAAAGTATATTTTCTGAAATTCTTCCTGGTCAGGTGCAGCTTATAATGGCTGTGGACACACTCCCTCCACCTCTCCTCTTGTGAGGACATCTTTTACTTTCATACAACAATCACCCAGGAAGAAGAAATGAGGGACATATTCTTTAACCTGAAATCCTAGCAGACTAGCCTAGAGGGACACATTTAACAAACAGGCATGTCTATAAAGAGGTATGACAAGGCTGTGTTGGCTTATCCCCCAGTGGGCCTCCCTGTCTGAGCTTCCCTGTGGTGTGGTGCCTGATCCTGAGTCTGATTATGCATCAACTGCCCAAAGAGGGCTGAAGTAAAGGTCTATTCTTAGAACTCTGTCCTATTTCCTGAGATTCTCTGGTTTTAGGTAGTGTCTCCTTTCAACTAAAATACCTCCCTGTTGGGGTGTCTGGGTGGCTCCGTTAAGTGTCCGACTCTATTTAAGCTCTAATCATCATTTCGTGGTTCATGGAGTCGAGCCTCGCGTTGGGCTCCATGCTCACAGCAAGGAGCCTGCTTGGGATTCTCTATCCACTCTTTTCCCCTCTCCTCACTTGCATATGTGCTCTCAAAATATTGGGGGGTGGGGGGTGGGGAACCATCCCTACCATGCCAAAAAGATCTAAAGGATGTGTCATAGGAGAATCCAGCTGCTGCAGAAATGTCCAGATTCCAGAAGAATTGAAGTACTCCTAAATCTTCCTTTCACTAGGAAATTTCCTTTCGTCTGTCCTACAGCAGCAAAACTATTTGATTCCATAGCCAAGATCTCTGACCTCTAATCTTCTTGTGATATCTTGTTCTCTCTTCTAAGAACAGATACCTTGTACATCCCTCACCCCCTTAGCCTTGTTCCCATCTTTGCCTTCCGGTAATGTCTGCCAGAATTAAGTACCTTTAGAATCCTAATAGAGATTAATTTGCTGTCTCTGGATTCTATAGGGGTGGTTTTGCTTCCTTTCCAGGGAATCATTGCTTTCTATTTCATTCACAATTAGAACACTGTTATCTAAAATTTAACCTTAAATTTAATCTTAAACATGGTGGGAGAAAGCTACCCCATGAGGGAATGTAGAGCAGAAACATTTTCTGTGTAAGTTGTTCTTGTGATACTTCTGTAGTCTCCTGGCCTCCAGACAATACTCAAGTAGGTACTATTTGCCACTTGTAACCTTTTCTAATTGGGCAGTGTACTCCCCTACCCCCACCTCTGTGTTGCCTTTCCTGGAAGTAAATAGCGTGTGTCATGGAATTCTACCTGAAAGCCTTACCCTGTGACTCTCTTTAGGTGAAAGTGATGTATGTTTTCCAATCTTCCCATGGTTAGTCATGTTTCAGGAGTGGCTAGATCCAGAACTCGACACTGGATATTCCTGTTACTCTTTTTCAGTCATCACAGTAGAATCACATAGACATTGATCCTGAAGTGTACTTTCTTTCTCTTTGATAAATTACCCTGATTTCTTAGTTGCATTTTCTGAATATACAAAGTACCATCTTTCTCAATTAGCTTAGAGATGCTGGTCAAGATTTCCTGCAGTATGAAATATGTTGGGACTTCTCGCTTACATTCGTTACTCCTTATGAAGTTTCTATCATAACCTCAGAATGTGAAAATGAGCTGCCCAAGAGTAGGCAGGTCCATAGGTGCTTAAGTCACCTGCCTAGTCCCCTGGAGGGAACTTAGGTAGAAATGCTGGGAGGTCTCCTGAACCACCTTCTGCCTTGTAGAGGCCTCTGGAGAAGTGGGGGAGGTAAGCAAAAATGTAAATATTCTTTTTTGAGAGAATGACCTCTGCATTTCTTTGGTCACTCAGGGCCAAGCAAGGGTCATAAAAATCCCACTCCCATAAATTCTGCCTCAAGGCTTCCCTCTCCTCTTGATGGTCAGATACCTCCTGTAAGACTTCAAATCTGACACAGGAATCCTCGATTAAAGGATTTTTCCATGTGCTTTGAATAAAGACTCATTCACTACTGCCAACACCTCCATGGATCTATTTTTCACATGCTCAACAATTTTCTTCAGAGTTTGAAAATTGGTGACTGTTTTAGGAGGACATGGTCTTAGTCTTCCTAGGTTTTCCTTTCAGTAGGAAAGGTGCACGAGTCTGCCTGCAGCAAGGCTATTCCGATTCCATAGCTGAGGTCTATAACCTCCATATTGTGATGGCGTCTCTTTTCCTCTCCCAAGAAGAATTTCCTTAGACTCCTTATCTCATTGAGATTTGAGTGTGTCTTGCCTCCCAGTAATGTTTACCAGAATCAAGTACCTCAGAATTCTGATTATTAGAGATTCATTTGCTTTCATTGGGTTCTGTGGGTGGCTTTGCTTTGTCTTCAAATATCATTTATTTCCATCACAAATTTCTATAATTTGACTTGAATGTAATAAGGTTTTCAAGAATTAATCTGGGAGAAATGTAAATATTTTTTCCCCCTGGGGCACCTGGGTGGCTCAGTTGGTTAAGTGTCTGACTTTGGCTCAGGTCATGATCTCATCGTTCATGAGTTCAAGCCCTGCATCAGGCTCTGCTATCAGCTCAGAGCCTGGAGCTTGCTTTGGATTCTGTCTTTCTCTGCCCCTCCCCTGCTTTCTCTCTGTCTGTCTCTCTGTCAACTAAAACATTAAAAAATATTTCCCATATCACAATGGATTGGTTGCTGGAGTTTGTTACCATTCATGTGTGATTATTTTAATACCAATTACTGCTTCCCTAGTAGAATGCAAATCATTATATTATCACTTCTGGAAGAATATCTAAAATTGGTAACTTTTAGTTTGGTAAAGGATTCTTATCCTAGAGCTTCTAAGAAGTGTTGAAGAAAATTTATGGTCCTTCTGTGGAGGGAAGGGCTTAAATACCATCCTGTCACTCATCTTAGCCCCATAAATTCCAATGAAGCCTGGGCTGAGAGGGATGGTCGTCTCATTTGAAACCCCAAGGACTGACTCAGAAGCATGGGTGAGGTGTGTTGGAAATGCTTGTCCTGCTGCCTTCATTGCAGTCTTTAACCCTGGGTCACAGAGGCTTATACACCATGCTGATGGGACAAAGTGAAGGCTCCCAAGGCTATTTGTGGTGGACTTTCCTACGCGTGTCTGTGAAGGTTTTGTGTGATCCTCATCCTACCAATCCCCCATGGAACAGCCTGGGATGTCCTTTGTCTGCCTAATTCTCCTATGTCAGTACAGGGGTCTTTCCCATCCAGAGTACTGAGATTGGCTGAGTGGGATTTCTTCTGGATGCCGAGACTCTGACTAATGCCCAGGCAAGTCCAAAGGATGTTGATTGCATGGGCAGTGTATTGGGATCCTGGGCCATTCCAGTCTTCCCTCGAAGGCTGGCACACCTGGAATCTCAGATCTCTGGTCTTCATCACACTGTCTTGAGATCCTCCTTCCAATGGTTTTCCTTTTGGTACTAAATGTAATATCTTAAAGTGTGGAGCACTCAGGTTACAGTCCTTCTGATCTGTGGGGTTTCTTTTCCACTTGTGCTTACTCTGAGAATGTGGGTCCACAAGTGTTGAAATCACATGTCAAAGACCATAGAGGGAACCTGAACTTAAATCCTCTGGTGGATGAGGAGGGAGTTCGTGTAGTCAGATCTGAATGCCTCTCTTGCCACCACACTCAGTGTATAGTGATATCCCCAGGAATGGCACATATATCTGTTACTCTGGTCCCTATAGGTAATGCATCTACATAAGGTGAGCACTGTGCTTAGGTGAAAGTTTTCATGCACTGTTCTTAGTTCATGACTGTCCAGTTGGGCTGGTGGCCTTTTTGTCTGTGCCATAACAAGCAAAAGCAGCTTTGAATAATCACAGCCCTTCTGCCAGATTATCCAATGTCTGTTTTCTGGCACAGCTTCTAGGTTTTCTTACTGTCTGCTAATGGTTTGGAAGCACTCTCCTCCATCAAGTAACCTAATTCCTGTGGTTTGGTGTCTATTAGCTCTTAAATTCCTCCAAGGTTTATATCTTAGAATCCTTTACCCCCACTTTTTTTTGGCATATCCACAATCTATCATGACTTTTTTGATTGGCTCTGGCATAAATACTGTGAAGTCTTACACGATATCTGGACAGTTTTCCCCAGTAGAAATTTGTTGGAAGCCTGACAGCTTTCTTGGCTTTTTCTGTAACATTAGCATCTTTAATCTGGAAAAAGTCCTTCCAGACTTCTATGATCTCTGTACTGGGGTTCTCTTCCATAACATTGACAATATTTTCCATACAGTACTATGTTTAGAAGGCTCATTAACTTTCATGGTACTCATGACCCCCTGATCAAGAGGCTAACTTAGAGACAGGTTTGGGACAAGTAGAATAATTCAGTGCTTTTGGTGTTGAACTCCTGGGGTTCTGGGTGGCCAGGGGCATTATCAAAAGAACTTTAAAAGGCAGTCCCTTACTGGCAAGGTACTTCCTGATTTTTAGGGATAAAGCATCAATGGAACCAGTGCAGAAAAAAGTGTTCTGGTGTGCAGGCCTTGTTATACAACCAGAAGACTGGCAGCTGGTGTTTATCACTTCCCTCAGGGCTCAGGTGTTTTTGGCTTTATAGATAAGGGCAATCCTGAACAGAAACCTGACTATATTTGCAGAAAACAGAGCCTAACCTCTTCGGTCTTCAATGCTGGCGTTCGCTTTTCTTCTTTGTTAATGGCCTTTGGGGCATTTCCCCCCCCCCCCCCCCCCCGCCCCAGAATAGGGCACTTTTGTCTGTATTTAAAAACCAGTTCAGGCAGATATCCTTTCTTCAACTTTCTTGATGGCTTCTGGGAACTACCTCTTCGTGAGCAGAAGCTGCTTCTCCTGTTACATTGACATTTCTTAAGCTAAACCTCTTCCTGAACTTATCACACCATCCCTTGTTGACCTTAAATTCTCCAGCTTTAGGTCCTTCACCTTCCTTTAGCTTAAGTTGTCCTGTAATAACTTTTTCTTGAGTCATCTTGGAGTCTATAGTATGCTTTTCTTCTAGCCATCCTGTACCTATAAAAAGTTGTATTTTTACTACAAGATAAAAAGGCGTTGGCAAAAAGCTGAAGGTTTCCACGCCTGTTGTATAACCTTAATCTACAGGACAGCTAAAGCAATTCAACTTTTTCTTGTAATGTCCTGAATTTTCTCTGCTGCTTGGGATCACTTCCAGCATCACCAGTATCACTTTGTATGGGTTACCTGGTGTGTTACTCCAGGTTTATGGTGTGGCACTAAACATGATTAAAAATAGGAGATGCACAAAAGATCACATTACTGCCATGCCAATTTACTGGAGAGACCAACTGATCATGCAGAGATGATTACCATCACCACATGGCATGTTTAGATACTTGGGACACTTGTGCTCACTGCAGTAGCAATAGGTGACCACAAAATTATTACATGAGTACAGTATCGACTAAAGTTATTTTTATACAGTGTGATTTAATACTGCATCTTCAGGTTTACATTTCAGCTGCAGTGCCAGATATGGTCTGTTTGTGCATGTGATTAACTTTTTATAACTTTTGTGTATCCTGGTAGCCTATGATAAAATAGTATCCATTCATTCATGAGATAGGTAACTTTCTTAATTTTTTGATATTTCAAGGCTATGTAGTTTTTTTTCAAATTGTTGCACTCCTCAAATTTTCCATTAAAATCTCATATTTTCCAATGTATCTGACAACCCATGAAGTTCAAAGCCATGTTTTTCAAGGGCCCTCTGTATCTAGTTTCTATTATAGGAATCCTGGATATTTGATACTTGATTCAAAAAATTTTAAGTTTTTACTTAAATTCCAGGTAACATAGTGTAACTGGTTTCAAGTGTACAATATAGTGACTCAACACTTTTATACAACACCCAGTACTCATTATAACCGGTATACTCCTTAATCCTCATCACCTATTTAATCCGTCCCTACCTACCTCCCCTCCAGTAATCATCCATTTGTTCTCTATAGTTAAGAGCCTGTGTCTTAGTTTGACTCTTTCCCTCCTTTGCTCCTTTGTTTCTCCAATTCCACATGAATGAAATCCTCTGCTAAGCAACATAAAGAAAGACGAATACCATAACACTCCGGCTCCATCCAAGTTGTTGCAAATGGCAAGGTTTCATTTTTTTATGACTGAGTAATATTTGTGCATGTGTGTGTACATACCACATCTTTACCAATTCATCAGTTGATGGAACACTTGGGCTGTTTCCATAACTAGGCTATTTTATTTTATTAAAAACACTTTAAGTTCATTTAGAGAACTCCAAGCAAGCCCCTTGCTATAAGCATGGAGCCTGATGCTGGGCTCAATCTCATGAACCTGTGAGATCATGATGAGCAGAAATCAAGAGTCAGATGTTTAACTGTACCAGCCAGGTGTCTCCATAATTAGGCTATTTTAGACAATGCTGCTATATAAAATTGGGGTGTATGTATCCCTTTGATTTAGTGTTCTTGTAATTTTTTTTGTAAATACCCAGTAGAGCAATTGCTAAATCAGAGTAGTTCTATTTTTAACTATTAACTTTATGAGGAAACTCCATACTGTTTTCCATAGTGGCTGTAGCAGTTTGCATTCCCAACAGTGTAAAAGGATTCCCTTTCTTTGTATCCTCACCAACACCTGTTGTTTCTTGTGTTGATTTTAGCTAAAATACATGTCTTAATGGAACTAGCACTGATTTCTGGTAAGGGGGTAAAGGAGACCTGAGAGTATAAAGCAAGAAATTTTCTGTGGCTGTCCTTGGGATACTTAGTTCTGTAATCTTCTGGCCTTTGGACAACACTCTTCTAGTAGATGATAACCTACATGAGTACTAAAAGAGCTAAACAGGGGGACCAGGGATTCTTAAGCTGTATTGACTTGGGTTGTTTCCATGCTCAACTTGGGATATGGTGAGATCTAGGAAAAGCTGGTTTGCTACTTAAATCCCTTGAGGCTGTCTGTGATTAACAAATGTGAGGAGGCACTCCAAGGAAAAACAAAAATGTGGGCAATGAGGAAAAGAGGGAAACATTTTTTCTTACAGGGAAATGCAAATCCCTGAGCTCTGATCAGTTTCAAACCAAGTCTACCCATTAAGGTTGCTTAGAAGTGTCATTCTGTTGAGTCTTTCGCAAGGATTTGCATAGCTGTATCTGAGCCATACTGAAAGTGAATGCCAACTCCATCAGGTGGAACATTGGAAAAAGCTATTACAATGCTGATCTCCTCTTCCATGGAGGAAGGTGTAGGGTTGCACAATTTAACCTTAGTCTCAGAAAATGGAGGTCCTAACAAGAACTGGAAGCCCCACACATGTTGGCAAGTTCTCTAGGTGAAGAATCCCATGGTGAATTCCTACATTAGAGACATAATCATTTTTCCCCTTCCTTGTCCATTTTCACCCTATCTGCTCTTTATTCAAAGTACCTTGGTGACAGCACCATTGTCCTATAGGATCCTCCTTGAAATGGGAAGAGTTTAGTTCCTTGTGGTTGGCTGTGCTTAGAACTCCTTTGTCAGTTTCTACTCTTTTCCCATCCTCCCAAGGACATTACATGGAACTCACTCATATGAGAAGTTAGCACTAGTGATACCATACACAGTCCTTTGCAACTGATGTAGTTGCTCTTTAAGTCCAATTACAGGCCTGTTACTGACCTGATCTTTGCATTGTTACTGGTGTTGCATGAAGATCTCTGCAAATAGGGGAGAATTTTAAGTCTAGGTTGGACCATGACAAACTGATTGTTTCCAGGAGTCTTCCCTATAAGAGATGGCTTATGATGGTCCTCACCCGTTGGCACCTCCAAACTTGAGTCAAAATACGACAGAGAATGTTACATTTTACAAAAGACATTCTTAAGAGACCTATTTCCTCTTAAGTAATCTCCTACCAAAATATACTTGACAGAGAAACTTGCCTGAAGTATTAGGTGGCCTATATTTAGAAGTTAAAAAAAAAAATCAGCAAGGAGGGATGAGAGATGTGGTATTCATTCTCCAGTGGATTTATATTTGGGCCTCCTCTTTCTACACTTCCCTGTACAACCTCCTCTAAAAGAAACCAGTTGTACTTCAAGCTGACATAAACAGGGAGATACCAAAAATGAGGACTATTCCTATGCCTCGGAGTCAGGTAGATTCCTCATGAGACCATTTGTTCTGATGTTGATGTCCTTGTTTGCAGCTGGGGTCAGGGTCTAGGAACTGGTCATGGGATAGGAGAATCTGATACATCATTATACATGTAAAAGGTACTTCAGTAACATTGGCTTCAAGTAGCCTGTTCATTTTGTAACGTGGTAACACAGGATGGATATCCTAAGGGCCAAGTGAATCCTTACAAATGCTTTGCTGGTGAAGCATCATGTGGGATTCTGACATAGTCACTGCCCAGCTCCCACAAAGCCATCAGTGCCTTGTGGGTTTTGTCTCTGGTGCTGTTTCTTTCCTTTTGGATTGAGCAGAATGCAGACTTCCTTGAGTTACAGCTTGTCTTGTGAAGAACAGGTTGTTCCACAAGGTCACACGCTTGAACCTGTCTGGCAGTTCCTCAGACATTGGTGGATGATGCATCTTGGAAATCACTCAGAGGAAGGGAAGGCATTTCCATTCTTTATAAAGCACGTCAATCCCACACTGAAGTAGAAATGAGAGCATGTCCTTTCCCTCTATATCTGATGACAGGTATGTGGTATCCTCTCCTAGATAGAAATATTCTTTGGCTGCTCTTAGGTAATTAATTGCTCTGCACTGCCTGATAAAGACTGAAGGTAATAAGACAGAAGAGGAAGAAGAGATCTCAGAGGAACCTATATCCCCATATCTTTTCTTACAGGATCATAGTAGTTCCTTGTGGGTCAACAGAATAAAGATTTCCCTGCTTATGTCTCATTAGTAGTATCAGGTAATTAGCTTCTAACTATGTTAGATGAATGATGTCTGACCCTTTAGTATCCTGTACTTGAAAGGGTAGTAGTTTCTTTTTTCCAATATCCTCCTTGAGTCTATGAATTACTATCTCTAGAAATGGCCAGTAAATTGTGGCTATAGTGTGGTGCATATTCTAAGGTGTCCAGTGGACTCTGGGACATCTGAGCAAAGAGCTACTATAGATTTCATGCGCCCTAGCTACATTTGAAGGGGGAAGATGGTCCTGGATTTAGGAGTCTGCAACCTACATATCAAGGACCTGTTATTACTGGACAGAGGGCAGGTTCTGAACTGAGGTTTGGCTGTTTGCCACTTAAATTCATACTCAAGAGACATGGTGGGGTGAAAGGAAAGGTTGCTTTATTCTGGAAGCCAGCAACCTAGAAAAATGGCAGACTAACATCCCAAAGACCATCTTGTCCCTCCAGGTGAAGCTGCATGTTTTTAAAGGAGCAGGCATGGGAAATGGTGAGGGGGCTATGTGCAGGAGAAGACAGTACTCAGTAGTTAATCATTTGTTGACATGACCCTGAACGGACTAACTGGCACCCATGGCAGTGTTTTTCAAATGCAATCAGGCCTTATTTTCTGGGAAAGTCTGATGCCTTTGTTCAAGGCCAGTGGTCTACAAAATCTCAAAGCTCTACAAACTATAAGGGGCTTAGGTATGCAAGCAGAGTGCTTAAGCTTGAAGCGAGTTAACCTTTAAGACCAGTTGAAATGTTGTTACACTCTTAGTGGGTTGTTAGTAGGTCCGTCCAGACCCCCCCCCCACTCATGTGCTCTAAGTTTTACAGCCCTCAGAAACCAGTTACACATTTGGAATGGGAAGTGGCTCAAAATTAGAGTAACAACAGCCAGGTCTGAGAGAAGGTTCTAGGATGGCCCAGACAGAGGAGACTAAAATGTCATATTTGCTATGATTCTAAGTTTTCATCATGTCTCCTTTTGTCCTATTCCTCAAACTTCTTATTCACTCTGCTCTTCTCCCATTCTTCTGCTTCCACAACTATTTTGACAGACTCTGCCTACAGGGGTCTCCTTTTGGAGCAGGATTCTATCCTGACAGCCCTGCTGTAGATCATGTAGGTCATCCGAGAACACTTGCCTAATACTCCTGTTGTCTGAGAGGTGTTGTCCATCGATAAGTATTTGTGAAGTTTTAGGTGGAAGCATTAACCTTTTGATGTCCTAGATGGGGGTTTAGCTCCAACTTCTTCCTGGACACACTCACTGGACCTTGACTACATGGCAAGAATTACCACAGGCCATGACATTCAGGCCTTTACCTAAGGCTCATACCCCCTGAGCTCAAATATCTGGCTTTTCAGTCACTGGAAGTTGATCTCATAGTAAAATGTATTCATTGATAAAGAGTCTTTATCATAATGTGGTAGTACTTACACATGGTGGCCTTTTTTGATCTGTGGATTCCATTTTTCATTGGCTTTGGTTACTGTCTGAAAATGCGTATTAGAGTAAGAGCTCAAAAACATGGATCAGATCTCCAGCCTGTTAGCAAATAGATTTTGCTAAATAATGGGTGATCTTTGCCATGTGCCAGCTGTATCTCCTGGGAGTATATGTAGGAAGTACAGGACTGAAAGTAAGAAAGTTGCACCCAGGTGCCTCTGAAGATTGTTTCTTGATAGTTTTGATACAGGCTGAGGGCACTGCTGTCTGTTCCAGGTAGCCAGGCCCTGGAGACATGAAGCAGTGCTCTAACTGTACCAGTGGTCACAGTACCACCCCGCTTGGGCCTCACTATATCTTGTGAGGTAATTACATGTGTGTCTTTAGGTAGGGTATGTGCTGTACTTGTGCCTTCCCAGATTAATCCTTCTCTAGTTGTGCTTGGTGGTTTTTTTTCTGGGGAATGGGTTTCTGATGTCCTGAAGGATGGGTCCCTTGGGAGAAAATCCTTATCCAACCATGTTAGGCTTGGTTTCCTGGTGCATGGTGATAAGCATTCTACTTTTCTGGGACACTCTGCTGACTGTGAGGCAGGAATCCTCTCTAGCCAGATCTAAGAAGTCTCATTCCCATCTGCTTTACTCAGTCCCATTCCCATTAGCTTTACTTTCAGTAAAGTGTGAGTCTCCAGTGGAATTGAATCTCTCTGCTCCTTAGTGATAAGCACACTATGAGCCCAGGGAGTCTGTCCCAACTGAGAGAGAGGAGCTGCTTATTCATGGTGCTGAGCTACATTTGATGGGAGAAGATGGTCTTGCAGGTAGTATATGGTGCTTGTAACATCCATGTCAGGGAAAACTCCTACATCCTTACTGGTTCCTCCAAAGCACCCATTCAGTTTCATGTTTCCTAAAAGGTATGATTTTCAGACACCAATTACAAGATGATACTGAAAGCATCTCGGTGTTAAGTGAAAAACCACTACATCTGGGGGAGTCTTTATTTTTCCCCATACAGGGAATGGAGATTGTGTTGCCTTTCCTTGCTGGCACTAATTGGTGTTTTTAAAGTAGCATACATTTTTCAAAGAAAAGATTGAGATTTGGTCTAGGACATTCCACATTCTCCAACTCCCATTATGTGTAATGAGGCTATACGGTCTTTCCATTTGAAACTCCCATAGTTGAGTCAGAAGGGAGACTGAGAATTTCCTTATACACAAATCTTAGCAGAAACTAACTTAGTGGCATGGACTGAATAGACCCTGTCGTGATGCTCTCGGGATCCTTCCAAAGTTAAGTTGCTTTGACTTCTGTCCAGGGGTCAGTCTGTGGAGGAGGGGTGAAGGAAACTTAAAGTAAAAGGTAAATTTCTGAGCTCTAATCTGTTTAGACTCAGGCTTACCTGTTACAGGTGTTTGGAAACTGTCCTCCTATTGAGCACAGTGCTCTGGATTTGCATAGCTGTACCTGAGCCATACTGAAGATTAGTACCAACTTCATCAGGTAGGACATTAAGGAAGAGATATTACCTAGGATCTTCTTCCCTGGAGAAGGTGTAGAGTTGCACAAACTAACATGTGTCTCAGAATGTGGAGACCCTATAAGGTCTAAAGGGCCCCACCCTTGTCTAGTGGTTCTCCTGAGGCAGTGAATCTCCTACAGAGGCAGTCCTTCAGGTGCCAGGAGACTCAGGTTTATGAGGGCCCTTGGCATTGGGAAGTCCAGGACTCCTGGGATGAATGTTTGTAGCAGTTATGGTTGATGGAACCTCTTCCTTCCTCCACTGAAGCAGTCAAATTGGTGCTTCTAAAGAGGGCTGTAGCTGAATTCTGGGATGTTGCCTTCATTATATGTAGCAATGCTTGAACTATTGACTCAAGATTGAATTGAAGTGGTTTCTTCAGAACACCCAATCTGGATGTGGGGTTGCTGAGCACATCTTTCTAAAGTCTTCATCAATAAAGACTGTGGCTCAGATGGGCACACTGAGACTCTGCTGTCACACTCATCCAGGAGTTTACCAATCAGCTGGGTCACTTCTCAATTTGACTCAATTTACTGTCTCATGTGACCTTTGAAGTCATCACCTTATACCCTTATATATTCCCCCAGCTCTTCTGTATTGATTTTCACCTCTGTCAAGGCTAAGATAATGCCATTATCAAGGAATATTTGCTATTGTATGCAGGATTCTAAGATGGCCCTCAGGGTCTCTGCCCCTTCTTGTAAGGAACACAATTAGATGACCTTGTAATACAAGGGTGATGGGATTTTGCAGATGTATTGCAGTCCCAGATCAGAAGACCTTGAATAGCCAAAAGGGAGGTTATCCTGGGTAGGCCTGACTTATGTAGTAAGAAATCTTAAAAAAAAAAAACAAAAAAAAAACAAAAAAAAAACAATTTAAACTTTAACATTTACTTTTGAAAGACAGCACAAGCAGGGGTGGAGCAGAGAGAGAGGGAGACACAGAATCCAAAGCAGGCTCCAGGCTCTGAGCTGTCAGCACAGAGCCCGACCTGGGGCTTGAACCCACCAACTGTGAGATCATGACCTGAGCCAAAGTCAGACGTTCAACTGACTGAGCCACCCAGGCGTGCTGCCCCACCCCCCCAAATTTTTTTTAGCATTTATTTTTGAGAGACTGAGTGTGAGTGAGGGAGAGGCAGAGAGGGAGATACAGAATCTGAAGTAGGTCCAGGCTCTGAGCTATCAACACAGCCCGACCTGGAGAATCCATGAACTGTGAGGTCATGACCTAAGCCACAGTTGGCCGTTAACCAACTGAGCCACCCAGATGCCCCAGTAAGAAATCTTTTAAAGACATATTAGGTATTTGCTGAGGATGGATGCTCCATTATCAATGGAGATGCTGTCTCCCACTCTGGCTTTAACGGGACAGTGACAAAGAACTGTGCCAACAACTGATCTTACAAGTGATATTTTGGCTAGTCCATCCTCCAGATGGAAATGTAGTGCAGGTATCAACTTTGCCTCTTGTAACACCCTGAGGAAATCAGTTAATCTGTGCCCAGAATCTGAGCTACAGAAACCATGTGATAATGGGCATTGTCTTCAGCCACTAAGTAGGTGGTGGTTTGTTATAGAGAAACAGAACATTTTTTGCTAAAGCCATTGTTTAGCCTATTCCAGGGTCTCCAGAGCTGGTGCTGCTGGTGGCCCTGCCCTCCTGTCTGTGACTGACTGCACAGGGAGCACTTGATTGGGACTTAACCCCTCACACAGTGACAAAAGAATATAAGTGATCATATTTTACCTTGTCATGTTGATGTAGCTGTGCCCTATCTCCTGTTTCCACCCTATCTGCTTCTTATTAAAAGTACCTTGGTGACATCATTGGGGTCCTCCACTGAATAGAACTTGGAGAATTTTATGCTCTTGGATCCTGGTTATTTTTTATATTGGAATTCGTTCTCCATCAGAGATTATGGCCATTCCCCCTGTTCCTTTCCCCATCTTATATGAAATGAAATTCTTTGTAGAAGACCATATGTGGGGGGTGGGGGTGGAAACTTCCTCTAAGCACCATAATCACTGTGAGGAAAAATTTGGGTTATATGCCCCCTTATATCTGATAGCTGTGTGATGTAAACTCTGCCTTTTGTCTTGAATGTTTCATCAGTGAGAAGTAACCCTCTAGTTTGAAGAATTACTCATGTGGTTAATTTCCACTACAGCCATTTTCAGAGCATTACTCTCCAATGGGACTGGACCATTTTTCTACTCTCCTCTTAAGGAGGACATGCTGACCTGCATCACTGTTACAAGTGAGCACAAATGTCACCATATATTTACCTTTCTAACTTGATGTAGCTGCTCTGTAAAGTCTGGGTACATACTACATGTTCCATATTGACATGACATTGACATTGTTCCCTCTGTTCCATGAGGATACCTGTAAATAGGATATGTAGAATTTTATGGATAATCTAGGCTCAGACCATGAACTGTAGGTTCCTAGGATTCTTCTCTGTAAGATACCTTATGGTTATCACTGTCCACCCACCCACACTTTCAAATTTGAACAATGTACATATGTAAAGTAAGTTGTATCTTTGCAGAAGAAATTAGTGAAGAGACCTATTCCCTCTTGCAATAGTGCAAAGCAATCTCCCACCAAACTGGAAATGAGAGGTCTATTCCTTACCTGAAATTACAGCCATCTATTTTAGAGTGAAATCTATGAGAAAGGTAGAAAGCCAGAAGGGATGAGTGGGGTGTTCATTCTCCAGTGGATTTGTCTATTTTTTTTCTAACCTTCTCCCTGTGGCCTGATTTAGAAGAAAACAGCTGTATTTGCAGCTAAAGAAGGGATGAAAAAAGGACTATTTCTATATTTTGAGTTGTGTATGTTCCTCATGAGTCAACTTGTATAAAGCTGATGTGTCCCTATTCTCAGCTAGGGTCACATAAATAAGGACTGCTCATGGGGTGTGGGTAAAGTGATGTCTGATCTTCAAGACTGGTCCCTTTAAAAGGGGGTAGACTCCCTCTTCCAATGTTCTTATTGGCTAGGGAAGGCAGCACAAAACAGGAGTGTACCTTGAGGGTTCTTGTGTATTTTCTACATGATATCACTGAATGTCCCAGCAAAGATCTATTCTCCCATAGATAAGCTACATTTGAAGGGGGAGAAGGTGGTCCCAGAGGTTATAAGACCATGTTCTTGACACACAGATAGGAACTTGGGTGTGTCTATCATTCCTGAAAGAGTACCCATTCTCATGTGATCCAGAACCATAGTCTTCAATCATTAGTCACACAGGTGGAAAGGAAGGTGGCTGAGAGTTAACCTGAGAATAGCCACATCCAGGAACGAGGGCTGCAGGTGTACCAAAACAGGTGGAAAGTTTGTCTTTTCTGTTTTGTTTTCTAATTTTATTCAGTTTTTTGAAGTAAAATATCTCACTGATGTGTTATGTCAAGGGATCTAGAAGATGTCACAGAGCACCCTAGCTTCTGCAGACTTGCATACCTATTCCAGAAGAATGCAGATGCTCCAAGGTTTTCCTTTGAGTAGGAAAGGTAAAGATGAATCATATTGTAGCAAGGATATTTCAGTTCTATAACTTAGGTCTCTGACATCCTTTTTTTTTTTTTTTTTTTTTTTTTTTTTTTTGGTGTGATAGTGTCTGTTTCCTGCTCCTATGGTAAGTTTTATTATAGATTCCTCAGCCCACTCAGACTTGTTCCCATCTCTGTGTCTTAATGTTGTCTGCCAGAGTTTTGAGTAACTTAGAATTCTACTTACTGGAGCTTTTTTTTTAAATTGGATATAATTTGACAAAACTTAAGATATGTAGTGTTAGAGTATACACAATATAGTTTTATTGATACATATAGTGGTATGATTTCCATTATAATTTTCACATATGCTTAAAGTACAGTGTTGTCTATAGTCAATGTACTGTACATTAGATCCCCATGGCTTACTTAGTATGCATTACAAGTTGGTGCCCTTAGACATCAGTCTTATCTATCACCCCTGTCCCCTCGTAACCACTGCTTTACTCTCTGGTGGTGGTGAAACTTTGGTTTTGTTTTAGGAGTTTGGCTTTTTAAGATTCCACATATAAGTGATACATACTAGGCTTTTTCTGACTTCTCTTACTTTGCATAATGTGCTGAAGGTCCATCCTGCAAATGGCAGGATATCCTCCTTTCTCATGGCTGAATAATATTCCATCGTGTGTATATACAACATCCATTTTATCTGTTCATCCATTGATAGGCATTTGGGTCATTTCCACATCTTGGCTATTGTGACTAATGCTGTGGTAAATGAGAATGTATTTTTATCTGTATAAAAATTTCAAATTTCTGCTTTCATATTCTTTGGGTATACTCCCATAAATGGAATGGCTGGGCTGTATGGTAGCCCTGTTAGTTTTTTGAGAAACCTCCATATTGTTGGCCCTAAGGGTTAGACCGATTCACATTCCCATCAACGTAAGTGTTCCTTTTCACCACATCCTTGGTCAAACCTTCCTTTTGACTTGGTATTAGCTGTTCTAACAGGTGTGAGGTGCTCTCTCATTGTTGCTTTTTGTATATCCCTGTTGATGACTGATGTTGAGCATCTTCTCACGTGCCTTTTAGCCTATTTTAATGTCCTCTTTGAAGAAATGTGTATTTAGTTTTTCCTGTTTAATCAGATGGCTTTTCTGTTAAAGTTCTTTATAGATTTTTGGATACATCCCCCTTATTCAATATATGGTTTGCAAAATACTCCTTCCATCTGTAGATACAAAATCAACCCACAGAAATCAGTTGTATTCATTTACACTAATGACGAAGCTTGAAGGTGGCATCAAAGTTTCTCATTAACAGTAACACCCAAAACAATAAGATATTAAAAATTAACCAAAGAAGTGAAAGATCTGTACAAGAAAACTATAAGACTTTGCTGAAATGAATTTTAAAAGACACAAATGGAAAGGCATCCCATGTTGATGGACCAGAAGAATAAATGTTAAAATGGCCATGTTCCCATTTACAGATACAGTGTAATCCCCATCAAAACACCAAAGGTATTTTTTCACAGAAATAGAAGGAAAAAAATCCTACGATTTGTGTGAAAGCCACAAAAGGCTGAATAGCCAAAGCAATTAAAAGGAAAATGAACAAAGTGAGAGGTATCCTATTCCTGATTTCAAACTAATACTACAAAGCCATAGTAATAAAAACTGTATGGTACATAGCACATATGTAGAGATCAATGGAGCAGAACAGTGAGCCCAAAATTAAATCCTAGCATATATGGTCAACCAATACTTGGCAAGGGAGCCAAGCACAGTGTCTTCAACAAATAGTGCTATGAAAACTGGATAAAACCATACAGAACAATTCAGTTTGATGCATGACTCCTAGAAATGATCTTGAAATGGATCAGAGATGTAAACATAAGGCCTGACACCATAGAAATCCTAGGGAAAAAAACCTTAAGTTCATTGACAAATATCTTTTTTTTTTTTTTTTTAATTTTTTTTTTTCAACGTTTTTTTTTTTTTATTTATTTTTGGGACAGAGAGAGACATAGCATGAACGGGGGAGGGGCAGAGAGAGAGGGAGACACAGAATCGGAAACAGGCTCCAGGCTCTGAGCCATCAGCCCAGAGCCTGACGCGGGGCTCGAACTCACGGACCACGAGATCATGACCTGGCTGAAGTCGGACGCTTAACCAACTGCGCCACCCAGGCGCCCCTCTTTTTTTTTTTTTGAAATTACTTCAAAAGCACAACCAATAAGAACAAAAATCAAATGGGACTACAGCAAACTCCAACATCTGTACAGCAATAGGAACAATTAATAAAAGGAAAAGATTCCTAAGCTTTCATTGGATTCTATTGGTAGTTTTGTTGTCTTTAAAAATTTTTTTTCAATGTTTTTTGAAAGACAGGGCAAGCTGAGGAGAGGCAGAGAGAGAAGACACAATCCAAAGCAGGCTCCAAGCTCTGAGCTGTCAGCACAGAGCCCAACATGGGACTTGAACCCACAAACCGTGAGATCATGACCTGAGCCAAAGCTGGACACTTAACAGAGGCACCTGGGTGGCTCAGTGGGTTCTTTTTTTTTTTTTTTTTTTTAATATATGTCCAGGAATATAACTTGATGTTGTACTAGCTAATGTTTAATTGGCTTCAAATGTAGTGATTTTTTTGAAGCAGTCTTCTGTGAGAGAAATCTACATTATCTCTTTCCTACATTGCAGTGGAATGGATACTGGGGTTTTAGGTTTAATTCCTGTGTAAACTTCAATATGTCAGTTACTACTATATTTCTAGTTGTAACTTATTTAAGGGACAATGTGTGATATAAAATTGTTACATTTTAGTTTAATAATTCTAGTTCTTGAGCTTCTAAGAACTGTCCACTTCTCTCTTCAATTTAATATATGGTCTTCTTGGAAAGAAGAATCTAATTCCCTCTTCTGACATTTATCTTTACATTTCCTCCTATGAATACTAATAAAGCCTGGCATGGGAAGTACTCAGGACTGACTCAGAAGCATAGGTGGGGGGTGTCTTAAAAGCTTGTCCTGCTGCTTTTGCTGCAAGGACTAACCCTGGATCACAGTGGTTTATACATTTTGCTGATAGACCAAAGTGAAGGCTCCCATGGCTATTTGGGGTTGACTTTCCCACAAGAGTCCATGAAGGTTTTGTGATCCTCCTTCTGCCAATCCCCCTATGTCCCAGTCTAAGATCTCTTTAATTTGTCTGATGTTCTTGTTAAGTGTCAGAACTGAGATTATCCCATTCTCAGAGTACTTGAGATTGGCCAGTGGGCTCTCTTATTTTCTGGATGCTGAGGAGATTTTAGCTCTGATTTAAGCCCAGACAAGTCTTACAGGATGTTTACTGCATGGGCAGTGTGCATTGGGAGCCTGGGCTTATCCAGTCTTGCCCCCAAGGCTGGCACCCCTGGAATCTCAGGTCTCTGGTTTTCACAGCACTAGCTGTGATCCTTCTTCCAGTGTTTCTTTGGGGGAACTAAGTTACATATCTTCAAGTGTTGAAACATTAGGCAATGACTTACTTAATCTGTGGGTTCCTTTTTCCATTGTGAGTGATGACTCTGAGAATGCAGGTCCATAGGTTAGAACATCATGTCAAGGACCATCAAGGAAACTGAACCAAACAACTTAAAAGTCTATACCTCATTCCACTGTGCTCTGTGGGGATACCTGAGGAGACTTTGAGCAATTGAAATGCAAAAATTCTGTCCCTTTTTATTCCCAGTCTCTTGATAATTATGCTGACAATGTAACTTTAAGGGTTATTAAAAGTGTTCTCAATTTGTGTATTAGTCATTCTTTTTCCCTGGGTGCTGAGAGGTAAAGGTTCCTCGGGTTGGACTCAGGAATCCTCCCAGGTTGACTCAGAGTGCAGTTTCTTATGGGTCCCTGCCCACTGGACACCACTCCAACCCCCAGAAGATCTGGAGGATTTGTACAGCCAAATGAGTGACTCCCTTGTATCCCACACTCAGTGCATAAAGTGATGTTCTCAGGGATGGGCCAATGCAGCTGTGATTCTGGTTGCTACTGGTGATAAACCTGCCCGAGATGAGCACCAACATCTTAATCCTCTTGGTAGTCAGGGAAGAAAAATTTTGGGAAATCATTTCCTTTCACTGGAATGATTTGCATGTGATAGGTATGTTTCTGTCAGAACTCATGGTGGAATCTAGGAATGAAATTTCTGGGCTGAGGAAGAATACTTTGTGGGAAGGTTTTCAATGCATATTTAGTTATTAAAACTCTGGGTGTTCAAGGGGCACCTCGGTGGCTCAGGTGAACGACTTCAACTCAGGTCATGATCTTGTGGTTTGTGGGTTTGAGCCCCATGTCGGGCTCTGTGCTGACAGCTCAGAGCCTGGAGCCTGCTTCAGATTCAGCAACTCCCTCTTCTCTGTCACTTCCCCACTAGCACCTGTGCGTGCTCTCTCAAAAATTAAAAAAAATTTGGGTTTTCAATATTTACTTTCTCTTAAACAAGCTTTAATAACCTCAAGGCATTTGTCTCTGCATTTTAAATGGATACTGTACATAACACCTTTTTAATACTCTAGGTTGGGATGCTAACCAGTATCTTGTTCTTGTGACTATCCTCCTCTTGATTAGTGCTGCCTGTGAAAGAATGATCCCAGTATTACAAAAATATAGTAAACCTCAGTGGTCAGTATGGATTCCCCTGAATGTAGAATGTGAAATAAGAATTTTAGACCAGTACTGTAATCTCCTTGGTGCTATAACAAATGACCACCAATTTTTGGCTTCAACAAAACCAATTTATTTTAATTCTCAATTTTAGAGATGAGAAATGAAAAACTAGTGTCATTTGAGGGGCAAGGGGCCAAGATGGTGGGGCAGCATGGAATTCTTCTGCTTCCCTGATCCCTGAAATGCAGCTAGATCAACACCAAACCATCTTGCACACCTAGAAAATTGATCTGAGGATTAACGCAACAATCTGTATAACTTGAGCCACAGAACTTGGCAGGTCTGTGGTGCAGAGACATGAACTGAGGGAGAGAGAAGCCACGGAGGGTAGGGAGCTGTGTTTGCTTGCTGAGAGAGGATGGAGACAGAGGGGAGAGTACAGGAAAAGCACTACCTCTGAAAGCAGCTGGAGAGAGAGAGAGAGTGGAAACACCCGTAAAGGACTGAACAAGAAAGGGGTAAAGGAGAGGGTTTGAATCCCATTAGGACTCTATAAATGGGGGAGTGCAGAATCTGAAACTCCTCAGCTTGATAATTGGTGGAGTTCTGGTGGGAAGGACAAATCCCCAGGAGCAGACAGCAAGGTCTGATGGGTCCTCAGGCCACATGGGGAGAGGTGGCTCTCCTGAGAGGATATTTGGTAGAAGCTATGCAGCCTCCCACAAGCAAAGTCCCAGTGGGCCCCAAAGAACAGCCATGTTTGTTGTTGTTGGAACAAGGGTTAAGGGGTGGCGAAGCCTGGTGCCAGATGTGTGTTGTGATTTATCATAATTCTTGAAACGCTGCTGTTACAGGATTGTGTGAACTTTTTCTGGGGCAGACTGGTACCCAGCCACAGTCTCTGAGCATCTACCACAGTGCAGTCATGTGAACATTCCTGGGGGCGGGCTGGCACTTGGCCATTGCTCAGACCCTCCATCAGAGGGTTGGAGTGGACCCATGCTGCAGGGCCCTCAGAAGTGAGGGGTTTGGAAACAGCCCCATCTGAGATAAAATTCACCCCAAAAGAAAGAGCATGAAGAAATTACATCCAGGGACTTAATCAACACAGATATAGGCAAGATGTCTGAACCAGAATTTAGAGTCACGATAATAAGAATACTAGCTGGGTTTGAAAACATGAATCCCTTTTTGCAGAGATAAAAGGAGTAAAATCTAGTCAGGATGAAATTAAAAATCCTATAACTGACATGCAATCTTAAATGGTTGCCACGGTGGCAAGGATGGGTGAAGCAGAGCAGTGAATCCATGATACAGAGGACAAACTTATGGAGAATAATGAAGCAGAAAAGAGGGAAACTAAGGAAAAACATGATATAAGAATTAGAGAACTCAGTGACTCATTAAAAAGGAATAACTTCCTAATCATAGGGTTCCCAGAAGATGAGAGAAAAGGGTATGGAAGGTTTATGTGAGCAAATGATAGTGGAAAGCTTTCCTAACCTGGAGAAAGACACAGATATCAAAATCCTGGAAGCACAGAGAACTCCCATTAAATTCAACAAAAACTATCAACAAGGCATATCAGTCAAATTGACACAACACACAGACAAGGAAAGAATCAAGAAACCAGCAAGGGAAAAAAGTCCTTAACATACAAGCAAAAATAGATCAGGTTCACAGCAGACCTATCCACAGAAACTTGGCCGGCCAGAAAGGAGTGGCAGGATATATTCAATGTGATGAATTGGAAAAATATGCAGCCAGTAATTCTTTATTCAGCAAGGCTGTAATTCAAAATGAGAGGGAGAGGGAACAAAAAACCCAAAAGCAATGAAGGCTAGAAAGGACCAGAGAACACCACCAGAAACTCTAACTTTACAGGCAACGTAATGGCAATAAATTCATATCTTTGGGTACTCACTCTAAATGTCAATAGACTAAATGCTCCAGTCAAAAGACAGGGTAACAGGATGGGTAAGAAAACAAGATCCATCTATATGCTGTTTAAAAGAGACCATTTTTAGACCTAAAGACACCTTCAAATTGAAAGTAAGGGGATGGAGAACCATATGTTATGCTAATGGTCGCCAAAAGAAAGAGTAGCCACACTGATAGCAGACAATCTATATCTTAAAGAATGTAACAAGATGAAGAAGGGCAGTATATCAAAATTAAGAGGTCTACATTCCCACCAACAGTGCAAGGGGGTTCCTGTTTGTCCACATCCTCTCCAGCATCTATGGTCTCCTGATTTCATTTTAGCCACTCTGACTGGCATGAGGTGATATCTGAGTGTGGTTTTGATTTGTATTTCGCTGATGAAGGGCGACGTTCAGCATATTGTCATGTGCCTGTTGGCCATCTGGATGTCTTCTTTAGAGAAGTGTCTATTCATGTTTTCTGCCCATTTCTTCATTGGATTATTTGTTTTTCGGGTGTGGAGTTTGAACTCTTTATAGATTTTGGTTACTAGCCCTTTGTCCAATATGTCATTTGCACCTATCTTTTCCCATTCTGTTGGTTGCCTTTTAGTTTTGTTGATTGTTTCCTTTGCTGTGCAGAAGGTTTTTATCTTCATGAGGTCCCAATAGTTCACTTTTGCTTTTAATTCCCTTGCCCTTGGGGATGTGTCAAGTAAGAAATTGCTGTAGCTGAGGTCAGAGAAGTTTTTTTTCCTGCTTTCTCCTCTAGGGTTTTGATGGTTTCCTGTCTCACATTCAGGTCCTTTATCCATTTTGAGTTTTTGTGAATGTTGTAATAAAGTGGTCTAGTTTCATCCTTCTGCATGTTGCTGTCCAGTTCTCCCAGCACCATTTGTTAAAGAAACTGGTGCAGCTGCTCTGGAAAATAGTGTGGAGTTTCCTGAAAAAATTAAAAATAGACTTACCCTATGACCCAGCAATAGCACTGCTAGGAACTTACCCAAGGGATACAGGAGTACTGATGCATAGGAGCACTTGTACCCCAATGTTTATAGCAGCACTCTCAACGATAGCCAAATTATGGAAAGAGCCTAAATGTCCATCAACTGACAAATGGATAAAGAAATAGTGGTTTATGTACACAATGGAATACTACTTGGCAATGAGAAAGAATGAAATATGGCCCTTTGTAGCAACATGGATGGAACTGGAGAGTGTTATGTAAGTGAAATAAGTCATACAGAGAAAGACAGATACCTTATGTTTTCACTCTTATGTGGATCCTGAGAAACTTGTCTATGGGGGAGGGGAAGAAAAAAAAGTTAGGGAGAGAGCCAAAGCATAAGAGAGTCTTAAAAACTGAGAACAAACTGAGGGTTGATGGGGGTGGGAGGGAGGGGAGGGTGGGTGATGGGTATTGAGGAGGGCACCTTTTGGGAAGAGAATGGGGTGTTGTATGAAAACCAATTTGAGGGGCGCCTGGGTGGCACAGTCGGTTAAGCGTCCGACTTCAGCCAGGTCACGATCTCGCGGTCCGTGAGTTCGAGCCCCGCGTCAGGCTCTGGGCTGATGGCTCAGAGCCTGGAGCCTGTTTCTGATTCTGTGTCTCCCTCTCTGTCTGCCCCTCCCCCGTTCATGCTCTGTCTTTCTCTGTCCCAAAAATAAATTAAAAACGTTGAAAAAAAATTATTAAAAAAAAAAAGAAAACCAATTTGACAGTATACTTCATATTAAAAAACATGAAGTGAGATACATTTACAGTACCATACTGTATTTGTCAAAACATTTGCATATAAATGGACCCACTCAGTTCAAACCTATGTTGTTCAGAGATTGACTATATTTAACTGAAAGGAATTTAATAGAGACAGTTTATAGAAGCATGTCAGAGTTAAGGTATCAATTAAAGATGATGAGGTACTCCCCCAAAATTCATATGTTGAAATCCTAATCCACAAAGGTGATGGTATAGTAGATGGGTACTTTGAGAAAGGGCTTAATTCATGAGGGTGGAACCCTCAGGAATAGGATTAGTGCCTTATAAAAGAAACCCCACAGAGCTCCCTAACGCTTTCCACCCTGTGAGAACACAAGGTGGAAATCTGTGGTCCAGAAGAAGGTTTTCACGTGACCATGTTGGTACCCCAATCTTGGACTTCCCATCTCCAAACTATGAGAAATAAATTCCTGTGTTTATTTAAAAAAAAACAAACAAAATTGATGTCAATCCACCAAGAAGACCTAACAATTGTAAACATTTATGCCCCCAATGTGAAAGAACCTAAATATGTAAATCAAGCACAAACTCATGGATAACAATACCATAATAGTACGGGACTTCAACACCCCACTTACAGCAATGGACAGATTATCTAAGCAGAAAATCAACAAGGAAGCAATGGCTTTGAATGACACATTGGACTGGATGGACTTAACAGATATATTCAGAACATTTCCTCCTCAGGTAGCAGAATACATATTCTTAAGTGCACATGGAACATTCTTCAGAAAAGATCCCCTACTAGGACACAAACCAGCCCTCGACAAGTAAAAAAGATCAAGATATATTGATCTTGATGTATATTTTGAGACCACATCTCTATGAAACTCAAAATCAACCAGGAAAAACTTGGAAAGACAACGAATACTTGGAGACTAGAGCACATCCTATGAAAGAATGAATGGGCTAACTAAGAAGTTAAAAAGGAAATTAAAAAGTACAAGGAAGTCAATGGAAATAACACCACAACCCGAAACCTCTGGGATGCAGCATAGGTGGTCACAAGAGGGAAGAATATAGCAATCCAGGCCCTCTTAAGGATGGAAGAAAGGTCTCAGGTACACAACCTAAACTTACACCTTAAAGAGCTGGAAAAAGAATAATAAAACCCCAAACCAGGAGAAGATGGGAAATAATAAAGATAAGGGCAGAAATCATTGCTATTGAAAAAAAAAAAAAAAAGTAGAAAACATCAGTGAAACCAGGAGCTGGTTCTTTGAAAGAATTAACAAAATTGATAACTCCCTAGCCAGTTTGATCAAAAAGGAAAAGGAAAGGACCTCAAAAATAAGAGATCATAATCAACACTGCAGAAATACAAACAAAAATAAGAGAATAATATGAGCAATTATATGCCAATAGGGCAATCTGGAAGAAATGGACAAATTCTTAGAAACATGTAAACTCCCAAAATGTAAATAAGAAGAAATAGAAAATTTGAATAGTCCCATAACCAGTAAAGAAAATGAATTACTAATCAAAAATCTCCCCCCAAAAAGAGTCCAGGGCCAGATGGCTTTCCAGGGGTCTTCTACCAAAGAAGAGTTAACATCTATTCTTTAGAAGTTGTTCCAAAAAATAGAAATGGAAGGAAAACTTCCAAACTCATTCTATGAAGCCAGCATTACCTTGATTCCAAAACTAGACAAAGGTCCCACTAAAAAGAACTACAGACCAATTTCCCTGATGAGCATGGATGCAAAATCCTGAAGATACTAGCCAACAGGATCCAACAATACATTAAAAGAATTATTCACCATGACCAAGTGGAGTTTATACCTGGGATGCAGGGCTGGTTCAATGTCTGTAAAACAGTCAATGAGCTACATTACGTCAATAAAAAAGGATAAGAGCCACATGATCCTCTCAATAGACACAGAGAAAGCATTTGACAAAGCACAGCATCCTTTCTTGATAAAAACCCTCAAGAAAGTAGGGACAGAAGGACCATACCTCAAGATCATAAAAGCCATATATGAAAGACCCACTGCTAATAACATCCTCAATGGGGAAAGACCGTTTTCCCTGTAAGGTCAGGAACACGACAGGGATGTCCACTATTGCAATTGTTATTCGACACAGTATTGGAAGTCCTAGCCTCAGCAGACAGCACAAAGAAAAGGCATACAAATCGTCAAGGAAGAAGTCAAACTTTCACTGTTTGGACATGACATGATACTCTAAATGGAAAAACAAAAAGACTCCCAAGAAACTTCTAGAAATGATCCATGAATTCAGCAAAGTCTCAGGATATAAAATCAATGCACAGAAATCGGTTGCATTCCTATACACCAATAATGAAGCAACGGAAAGAGAAATCGAGGAATCATTCCCATTTACAATTGCACCAAAACCCATAAAATACCTAGGAATTAACCTAACCAAAGAGGTGAAAAATCTAGACACTGAAAACTGTAGAAAGCTTATGAAAGAAATTGAAGACACAAAAAAATGGAAAAATATTCCATGCTCATGGATTAGAAGAGCACATATTGTTAAAATGTCAATACTACCCGAAGCAATCTATGTATTCACTACAATCCCTATCAAAATAACACCTGCATTCTTCAGAGCTAGAACAAACAATCCTAAAATTGGAATGGAACCAGAAAAGATCCTGAATAGTCAAAGCAATCCTGAAAAAGAAAACCAAAATTTGAGGCATCACAATCCTGGACTTCAAGCTGTATTGCAAACCTGTAATCATCAAGACAGTATGGTACTGGCACAAAAACACACTTGCTCAATGGAACAGAATACAGAACCCAGAAATTGACCCACAAATGTATAGCCAACTAATCTTGACAAAGCAGGAAAGAATATCCACTGGAATAAAGATGGTTTCTTCAAATGGTGTTGGGAAAACTGGACAGTGACATGTAGGAGAATGAACCTGGACCACTTCTGTACACCATACACAAAAATAAAATGGATAAAAAGGCCTAAATGTAAGGCAGAAAACCATCAGAATCCTAGGGGAGAAAACACAAGAACATCTTTGACCTTGGCCACAGCAACTACTTAACATGTCTCCAGAGACAAGGGAAACAAAAGCAAAAATGAACTATTGGGACCTCATCAAGATAGAAGCTTCTGCACAGCAAGAGAAACAATCAGCAAAACTAAAAGGCAACCAGCAGAATGGGAGAAGGTATTTGCAAATGACATATCAGATAAAGGGTTAATACCTAAAATCTATAAAGAACTGATTAAACAACACCCAAAAAACAAATAATCTAGTGAAGAAATGGGCAAAAGACATGAATAGACAACTTTTCCAAAGAAGACCTCTAGACGGCTAGCAGAACATGAAAAAATGCTCAGTATCACTTATCAGGGGAATACAAATCAAAACCACAATGAGATACCACCTCAAACCAGTCATAATGGCTAAAATTAACAACTCCGGCAACAACAGATGTTGGCAAGGATGCAGAGAAAGAGGATCTCTTTTGCGCTGCTGGTGGGAATGCAAACTGGTGCAGCCACTCTGGGAAACATTATGGAGTTTCCTCATAAGGTTAAAAATATAACTACCCTATGACCCAGCAATTGCATCACTAGGTATTTATCCAAGGGGCACAGGTATGCTCTTTTGAAGGGGCACATGCGCCCCAATGTTTATAGTAGTTCTATCAACAATAACCAAAGCATGGAAAGAGCCCAAGTGTCCATCGACAGATGAATGGATAAAGAAGGTGTGGTACATATATACAATGGAGTATTGGAAATCAAAGAATAAAATCTTGCCATTTGCAACAATGTAGATGGAACTAGAGTGTATTATGCTAAGCAAAATTAGAGAAAGACAAATATCCTATGACTTCACTCGTGGAATTTAAGATACAAAACAGACGAACATAAGGGAAGCAAAAAATATAAAAACAGGGAGGGGGACAAAACAGACTCTTAAATATAGAGGACACTCTGAGGGTTGCTGGAAGGGTTGTGGGTGGGGAGAGGAGTTAAATGGGTAGGGGGCATTTTAAGGAAGATACTTGTTGAGATGAATACTGGGTGTTACACATAGGGGATGCATCACTGGAATACACTCCTGAAATCATCATTGCACTATATGCTAATTAACTTGGGTGTAAGTTAAAAAGTAAAACACACACACACACACACACACACACAAATTAGTGTCATTTGATAAAATCAAGTGTTTGAAGGGATGTGTTCTCTAGTTGTCTACAGGGACTTTGGTAATGTTTTCCTGTCTCCATAGGAACCTCCACTGATCAGATCTGAGGAATTTTATGCATTTAGCTGTTCATTGTTTACTGCAAGTTATTGGTTCCTAGAATTTTCCCCAGTCCATGGAGATTTTTGATGCCCCAGCCTAACTTGCATGAAATAATATAGCTTAGAAGAAGGAAATGCCTTTTGGGGAGAGGCAGTACTAGTGAAGACACATGTACCATCCTGAGGGGGGTCATGCGGCTTACACTCTTTCCCCTAAAATGTAGAGACTACTTTTGAGTGAAACCTTTCAAACTTGGACATGTCTGGAAGGTGAGATGGCCAGTGTGTGATTGTTCACAGTTGGATTTCTACTTTGGGATTTTTTTTTTTTTTTTTTTTTTTTTTTTTTTTTTGCTAACCTATCCTGTACTACCTGATCCAGGAGAAGACCTTAAAGGGTGATGGAGAAGGAACTTGTATTCCTGTAATATCTTACTGGGCCACCTGTGTTGCTCATGAATCAACATGAATAAAGATGACTTACCTGGCTTATGTCAGTTAGCTATTATAACTAGGTACTGGCCATCAAATGTAAGCAGAAGTGACAACCTTCAGGATCATACTCTTTTAAAGGAGGTGGCTTCCTCTCTTTAATTATCCTTGTTACTGACTGAGGCTAAGACTGAACTCTAGGAATGTCAGACCAAAAGCCAAGGCATGTTCCTGGAGCATTTTCACTGGTGCACCCTCTAAGAAGTATCCACTGGGCTAGGGCTTCCAAACAAAGAGCTGCTGTCTATTCACAGTCCTGAGCTACCTTTGATGGGCCAAGATGGGTCCCATCTTGATGGGTCCTGGAGGTGGAGTAGGTTGCTTATAACAGCCAGATCAGGGAAACAATAGTTTCCTTCTCCAAACATGCCTACAAATTTCATGTGTCCTGAAATGTATCATTCTCCAGACACCAGGGGATAGTGAAGACTTCTCAGTGTTAAGAACTGTTACATCTGGGAGAGAAGCTTTCATCTTGCCCAGACTGGGCGTGGAGGTTGCTTTGCTTTGTTTCTTGCTAGAACTCAATTTGAACAACTTCTACTTTGGTAGGGAAGATTGTAATCTGTTCTCTAACCTACACCTTCCCCTTCGGCTCACTTTATTTCTAATGGGGCTATCCTGTTCTCCCATTTGAAACTCCCATGGTTGAGTCATGAGGGGGACTAAGATGTTTTTTTCCATTGTGCCTCACATACAAATTTGGCACAGCCTTACCCGAGCACATGGCCTCACTAGGCCCTGTGCTGATGCTCTAAGGGGAGTCTTTCCAAAGAAATGTTGCTTTGACTTCTGTTCACAGATCTGTGGAGGGGAGATGGGAATTCATACACACCACCTGAGCCCTTGATGGACACAGTCTTGGAGTTTAATATTTGTCTACTGGATATCATTGTTCCCATATCACAAAAATGGGTCCTTCCCTGCATATTTGGGGTGGCCCAGGTGAGTGGTCTTACTATATAGCTGCCTTAGAAGAGGTGAGTACTCCAATTTATACAGAATTCTCAATGTCTACTACATTGGCAGCATTTTTCATAGACCTGGGTCAACTGGATCTTCTTCCCCAGACATGTCCATCCATGGTAAATGGACCATAGGTATTCAGCCTTTTCTGTCATGACTTCCCTTTGGGTTGGTGAAGGTCTAAGGTTCAGGATATATCTATGCTGTGTACAGGGCTGACCCTCTAGTGGATCCTGCCATGATGTTCTTAGTTATAACACTTAATATAATTGCCTGGAGGTATTGACACAGGTGTCCTCTTAATGAAACTAGTCCTGACTTTCCTTGTGGGGATGAGTTAGTTGAAGATGAATTGGTGGACTTGACTCATTAGGCAATCCCTTGTCTAATGCTTACTTGTGATGCAAAGACAAGGTCTGAGCTTCTTGGTCTCGAGATAAGTCACATGGAAGGTGACTGCCTTAATCAAGGGCCACAGAATATTCCTTGTCATTACTGCCTTTTCTGCCAATGGTGGCTTTCATCTAAAATTTTTCCATCTGTACACCCAGTCCTGTGGTTCTTCTGCATTGATGGACTTATAAGAGACACAGAACCATTTTCTGGATTTTCATGATCTTCTGTGCTATCTGCCATGTTCTAGGACTATGTCAGGAATTCAACCCCGGATATTCCAGGTCCAATTTTTAGTCCTTAGAAATGCCAGCGTTTAAGTGTGGTTTAGTCACACACTCAGTCCTGATTTGTCAATAGAATCTGGATCAAAAGTCTGCATTTGCTTTATTTAATAAGGATGCCATTTTATACTGATGGAAACCCATTGTTTCCTAAACACATAAAGAACAGTCTGTTATTTCTTTCTATTCCTAATGATGCTTGCTGTAACTCAAATGAATTCTCTGAGCACAATAGGGTCCATAGGTGAATTAACCACAATCCATGGCCATGGATGGGATCCTGAACCCCAAGGCCTGAGTGTACTATATCACCCTCTCCCCTTGCACTCTGGGAGCCCCTGGAGAAGGGTTTTTGAATGAGCAATAAGAAAAAAATCTGCCCCTTTGTCTTCCACACTTTTGCTCTTAGTTTTCTCTTAAGTCTTTTGAGACTCCTTTGTGATCTTCAGCCACGTTCATTCTATTGCATGTATTTCCCCACATTACTATATTAATGCTGAGTATTTCCTTCTATATTTTGTCTATGATTTTTGGGCTAATATCCACTCATTTTTCTGACAATACTGACTGCATATTTTAATTTCTCAACCTATTAATATTTTTACAGAGTAGAGGATAGGTTATCTCTAAAATACGGTGCCCTTAAGGTGACTCTCTTGGACCTTGAGTTATTGTAACTATTATTCTTGAACATGTGTAGTCACAGTGATGCTAGGTTTAAAATATTTGCCTTCTAATGGACTAAGATACATTCACAAGGGTTTAATACCATTTTGTACTGTACCTGGATGTCCTCCAAAGCTGGGATGTTTCAGGTGCTGTGCCTTGAAATTTCCCCCAGAAGAAGCAAATCCCTAAATGTTAGAAGGTTAGATCGGATGTCCTCTAACTTTTCTGAATTCCTTTGGCACCAGTGGTTATTATATTGTCTCTGACAGATGAGAGACAATGCTCATCATAGACCAACTGTACCTTGTTTTCTGTGCTCAGGCTTGTCTGATACATCTGAGATGAATTCTAAAACCATCACAATCCCACAGTGTCACACTGTTGGGACAAACTGAGCTAGTCTCCAAACCACAAGCCAGAGACCTTTTTCTCGGTAGGAGAAGCAGCAGTTGGTCATACCTTCTAGGTATTAGATCTCTTGTGGTTTATTCTCAGTGATGCTTTTCTGGGGAGAATGGTTCACAGGCCCTGAGGAATGGCTGTAATAAGAGGAAAATAATGCTGGGACTGTTTTTAGATAAGGAACATGCTGTTAGGAGGAGGATGAAGATATCCCCTCCTGCTGGCTCTGCTGGTCAACAAGACTGTGAAGCAGAAACCTCACTGACCTGTAGTACAAAGAATCATGCACCAACAGTGGACCTGGTGGCCCAATGGATCTGTCTCTTCAACAGTGTCTAGATGGAACAGACCCATGAATGTCCCTTCTTCTAGTCTCTGATCACCCTCCCAACCTCCTTTCTAACCTTTAAAACCATCCTTCTTAGCCATCATTTGACCTTCAGAAGCAGGGGACACCGTTTTTTTTTTTTTTTTTTAGCCTTGCTCCTTATTGACAATCAATCATGAGCTGCTAATTCCTCAGAAGTGTTCCCACCCAAGTGGAAGCTGCTATCATCTACGTGGTCAACATGCATCTTGAGCCTCTTGCACCTCTCTCTGGGCTTCTATTTCAACTGTGATGATACACTCTAGAAGGCACGGATCACTTCTTCCATGAGTTGGCCAAGGAGAAATGTGAGTGTACCTAGCATCATTTGAAGATATATCAACATGGTATCCAAGATGACTGGGTAAAACCCTAGACACCATCAAAGCTGCCATGGTCCTGGAGAAGAACCTGAACAAGGCCCTTTTGGATCTGTATACCATGAGTTCTGCCCATGCAGACTCTTGTCTGTGTTACTTCCTGGGGAGCCACTTCCTAGATAAGGAGGTGAAATTAATCAAGAAACATGGGCAATCACCTGAACAAACTGCAGGCTGCCTAGCCCCAGGATGGGCTGGGTAAGTCTCTCTTTGAGAGGTTCACCCTCAAGACTAGGAGCTTCTGGAACCCAGCAGCCTTTGAGGGATCCCCCTAGAGGCCCCCCTGGTGTCAGAGCTGCTGCCTGAGACCCTCCCTGCAGCCACTAGGAGCTTTTTATCCATTCTGGGGCCTTCTCCCAAGCCATGAACCAAATGGAAATAATAAACCTTTTTGTGGGAGAGAGGAGATTATGTATCTTAGCCCCTCAGAATGGTAAAACTGGTAAGAGTTCAGCCAGTGGACAGAGTTTACTTGGACCCCAGATGAGACCGCTGCCAGTCTGGAGTGCCCAGTGTCCTGATCTCCCTCACAGAAGGTACCAGATCAATTCAGCCTAGACAACTGTGCTGAGTGCGAGTTCCAGTTGCTAATGTTTCCATAAATTTGTGAGATTGTAATCACCTCCTGGTGTGTACTTGGAATTCTTCATGCCTTAAAGAGAAACACCATAAGTCTATTTGGAGTCTTCAATGGTAAGCTGTAGTGAAGTCTTGGTCTGCTATGGCTCCAATCATTGATTTCTTCTTTGTCTCCCAGTAAGGTGCTTGAGTTCTCTTTTGTGTTCTGATTTTTGCTGCCTTTTACTCATTTCTTATCCAAGAATAGAGCCTTTCAGACTATTTTCACTTCAGCTAGCCATCTTTGTCATCACTGGTCTATTGTACCTTGATTCTACTGCTGGTGATGGTTCTCCTTGATGTTGTGTCTCAGGATGGAAAGTTAGTCCTCCTTTGTGTAGAGTGGAGAGAGCCCTAGAGTCAAAATTCACTGGAAGGTTATAATAACCCACACTTGCTCTCTGATGCTTGTCAATGGAAAATAAGAGCTCCTGTGTCTCTGTCCAAAGTTGAAATGGCTGTAAATAGCTGTGAGTCCTTCAGCAAGAAAATGAGGGAGAAGCAGCTCACTCCCAGTCACTATATTTCATCACTAACCACATACCTAAAAGGGCCTCCTGGAATGTTTGTGCTTTGATGTGTGATGTTCTTTTGCTGAACAAAGATGGTTTCTCAGTTGTGACAAAAACCTACATTTAAAAACCACTCAACAGACCGTGTGTCACTTAAAGATGGCAAATAAGAGACTAATCAGCTTCTGTGTGAATAGTCCTCCCCCAAAATGCACAGTCCTCCTCTTTATGACAGGAGACCATGTTCTATGTACGAGTGTTCCCTGTTAACTGCTAAGAGAACTGAGCTGGTCTTTGAGTTCTCCAAACACTGAGTATCTGGGGACTCATGCTCAGTAGATGTGGGTCTGTTTAGACAGTATACCACCTTTCTTGTGTAATCCCCTGGGGCCATAGATGGGACCTAGTGTAAACTGTCCATTTCCTGGCATGTGCCATTGGCTGATCACCAAGTGGTTAAGTGAATCACCCAAGGTATAGGTATTTCCCACTACACCCCTTTCAAAGTATAACCTCTCATGTGACTTAAAAGATTTCTCTTCATGTTTCACTGGCATTTTAGGTTGTTGAAGGAGGCCCTCATTGGGATCTCAACCACTCCTTCAAAGAAATTAGCACCAGTGATAACTCAGTTTGCTTTTGATGTAGCTGCTTTTCCTTTGCTGCTATTTAAGGTATCTTGGTGACTTCATTCCTGTCTCACTGGGGTCGTCCACTACGTAGGATATGAAATGTTTAGGTCTGATGGCTGTGAGGAAGTGTTAGGTCTGATGATGGCTGTAAGTCATCTGTGTTCTTAGAATTTCTTCATGGTCAGAGAAGACTTATAAACACAACTGCATTTGTCCCCAACTTGTATGTAATGTAGATGAGCAGAGAATGAACTCTTTGCCAAAGGCAGTTTTCATGAGGTGATGTGATTCCTGTGTGTGTGTGTGTGTGTGTGTGTGTGTGCGCGTGCGCGTGCATGTGCCATTCCATACTGTCTTGATTACAGCTTTGTAATACAGTGTGAAGTCCGGGATTGTGATGCCTCAAACTTTGGTTTTCTTTTTCAGGATTAATTTGGATATTCAGGGTCTTTTCTGGTTCCACACAAACTTTAGAATTGTTTGTTCTATCTCTGAAGAATGCTGGTGTCATTTTGATAGGAATTACATTGAATGTGTAGATTGCTTTGGGTAGTATAGGTATTTTAACAATATTCTTCCAGTCTATGAGCATGGAGTGCTTTTCCATTTCTTTATGTCTCCTTCAATTTCTTTCATAAGCTTTCTATAGTTCTCAGCATACAGATCTTTTACCTCTTTGGTTAGGTTTATTCCTAGGTATTTTACGGTTTTTGGTGTAGTTGTAAATGGGGTTGATTCCTTGATTTCTCTTTCTGCTACTTCATTATTGGTATGTAGGAACGCAACCGATTTCTGTATGTTGATTTTATATCCTGTGACTTTGCTGAACTCCTGTATTCCAGCAGATTTTTTGTGGAATATTTTGGGTTTTCCACATAGAGTATCATGTCATCTGTGAAGAGTGAAAATTTGACTTCTTTCTTGACAACTTATATGCCTTTCTTTTTGGTGTCTTGTTGCTGATGCTAGAACTTCTCAAGATACTAGCAAATCGAATCCATTAAATAGAATACATTAAAAGAATTACCATGATCAAGTGGGTTTATTCCTGGGCTACAAAGGTGGTTCAATATCCACAAATCAGCAGGATACATCACATTAATAACAGAAAGGATAAGAACCATATTATCCTTCCAATACATACAGAAAAAGCATTTGAAATTCTTGATGAAAGCCCTCAAAATAGGGATAAGAAAGAACATACCTCAACATAATTAAAGGCCATTTAACAAAGACTGACAGCTAATGTAATCACCAATGGGGAAAAATGAGAACTTTCCCCCCTAAGGCTAGAAACACAATAGGGATGTCCACTATCACCGCTGTTGTTCAACATTGATGCTTTTTCTTTTTTTTTTTTTTTATTTATTTATTTTTGGGGACAGAGAGAGACAGAGCATGAACGGGGGAGGGGCAGAGAGAGAGGGAGACACAGAATCGGAAACAGGCTCCAGGCTCTGAGCCATCAGCCCAGAGCCTGACGCGGGGCTCGAACTCACGGACCGCGAGATCGTGACCTGGCTGAAGTCGGACGCTTAACCGACTGCGCCACCCAGGCGCCCCCATTGATGCATTTTCTAAGAGGTGTCCAGTGGATGGGATTATCCCAGCAAAGAACTACTTACATTTTCATGTGCCCAAGCTACGCTGGAGGTTAGAGGATGGTCCTGGAAGTAAGAGGTTGCCCACATTGTCCAAAACAGGGGCCTGTTAGTGGGTATATATGTTGAACTTTCTGTGGTACCAACTTCCAAGTGCCCTGACTTTTATTGGCTTCAGACTCCGGTCACAAAGATCATTTCGAAAGTAGCTTGGAGTTAGAGTAATGTCACCCATCTCTGGGTGACAAGATTCCAGGCTAGTCTCCTGTTTTTCTTGTCATTCCAAAGTTTTCATCAAATGTTTTTATTTTCCTCATTCTATTTTTCTTGATACTCTATAATTTCCCCCAAGTTGTTCCTTCTGTTGTTTTACACCCAATGTTTCATGTCCATAAATGAATGAGTCCTCTTTTTCTGAAACCTGAATTGAAATCTGAATATCTTAGTTTGGACTTGGAGTTCTGAATCTCAGACCTGGACTTAGGGCATATACTCTACTGGAAGTTACCCAGGTAGCACAGGGGCTGGAGTGATGAATGGGGGATTAAATGAGAACAGCCAGTAATGGACACAGCATTGAGCTGGTCATCTCACTCTGTGTGTAATTTCCAGCAGGCACTGTCTACCCAATCATATATAATGTGTTGCAAGATATCCTCCCTGGAAGGACAGGAGCCAAGTACTCACCTGTAACTCCATCTACACCATTGGTGGAGGTGGTACTCTCCCTGCTCATCTGACAAGAACCTTGTGCCTGGGGTTGATCTCTCCTAGAAGACTTCCAACAGAGCTTTGGGACAGAACTTGACACATGTCACAAGAGGGTCTTCTGGTGGAACATGGGCAACAGGCCTGGTGCTGCCCTCTAGATGTGCTGAAAGCACAGGGTTTGGAGGGTGTATCCCAGAGCACCCCAGGACACCCACACATGCCCACCCATCCCTGAAGAATACCCAACCTCCTGAGTTCCCATTTCAGTAGAAATGGGACAGGTCTACATTAGCAAGGTTATCCATATAGCATAGGTGAGGTCTCTGACATCATCTTGTGATGGAATCTGTTTTTCCTCTCCTGAGAAGAGATTCTTTACAGACCCCCATCTCTGCCTCTCAGTATGTCAGCCAAAATCAAGGCACCTTAGAATTCTGATAAATCTGTTTACCTTGATATCTATGAATGATTTTCCTGTCTTTTCAAACTTCCTATTCCTTCATGGAAAATAAGGTTATATTGGTGTATTACCAAAAATTTGATATGAATTTGCAAAGAACATTGTGGAATAAATCTACAATATTCCCTTCCTGAGTTGGACTGGAATGGGCAATAAGGTGTTCCATTCCTGTGTGAATATTACACTATATCTGACTCCCTTCTAATGGTACATATGTCACTACATGGACATCCTTTTCCCCTTCCAGGAATGTACTTTATTATATTCTTATTCATTTAGGATTTATGATCAAAATGGTGTATCTTTCAGCGTTTGTCAGTGAATCACATCCCCATTTCTTGAGCTTCTAAGAATGGTAAGTCACTTGAATGTGAACAAATGATGCTTGTTTGTGAGAGTTTATTCCATGCTATGATCTTGTGCTCTTCCTGCTACCCATGTGTTCTGGTGAAGCCTGGTCTGGGAAGTGCTGCCTTCCCACTTGAGTCTCCCAAAATTGAATCAGAAGGACATGTGGGATGGGTTTGAAACCTGGAGGTGGGGTTGCACTAGTGACTGGCCTGGCCTATGAAGGCAAAGGCTTTCAGAGCTATTTTGCTGGACTCTGCCTGCAGGGGTCTTATTTTGGAGGGTGCTTCTCATCCTGCCAGCCCTGCTGGAGATAGCCTGGGTCATCCTTTAACACTTGTCTCCCTGACACTCTTGTTCTGTTTGTCAGATGGGTCCTTTCTGTCTGTGTTCTGTGAAGCTACAGGTAGGAGCATTAACCTTTGGATGTCCTGGAATGGAGTTTAGCTCCAACTTACTCCTGGACACATTGACTGGATGCTGGTTATGTGGCAGTATTTTCTGTGAGCCTATGTCATTCAGGTACTTACCCAAGGCTCTTGTATCTTGAGTTCTCAGTCATTGGAAGTTGATCCCATGGAAGTATCCTGTCTTTGTTGGTAGGGATTCATATGTGGTTGTACCTTCAAGTAACATATTTTCTTTGGGAGGTGGGTCTATTTTTCATGGGTTTTGATTTTGTGGGGAGACATTAACCTAGAACATGTATCAGATTTGTCCCATTGAAGGATGGTCCACAGGGGTTAGTAGAAAACTAGGAAAATCTTTCCTCGATGATGATCTTTGATATTTAAACTGTTGGGTAGACTCCTAGCATTCAGACATTCAGATGGTAAATGCTATTTGCCACTTCTCATCTTTCCTGATTGGGCAGTTGTCCTTTGTGCTGCCTTTTCCAGAAGTAATTGGGCTGTATAATAGAAATTATTCTGTTGGAAAGCCTTACCCTATAGTTTCCTTTGAGTAATGGCTTTCCTTAAGTGAAAAAGCAATGTATGTTGAGGATTTCCTCATCTTCACAGCATTTGCCCTGTTTCAGGAGTAACTAGATCAGTAACTCAACACTGGATATTCTTGTTTTCCTTTATTTTTTTCATCCTACAATAGGCATTGATCCTGAGGTGTACTTCTCTGTCCATACTATTTAATAAACTAGCCCTGATTTCTTGGTTATATGAATCAGCATCTACAAGCTAATTGAGCAAGGTCATGTTTTTTATATTCAGACAATATATTTTCTGCAGCATACTATACATGAGATGCCTCACTTCAAACTGTTACTCCTTATGAAGTTTTTATCATAACCTCAGAATGTGCAAGCAAGCTGCCCAAGAATAGCAAGGTCCATAGGTGCTTAAATCACCAGCCTCATGCCCTTGAGGGAACACGGGGAAGAAAGGCCAGGAGGTTCTGAACCACCATCTGTCTTGTGAGATCCTCTTTGGAGAAGTGGGGAGGTGAATCCCTGTCTTCCTAAGGGACCACCCTAGTGAAATGACCAACTTTCTCCTTGGGACCTTTATGTCACAGTGTTGTCAAGGTTAACCATTTTTGCCTGTGGAAATCCTCCTGAGGAGCTCCAGGTGGAGGAAACACAGCCAGAATGCTCCCAGGTGAAGTCTCAGGCCAGAATTTTAAGTGGGTGTGTATTGATGGGCACTTTCACTCCTGGCTTACCTGAACCAATCCTCACAGATGCTTAGACCTACCTCTTACGAGTCTTGATTCCATGATACTTTTCTTCTATCTGTACATTCCCTGCCACAGTTACAATTTCATTATTTCCAAACTACAGATGTTTTATTGACTTTTGCAGGTGACATATAACAAAAAACATGTACAATGCCTAGGTCTCCAAAAATGGGAATTTTAATACTGTTAGTGCCAACCACATGTTTGTTGAAGGAGATGTTCACTTGAGAAATTTCAGATAAGCACAGGAGAATGGGATTATGTACCACAATGCCTTCTGGCCCCATTGCAAATGGTTGCTTGGTCTATAGTTTTAGTAATGCTAACGAGCTATTCTAGGTGTCTATAAACAGCTCTGTGGGAAGGAACGTGGGATGTGCCTAAGATTAATTAAATGAGAAGGCAGAATCCTTGACTTTTTTGGCTCCTACTGTTTTCTCAGTTAAGTGTGTTTGGGTTCTCTGAGAGGCCTAGCCAGAGATGAAAGGAACAAGAGTTTTAATAGAAAGAATGAGAAAATAGGGCACAGGAAGGAAGAGGCGTCAGACCATACTGGAAAGTCTGACCCAGAGAGCCCAGGCAAGGTTCAAGTCCCAACTGAGAGTCCTTGAGTCAAAGCAGCCATCAGAGGACTAAAGGTGGGCCTCAGTATCCCCGCTGCACCCCGTCATTGGCTGTAGCAGATGGGGGGGGCGTGGCCTCGCAGCCACAGAGCTCCAAGTAGAACAGCTCTGGCTTTCCATCAGTTGTGGCACCTGCAGTAGATCCCAGATACGTGTGACCCAGGATCCACAAGTGTGGAGGCATTTCCTCTCTGGCTCCAGCGCATGTCTCACTCGGAAACTCTAGAAAAGGTTACTGGGATCAATGGCAGCCTCCATCACTGTAGCTGAACAAAAACTCTAACTGGCATTTAATGTCCTTCCTTGCCATGTCTGCTCTTCATTCCCTTCCCCTCAGCTGTCACCTCCACAGGGTTCAGTTCCACATGGTCAGGGAGCTGGAGACCACCACCAGCTCTAAACAGATGCCTTTGGCTGTTGTACATGGCCAGTCAGTCACAGTGGGATAGGGAAATATCAGGAGGCAAGCGGGTTGCCTGGGTCCCACATGTACTCTTAGTTTTAATAAATTTGCCCTGATTTAGTATTTTCTATATAATTAAAATCCACTTGGGTTTTATGTGAATTGTGTGGTCATGTCGTTATTGATTTGGAGGTGCAGTTTATATGCTAACTAAAGTTGTCCTAGGGGTGCCTGGGTGGCTCAGTCAATTAAGCCTCTGATTTCCACTCAGGTCATGATTTCATGGTTCATGAGTTTGAGCCCCACATCGGGCTCTGTGCTGACAGCTCAGAGCCTGGAGCCTGCTTCGGATTCTGTGTCTCCCTCTCTCTCTGCCCCTCCCCTGCTCGTTCGTGTCCTCTCTCTCTCAAAAATAAACATTAAAGTCCTTTATCATTTGAGTTGCAAGTACTTTCCTCAGCTGGTTTTTTATTTTATGGTTTGTTAAAGAAATCTTTCTTTTGTTTGTTGAAAGACTTGAAAATTCTACAACTTGAAAATGTGTGCCTTCTGGGTTTTCTCTCATAATTAAAAAGCTGTTCCCCACTCACAGACTTTAAAATTTTTTTTAGCTTTTCTTAGTCCTTATATACTTTGTCTTTTATGGTTAAAATCTGTTGTAACTTGAACTTACTTTGCCATAAAAAGTGAAATAAGAGGGGTGCCTGGATGTCTCAGTTGGTTGAGCATCTGACTCTTGATTTTAGTTCAGTTCATAATCCTACAGTCTGTGGGATTGAGCCCCGAGTCAGGCTCTGTGTTGGGTGTGAACCCTGCTTAAGAGTCTCTCTCCCTCCCCTTTGTCCCCACTCATGTGTGTGCCGCCTTGGGCGGGGGAGAGCTACAGTTCTATTTCTAATCTCTCACATAGCTACTTTATCCTAGCATCATTTGCTGTTACTATACTTTGACTTTTTATATATGTGGAATATAAAACAGACCATGAATAGAAATAATAAAACATCTTCGTGGAATTTTTTCGATTGGATTCAAATTTGGACAATGATTGTTTTACAGTATTTATATGAGAAATGAGTTAATAGAGTATATTTTCTTTTAAATGAGGAATCTTTTTGATTCTTGTGTTTAAAAGATATTTTAAGCAGATTCCCAAATCTTGGTCCACACAAGCATAAAACTACAACGATTTTATAGACCATGCAAGATCAGAAAAGTAATGACAAAGTTATGACTTAAAATTTTTTTTTAATATTTATTTTTGAGAGAGAGTACAAGTGGGAAGGGGCAGAGAGAGAGACACACACAGAATCCAAAGCAGGCTCCAGACTCCGAGCTGTCAGCACAGAGCCTGATGCAGGCTCTTGAACTCAAGAGCTGTGAGATCATGAGCTGAGCTGAAGTTGGACACCTAACTGAGCCACGCAGGGGCCCCAAAGTTATGACTTTTTAAAAAAATTTAAAGGATTGAGCTTATCATAGGATTAGATTATATTTTGGCATTAGCGATATTTCCTATGAGGTTTATTAGTAAAAGTTTTGTTTGTGGAGAGGTCAGAAGGAAGAGATACTCTTAATTTTGCTAAGGACATGAGTAAAACTTTATTTAAAAATTTCATATTGCTTCATCAAATTAAAAAACTTAGCTCCATCAACTTAGAGGGTTTCCCTCTAGTATAAATGTTTTTCATGTTAACCTTTGGGGAATATGCTCAAAAATCACTTTGTCTTGTATGTTTTAAAAAACCAACTGAATTAAACTATGGCATAAGTTTCTTCTGTATTCCTTCTATTCCTGAAGTTTTTCCTCTAGCATACTCTGTCATATCTAAGGGTGCATCATTTCTGAAGGATTCTCTGTAGTGGTTGCATTTATAGGTTGGTCCAGTTATCCACTGCTATGTGACAAACTACAGGAAAATTTATTGGCCTAAAACAAATTTCTATTGCTCACAATCTTGTGATTTAGGAATGGCTTGGCTGAGCATCTGGTCTCTGTTCCATGTGGCATCAGCTAGAATGGTTCGGAGGGGTTAGTGGGTTGGCCCACTAACAGGGATGGCAGATTGGTGCTGCTTGTCAACTGGGAATGAAGTGAGCTCTTGGCCCAGAGGTCTTATGCCCTCTCCCATGTGGACTTCTCCCTGGGGGATGGTTGGGCTTTCTCACAACATGGCAATTGGAATGCTCGTCCTTGGAACCCAAGAGGGTTGGCAGAGGCTGCAAGGCTTCGTATGATGTAACTTTGGAGGTCCAAGGAAATCCACATCCTGTTGGTCAAACAAGTCATCAAGGCCAGCCCATACTCAAACTATGAATTGGGTGGCTTAACAGAAACTTATTTCTCATGGTTCTGGAGGCTAGAAGGTCAAAGATGAAGGTGAAGGCAGGTTCCTGGTGAGACTGAGCCTTCTTCCTGGTTTTCAGAGGGTTGTCTTTTCACTGTGTCCTCACAGTGATAAAAAAAAAAAAAAAAAAAAAAAAAAAGCCTGCTCTGGTCTCTCTTCTTATAAGGAAATTAATCCCATCATGCGGGCCTCACTCTCAAGACATCATGTAAACCTAACTACCTTCTGAAGACCCCACTTCCAAATATTACCTTACTCTATAGGTTAGATCTTTAGCATTTTTATTAAATTTTTGGGCGGGGGGGACAGAAGTTGGCTACTTTTCTGCCTATATTTTGACGTCTAAAAATGGCCATATTTAACTTATTACATTTGATTTCAATCCACTATGAATTTTTGTGTGGTTGCCAAAATGAGGAGAAACATTTGGATAAGACCTGTTCCCTGGTAGAAGTTCTCTGGTATTCAATTTGAGCCACGACTGAAGAATTTTTGATGGGCATTTAGTGCATAGGGCTTTTGTCTAGTACACATTCTTAAACAGTCACTAAGATATCTAACCAGCTATAAGGTTTTCCTATGTTCATTGCCATTTTTCTCTAGAATGGTGACTGAAATGGCTTGAACACTTCAATGCTTTGGAAGATTTTCTCCCATAGCCTTTCTCTCCAGTATGTATTCTATGATGATAAGACATATTAGGCCTGCTCCTGTATTATTTAAGTGTCTAAGAGGTCTTAAGTGTTTATAATACATCAGTGAACAAATGCCCAACATATAATTGCCTATTTGCCATAGTTCTTAGTCATGCATTTAAGATTCCCACTCTCACAGAACTCTAAGCAAGTTGGCAAAGGTCAATCATAACAAGTGCCTCCTGATTTTGCCATCCTGTTGCCCTAATAGGTCCCTTATTGGGGAATGTGCTTTGGTTGGAGTGCAGATGTCCAGGAATCTGTTGTCTCGTTTTCTTAGTTCTCAGGGGCCATTAGTGCTTAGCTTCCATGTGTGAGGGCAGATGTAAGGGTCAGAATGTGGCTCAGTGTATGTTTATCCCAGCTAGGACTCTAGGATTCATAGTGGTCTGAAGGAAATTCATTGTGAGATTGTAAGAATGTACTTCCCATGTCCCTGATTGCTGGGAGCGTTATTGACTAGCAGCCTCAGCCTCTCCATCACTGTGTCTGTGCTGAGAATACTCTCCCCATGGGCTGCTCCTGGCCAATCACTGAGCACCCTGGGGATTCGAAGGTACACTCATTTCTGGGAGTTGCAGAACTCCTCTGAGAGGCAACCTTGGGGAAAACTCCCTAATGGCCTGGTTTAAGATCATCTTAAACTTATACTGCTGTTGTGACTGTGAGTGTACAGGAAGTATAAATGACAAAGGACTCCAGCCTCTGAGCTCTGAAGTCCATCAGAGCATTTATCCTGAAGGATGCACTTTGTAAAGACTACTCCCAGCTGAGCTTGGCAGAGGCACCAACACTCCTGTTCTTGGTAAACCAATTCTTGTAGCAATTTTTGGCTCAAGGACTCCTCAGCAACCTTGCTGAAACTTCCTTCAATTCCACCCTGTCCATACTGCTTTCACCCAATCTTCTTTGCCTTTCTCCTTCACTCAAGGTCATGGTCTGGAGCCTCTTGTCTGTTCCAGCTGCCTTCCCTCTGGTTTCTCTTATATAGATGTTTCCCCTAACCAGATTCGTACAAGTTTAACTCCAAATTGCCTTTGGCTTTTCAAAGGTGCTGGACAAATTGACTCTAGTTCAAAGATGCTTCCATTCAAACTTCCTCCTCTTTAAGTTTTTATTCAAATTCCAGTTAACATACTGTGCAACATTAGTTTCAGGTGTACAATATAGTGATTCAACACTTGCATATACTACCCAGTGTTCATCAAAACAACTGCACTCCTTAATTCCCATTACCTATTTCACCCATCCTCCCACCTACCACCCCTCTGGTAACCTTCAGTTTGTTCTCTATAGTTAAGAGTCTGTTTTTTGATCTTCCTTCCCCCCCCTCCCCCTCCCCCCTCCCCTTGACGTTGGCAATAGCAACTTCTTTCTAGATATGTCTCCAGAAGCAAGGGAAACAAAAGCAAAAATAACTATTGGAACTTCATCAAAATAAAAAACTTCTGCACAGTGAAGGAAACAACAAAACTCAAAGGCAATCAACAGAATGGGAGAAGATATTTGCAAATGACATAGCTGATAAAGGGTTAGCATCCAAAATGTATAACAAGCTTACAAAACTCAACACCCAAAAAACAATCCAACAAAAAAATGGGCAGAAGATATGAGCAGATGTTTCTCCAAAGACCTACAGATGGTCGACAGACACATGCAAAGATGCTAACCGTCACTTATCAGGGAAATGCAAGTCAAAAGTACAATGAGCTATCACCTCACACCTGTCAGAATGGGTAAAAACAAAACAAGAAACAGGTATTGTCAAAGATGTGGAGAAAAAGGAACCCTCTTGCACTGTTGGTGGGAATGCAAACTGGTGCAGCCACTGTGGAAAACAGTATGGAAATTTCTAAAAAAAGTTCAAAAAATAGAACTACCCTATGATCCAGCAATTGCACCACTGGGTATTTACCCAAAGAATACAAAAATACTAATTCAAAAGGACACATGTACTTTGATGTTTATAACAGTGTTATCTACAATAGCCAAATTATGGAAACAGCCCAAGTGTCCATTGGCTGATGAGTGGATAAGGAAGATGTGTGTATATATATGATGGAATATTATTCAGCCATAAAAAGAATGAAATCTTGCCATTTGCAATGACATGGATGGAACTAGAGAGTATAATGCTAAGTGCGAACAAAGACAAATACCATATGATTTCACTTATAGGTAGAATTTAAGAAAAAAAATGAGCAGACTTCCTCCTCTTTACTCAGATTTACCTGTGAGGAGGGAGGATAGTCCATGGAAGAAGGTAGATTTTCATGGCTAAAACTTTTATTGGTGGTGGTCTGAGAATATGGCCTGGTGGAGAGAAATGCTGTTTCAGTTGCATGATTCAGACATTTGAAAGACCTGGAAGAAGACTACAGGGACAGTGGAGTGGGTTGGCTGCTGCTTAGAATCTCCAGGCAGATCATGAGGTCCTAAACATTACTGGTGAGCGGCTAGTAGCTAAGTGTAAGAGCTGGAGGGCCTATGGGGTAGTTTATAAAAAGGTTCTTTTCTCCTCTGTGGAAAGGCAGACCAGGCTATGGATTAGTTGGGAGATTTGCAGATCCTCTGGTACTGGAGAGGTCATTGGTTTGGAAAGATGTGGCATGGAGCTGTGGCAAGCCTCAGTGGGAGAATCACTGCACAGGTCCCTAGGATTCTGGAGGAAATCCTTGCTGTCTATAGCAGGGAATTGTACTTTAGTTGAGAAACAGCTTGAGGTGTGTTACTGGTTCCTAATAGAGGTGAAACACTTGGCCACTGGACAACAAGTGAACATACCTAGAAGTAGGGATTCTGTCCTATTGGGTCATACTGTCAGGCCCAGAGGTGATCCATTTGGTAAGACCCAGACTCCCATTAAACCCACCAGTGTTAAATTAGTGCCCTTCACTCAGTTTGTACCTGTGACTATATAGGCGATCTTGTTTGGCTAGTTGGAAAAATAAAAGATCTGTCAGCTTTGTTTATAGATATGTCACCTCTTAATGGGTCTTGAAGCTAGAGGTTGTTATTGCCAGGACAGGTTAACCAAGTCCTGAAATTATTTCCATGGATAAACTATTTCTTTCCAGATTCTGGGAATTCATACAAATAAATTCTGGACTGGAACTTTAGGAGCTGCAGGAATTACTCTTAAAAAATTTTTTTTATTTTTGAGAGAGAGCACAAGCTGGGGAGGGGCAGAGAGAGAGAGGGGGACACAGAATCCAAAGCAGGGTCCAGGATTGAGCAGTCAGCACAGAGCCTGATGTGGAGATGGAACCCACCAACTTTGAGATCATGACCTGAGCCAAAGTCGGACACTTAACCGATTGAGTCACACAGGCGCCCCAGGAATTACTCTTGTATACTGTGCTTTTTATTAAAAGTCCACTAACCTGAGTCTGTCACTGTCTTAGTTACAGGGATTGTGGAGTTAGTTACAAGGAGTCTTATTTGTTGATTTAGAAACCGTGATCTAGAAATCATTGCCCCACACCTTTCAGGTGACTTAGCTATCTTGCAAGTCAACATTTTACCTTCTCGCTGCTCTTCATCCCAATCTACCACGAGTCTCACTAATGGTGATGATACCACAAGCTGTGGTGTTCACCCTCAGAAGTGGGATCCTTATCAGTAATATTGTTCTAAAATCTTGTCCCAGGGGTTTGCTTTCTGTGGCACTCCTGTATCCAAATATCTTAGCTTGGGTTTCCCATGGTAGCAAAACCTGAAAAGAGAGCTTGTGTGCTAGTAACCATTGGGAGGTAACCTGAGAGAGCAGGAGCTAGAAGCTGAGGAGAGTGAAACATGAGAGTGTCCACAGAGCGAGTGTTCAGAGACAGAATGGGCATCATGTGTCCACAGGGATGGCAAGCTCTGAAGAGTTGATCATCAAGGTAACAGAGTATCTGATGGATACTGTGTGTGGTGAGTTTAATTCTGAGGTTCTCAGGTGAAGCTTTAAGTCTGGCTGAAACCTTGATTGATAAGTTACCCTTACGTTGACTTCAATTTCTTTACTTAGGCAGGTGCCTAGGGGAATCTGGGCTGTTGGGTAAATCGATCTGGTTAGCCAGAGCTGCCTTAGGGTAGAATGGTCAAGAATTTGTTAATGTGTCGGTTTCAAATTTACCATTACAACATAGGGGAGGAAAAAAGTCTCTTCCTCTACCCACTCATGTTCTCCAGTTGGGGCCCTGTAGATGAGATTGGCCAAACAGATTGAGTGAACCAAGTTTACAAGCAAGTGTATGGTGCATACACATGGGAGTACCCAGACCTGAATCCTTGGAGGTGTGGCTGAAGTTGGGCTTATATCTCCTGTTAGGCAAAAACAAAGGGAAAGTGACCTGGGCTTCTGGACAGGGGGGTAAGGTATGGGAAGGTGATTGGAAATAAGTGGGGTACACAAGGGTTGTTTAGTAACATTTATCATGCAGATTTAAGCTCTGCTTTCTTTGGTGAATTTCTTAAGTCTTTGGCAAGAGTTATTAGGTCTTACTCTTCCTGCTATAGGAGAAGGAGACATCTCTACAAATTGATATTTTCTTTAAAAATGTTGGGGCGCCTGGGTGGCGCAGTCGGTTAAGCGTCCGACTTCAGCCAGGTCACGATCTCGCGGTCCGTGAGTTCGAGCCCCGCGTCAGGCTCTGGGCTGATGGCTCGGAGCCTGGAGCCTGTTTCCGATTCTGTGTCTCCCTCTCTCTCTGCCCCTCCCCCGTTCATGCTCTGTCTCTCTCTGTCCCAAAAATAAATAAAAAATGTTGAAAAAAAATTAAAAAAAAAATGTAAATTTCTGTTATAAAAGGAAAACATACCTGGTTTCTAGAGCTTTTTGGGCATCTACTGGTTCTCTGTGACCTTTAGCTCAAAACAATCCATATGCCAAAGCATGTCGTGGACATTATTCTGGTACTTCTCAGCTGCAGCCTATAGAATAGTTGCCTCAACTCTCCTCTTCCACTTGTTCATCTTCTCCTCCCCTTCTCCATCCTAGCTTTTGGCAGCAATGGATGTGTTTTTATGTTTCTCTAGTTTTTTTTCTTTTTCAGGATGTTATATGATTAGAATCATATAGTATGCAGCCTTTTCAGACTGGTCTCCTTCACTGTGTAATATGTATTTAAGATTCCTCCATGTCTTTTTGTGGTTTATAGCTCATTTTTAAATCACTGATAGTATTCACTGTGTGAATATACCACAGTTTATATGCTCACCTTTTGAAGGACAGGAGATACTAATTTTAATTTTGGGAGGTGTTAGATGACACAAATTCAACTGAGTACACCTAAAGATTAATCTGGCTTTGTGCAGTGAATCCTGCATTGGGTAGCATCCCATCTAGTAACAGAAATGAGCTCCAGCAGGTGGATTACCTCGGTAGTGCTGTTTAGGTATTTCCAGGTTGACTGGGTAAAAGTTACATTCCTGGGGATGGGGATGACTGTAATTCGGTATTAAGCCTTGGTTGGCTGATGTGGGGTTTAGCATAAGTTGACTCTCTTGGGGACCTGCTGTTTCCTTTTTATCAGAAGCTATTTTAGCCATTTGTGGACAAGCCTCCAACAAGATTCCCAGGGAAAATTTATCTTGTTATTTGGGATTTCTGGCATGGTGGGCAAGGACAACACTGCCCAGACCCCCCAGCAGTAGACTTACTTGCTCCAGCAGCTGCAAGGAGTATTTCAGGGTTTTCATCCAGTGGAGAAAATCACCCGACTGAGGCAATGCCCTTCCTAGCACATCTACTGACTGAAATTGTGTTATAAAGGTCAGGGACTTCTGTCCAACTGGGACAACCGTGATGGGCTGAGACTTGGTTGGGTCTGTGTCACAGATGACCTCTCCCTCTGACAAATACACTTCCTTCCGTTCTTCTGTAGGTGTTGGTCTCTAATAATATATATAAATATCCTTTGGGCCAAGCATCTATTTCATGGTTTGATTGCTGTATTTTGTATGGCACATGTATTTCAACACGACCATGTTATTTGCCCTGATGCTTGTGTTCAGTGTCCATTGAAGGTGGACGTTACACATCCCCTTGGTGCCTTTTGTGACATCATGGAAGGATTGCCCTGTGATGTTCCATGACTCCATGTTGAAATCACTTTACTGTCTAGTTTATAGAGGGTGTTGAATGTGGGCTGCTTGGAATTTGGATTTAATTTTGAGTGGAAGCTGACTTAGAAAGCTTAATAAGTTTTAAAAGTAAATACTAATTCTTTATCTTCTTGAACATGTCAGCACTGGACTGCAATCAGCCTTCAGTACTCACTGTGGGTCTAATGACGACTAGATATAAATGAAAGAAATGGAATTGAACCTCTAATTTGGCCACCAGGGACTGAGTGAAATGGTTGTGCTCTTAACCAGTAGATCTCCTCCAGCATAGTATCATGATGATTGAAGAAGAGGCCTCTTCTTATACCCTGCCCCCAAATCCAGAGGAAATCATGCTGGGAGGGTGTGATTTCTGAGTCTTTTAGGACCAACTTGTGTACTTTTGTGCAGGTTATATTCTTTATGGAGACACCTGCTGTTGGGGGGAGTTGGGAATGAAATCCAGCCAATCCTTGGCAAAGACCTTCCTAGACAGGCTCCTCTGAGCCCTCTTTTCAGCCAGGCTACCTATTTGAGCCCTGTCCTCAACCTGCCTAAGCCAATCTTGGCAAGGAATCCTGCCATGTCCTCTGCTCAAACTCTTCATCCCTCACCTTTGATGTCCAAGCTCTTGGCCCACCTTTAGCAAAGATCCCTTCGTGTTGATGTCTCCTCACAGTCATTCTCCAACTGCGGACCCCCCTCATCCTACTAGTTGCTATAAATCCCCGGCTGTGTTTTCTGTATTTGGAACTTGACTCAGTCTCTTGACCCTTGCTGCCAGGGTCTCAACCCATCTTCCTTACTATTTTAACCGGTGTCTGATTAATTTTGTCTTTAACATACTCTAATCTCCAAACTCTGGAACTGCTTTTACAGGGGTGCTTCTGTCCAAAGGAAGAAACATACTTTTCTTAACATACACACTATGTGGTCACCAAGCTGGAGGCCTGCCTAAATGGAGTGTGCTCTGCTAACTTCCACAAAGACCTAGAATAAGTAAAAGGTGGCCTTGAAGCATGCCCTGAAATTAGGATCGTTCCTTACCTCACAGTGCCAGGCTGCAAACTGAAGATTTAAATGTCTTCTAGTTAACCCTTGGGCACTTCCAAATTAAGTTCATAATGAAGAATAAAACTCAAGAGCCATCTTTGGAAGTGGATCCCTTATGAACTATTTCAAATGCCCTGTATTCTTGTTAAGGGAGGTGTGTGGATATGGGTCTTATCTGCTTATCTACCTGTGAATAAATACATCCAGGTATGGCCTTAAATCTCAATCTCTCCTGTTCCTGTGTTGCAGGCTGAAGTCCCCCTGTTAATCTCACCTACTCCTCTTTGATACCTATGGGGCTACCTAGATGTGACAGCCTGAATGGCAGGTGAGGCCTAGCCAAGTGCCCAGAGATTTGGCTTTCCTTTGTAAATTATTATGGGTGCTGTCTTAAGAAGGCTGTAAAAAAAAAAAAATGAGGGGAAATTGGAAGCTAAGCAAGGATAAAGTTTCAGGTAAAGTTTTACATCATCTGGATGCTCAGGAGTATAGAACATGCTGTAGCATTGATGCTGCCTTGAAGCAAGAGGGCAGGACTTTGGTTCCAACATGGTAGCAGGTGTTAATTAGGGCTGTCCTGGGGATGGAGGTATGGTTTTAACTTCTAGGCACTTCCTGACAAGGTGACTCCAACAGTTCTCCAGAGAAGATAGCAGGGGTAAACTAGAAGCAGCCATAGTAGTGGGGAAGAGGGATGCCTGGGATCTGGTTAAGGCTCTAATGACACTGCTATATCCAGAACCACCATTTCCTGGTGAGTTGACCTAGACCCCTCCATGTTCCCTCCATGTTCCCTCCATGTTGCTATAATGTTGAGCATGCTTTGCCTTTACTTTAAGGATAACTCTTAATAAGAGAATGTAAGGAAATAGAAAAACTCCATCTCTGCATCCCTAACATTTCTGTTCAACTTCTGATAAAGCTGATAAAACTTCTGATGGTTATTCTGGAGCTTGGTGCTTTCAGCCACAAGAAAATTTCCCTCTGGATCTGGATTAGATCTTTTTTCCTGCTATGTTTTGTTTGTATACTTAGGAAAGTGTGTGAAAAGAATGAAAATAGAAAAATGGACCCCAATTCAAAGTCTAGTATGCAGGTGTACAGGTATCCTTATGCTCATTCCTGGTATGTGTGAACAAGGAGTAAGTCTACTCAGTGAAATACTATTGAGTATAGTATGTGGGGGGCTTATGGGATTGGCCTCATGAGTGAGCCCCACGAGGAACAAAAGGCAGATCAGTGCCCTAAGTGGTTTTTGAAGCTTTGGGCTCTTATTTAGGGGCTGCTACAGATGCCCCAGTGCAGCTCTGGAATTGAGCTGACACACAACTGGGATCATACTCCCCAAGAAAAAGATAGAGATTCTTCATTTCACCCTTTACCTTCCCACATTGGCTGGGGAGTACACTGTATGTGTATCTCAAACTCTAGGCACAGCCTCTCTAAGCAGATCCAAAAAGGGGTTCCCTTTTCATCCATCCTGGTTCTGGGGGATTCTGTGTGCTAGACCTGAGCTAAGACTTCGAATCACCCATACTTACTAGAAGTGATCCTATGCATGCATGTGCACTGTCCCAGTGTACCTCCTCTGCAGCTCTGGCCTCATTCAGCCTCTGGAAGACACTGGCCAGGGACAGTAGGGTGCACAGATAAACTCTCTCTGGCCAGGAGAGTCAGCAGTCTCCACAGTTGCTGTAGTCTCTTCATTGTGTCTGGAAGCAACCACACTAATGCCATTCTGTCTGTGAGTTTTTTCGGTGTTATTGGTTTCCTTCACTTAGGAGTCTCTGTCTACTGACTGGAGGAAGCTTCCCTGTCATTCTCTGGCAGGCATGTCTACTCATGCAGGAGTTCTCTGCTTGGGCAAAGAATCATCCACAGGAGCAAGAACAGAAGGGAATTTATTTTCCTGCTCCCTCCATCAGTTCCCCATCAGCCAAGTTTTACAAATAGTCTTTCCCATTCCATAGGTTTCCTTTTCATGTTTTGGTTTCCTTTGTTGTACAGAAGATTCTTAATTTAGTCCCACTTGTTTATTTTTGCTTTTGTTACCTGTGCTTTAGGTGTCTTATCCAAAAAGTCATTGCCAACATCATATCAAGGAATTCTTTGTTTTCTTCTAGAAGTTTTGTGGTTTTAGGTCCTCAAGGCTTTAATCTTTTTTTAAAAATTGTTTAAATCAAGTTAGTTAACATATAGTGCAGTATTGGTTTTAGGAGTAGAATTCAATGATTCATCACTTACATACAACACCCAGTGTTCACCCTATGTTCAAAACAAGTGCCCTCCTTAATGGAGGTGCACTTAATGGGTGCTCTTCACCCATCTATCCTGTTCCCCTACCCACCTCCCTTCATCAACCCTCAGTTCTTTACAGTGAAGAGTCTCTTATGGTTTGCCTCCCTCTCTGTTTTTATCTTATTTTTCCTTCCCTTCCCCTATGTTCATCTGTTTTGTTTCTTAAATTCCCCATGAGTGAAATCCTATGGTATTTTTCCTTCTCTGACTTATTTCGCTTAGCATAACACATTCTAGTTCCATCTACATTGTTGCAAATCTTGAGTTAATTTTTGTATATGATGCAAGACAGGGATCCAAGTTCATTCTTTTCAATGTGGATGTCCAGTTTTCCCAACATCATTTATTGAGGACACCCTCCTTTCCCCATTGTGTATTCTCTGTGCCCTTCTCAAATATTAGTTGACTATGTATGGGTTTATCTCTGGGATTTCTGTCCTGTTGTATTGTCTCTTTTTATGCCAATGCCATACTGTTTTGATTGCTTCAGATTTGTAATGTAGTTGGAGATTAGGAAGTGTGATGCTACAGCTTTTTTGTTCTTAAGATTTCTTTGACTATGTGGGGTCTCTTTTTGGTACATGATTACTCTATTTCTGTGAAAAATGTCATTAGGATCTTGATAGGGATGGCATTGAATGTGTAGATCAATCTGGATAGCATAGACATCTTAACAATTCTTTCAATCAATGAGTATGGAATATTGTTCCTTTTAGTTGTGTTGTCAACTTATTTCATCAATGTATTATAATTTTCAGTTTGAGTCTTTGACTTCACTCTTTAAATTTATTCCTAAGTAGGTTATTCTCTTTGATGCAATTATGAATGGGAGTGTTAATTTCTGATACTTTGTTCATGTATAGAAATGCAACATATTTCTGTATATATCCTGCAACTTTACTGAATTCATTTATTCTAAAAGTTTTTGGGAGTCCTGAGATATGCAGATAAAATTTTACTTTCTTTTCAATTTAGATGGCTTTTATTTCTTTTTCTTGCCTACATTGTCGAGCTAGTACTTGTAGTATTATGTTGAATAAAAGTGGCCAGAGTGGGCATCCTTGTCTTATTCCTGATCTTAGAGGAAAGAAAGGCTTTTAGCTTTTCACCATTAAGTATGTTAGCTATGAAATTGTCATACATGGCCTTTATGTTAAGATACATTCCCTCTATACCTAGTTTGTTTAGGGTATTTCTCATGAATGGATGTTGAATTTTGTTGAATGATTTTCCTGCATCTATTGAGATGAACATATAATTTCTAGCCTTCATTTTGTTAATGGGATCTATCACTGATTGGTGGATGTTGAACCATCCTTGGATCCCTGGAATAAATCCTACTTGATCATGGCATGTGATCCTTTTAATGTATTGTTAAATTTTGTTTGCTACTATTTTGTTGAAGATTTTTATATCTGTGTTCATCAGGGATTCTGGCCTGTAATTTTCTTTTTCGTGGTGGTCCTGTCTAGTTTTGGTATCAGGATATTGCTGACCTTGTAAAGTGTGTTTAGAAAGTTTCCTTCCTCTTCAATTTTTGGAAGAGTCTGAGAAGAATAGGTATTAAATCTTTGACTGTTTTGTAGAATTCACCCATGAAATCCTCTGGTTCTGGACCTTTTGTTTACTGGGAGGTTTTTAATTACTGATTTACTACCTTTACAATAATCAGTCTACTCAGACTTTCTATTTATTCATGATCCAGTCTTGGAAGATTACAAATTTCTAGGAATTTCTTCTAGGTTGTTTTTTGGTGTCTAATTATTCTAGTAGTCTCTCCTGGCTATTCTTGGTGGTTTTTCAATCCTTTGTGATTATTCAAGCTGGATTCTTTGTTCTTAGGTCTTGGCACACCCTGAACTACTAGGAGACCCTATCAATACCCCAAAGGAAAGTATTTCAGTACCTAGGTTTGTGCTACTTAGAAGACTTACCCTCAGCATCTTTTAAAGTATGTGAATAGACCTCCTTCATGGAAAGATGGGAGTTTCTGTCTGCTTTGCACTGAACCCTGGTATTGCTGGTTAAGAACTGTTGATTTGTTTGGTACAGTCCTGTAGGACCAGTCAACACAAGCCTCAGTGCTCAGCAGAACCAGGTGATCAAGAGATGCATCCCTGGGGTGACAGCTGCAAAAGCTAGAATGCTTGATGTTTGCACAAGTTCCTTACTAAGAAATATTGGCACTTTGAAGTGGGCTATGAAGAGAAAGGAGGTAGCATCTGGCTTCCCTGATGTCTCTGGTCTCTGGATATGATAGCAGTCAGCCCCTTTCTGTGTGCTAAATTAGAAACCTGATCTGTATGCAACAGCTTTTAGAGTAAGTAAATAGCCCTCTTTTAGGGAAATACTAGGAGGTGGGAATTTCTGTCTGCTACCCCTGCTCTGAGCCCCCAGTGGGTAGCTAGTTAAGAACTGTTTCTTGTTAGCATGGTCCTGTTGAGCTCATGAAAGCAAGCCCTGCTCACCACTGGAGCCTGGTAATTAAAGGGTCTGTTTCTTGGGTGGCAGCTGCAAAAGCCAGGGGACCAGATGTACACAAGGTCCATCCAGAGAGATGCCAGTGGCCCATTTCAATGTGGTCATTTGTTTGCCTGATGTGTAGAAGTTACTCAGCTAGTTTCTTGATTCCTTTCAGAGAGTTGCTCCCATGTATACTTATAAGTTTGGTGTGTCTGTGGTAGGAGAGCCCCCTATGTTGCCATCTTAGGCCTTAACTCTCTTTTGTTCTTTTTTCCTTCTCTTCCTCAGACTTGATAATTCCATTGTCCTATCTTCAGGTTCTCTGAGTCTTCTGCCTGCTAAAATCTGCCTCTGAATCCCTCCAGTGAACTTTTCATTTGTTGCTGTACTTTTCAGTTCCAGAATTCTTGGGACTTCTCTTTAGCTTTTCTCTTTGTTGATAATTCCATTTTGTTAATGGGTTTTTACTTTCTCCACATCTTCCCTTAGTTCCTTGAACATCTTTAAGCCCATTGTTTTGAGATCTTTGGTAGATCTGCCATCAGATGTGTTTCTGGGGTATTTTTTCATTTTGAACGGGCAATATTTGCCTGCTTTTCTTGTACCCTGTGTGATTTTTTTTTTTTTGTTTTTTTTTTTTTTTTTGTTGTTGTTGTTGTTGAAAACTGGGCATTTGAATTTACTGATGAGCTTATTTTGTAAATCAGTTACTCCCCCTTAGGGCTTGCTGGTTTTTAATTTTTTTTTTTTTTTTTATCATTATAGACTCAGTGCCAAGGGTCCACTTGAGGTTTAAATTTAAGATCCTTCAGGTCTTTTTCAAGCCTATATCTTTTCCTAGGCATGTGTAGTCACTTTCTAATTTTCCCTGTATGTGTAGTTGCTTTTGAATGTCCCTACTGTCTGGCTTCCCAAAGGGAGAAAGAAAAAAAATGAAGGTTCTCTGAATGCAGTGATATAGATTACTACAAGGGGACAGAGATGTAATCCAAAGTCTGTAGTGGATGCCACACCGTGATTTCTGGTTAAAGCTATATGGAGGCTTTGGGATTACTCACAAGTTACTAAATAGGGTTGGATCCCATTTCAGCTTAAATGATACCTTCAGTTAGGCCATATTGTCTCTGACACATACAGGCATAATGTTTTAGATATTAGGTAACATGAATTTATGTAAACATAATTAAAGTTTGTTAGAAATTTGAATTGGTATAATTGTATGTTTATGTTTATAATCCAAAACAGATCCACTACACATATCCTAGGAATACCATAGGAATTAATATTTATGTGAATTTAGAAAGAGCTAGAAAAGTGTATGTCCAGAAGCCTATGCCTGGAGAACCAGAAAAAGGCACTAATGGCTTTAGTTGAAAGTGTGTGCTGGTAAGGGTGAAGTCAGAACTCAGAATTTTTGTGGTGCTGCCATAATCACAGAAGCTTATTGAAGAGATCTTTAAAAGCTGGAGTTTAGGGGAAAGTTTGCAAAACCACCAGATATAATGTACCTCTCAGTAATAATGACCTCTCCTTCCTTTTCTATATTCCATATTTTTCATGCATTCTTTTCACTGGCAATCTCTAACTCAGAGCCATATTGGGTTCATTCATTGTCTTGTGCTTTGTAACAAATTATGACAGCCTTAGACTAAAACAACACTTAATTATCTCACAATTTCTGTAAATCACACATGCTGGGGTGATTTAGCTGGGTCCACTGCTTCAGAATCTCCTAAAGCTGCAGTCAAGAGTTTAGCAGGAGCTGCAGTCTCATCTATGTTTGACTGGAGAAGGATCCTTTAAAAAATTCATGTGCTTGTTGGTAGAGTTCAGTTTCTTGTGGCCTTGTGGACTGAAGGCCTCCATTTCCTGATGACTGTTGGCCAGAGGTCCCCTAGTTTGACCTTTGGGCATCTCTGTAGAGTAACTCACAATATAGCTGCTTGCTTTGTCAAAGGCTGCCTTCGATGGGAGAAAATGTTCTAGCAAGAAGATTGTTACAATCTTTTTTTTTTAATTTGGGAATTAGAACACAAGCAGGGCAGGGGTGGAGAGAGAGAATCCCAAGCAGGCTCTGCACTATCGCACAGAGCCTGACATGGGGCTCGATCTCACAAACCGTGAGATCATGACCTGAGCATAAATCAAGAGTTGGTTGCTTAACTGACTGAGACACCCAGGTGACCCAGGTTGTTACAGCCTTAAGTACATCCTATCACCTTTGCTATATTCTATTAGAAGCGAGTTACAGGTTCCACTCATTCAGTCAGATTTAATTTCACAAGGATGTGAATACCAGAAGGAAAGGATGCTTGGGGTTGTCTTAGTCTTAGTTCTGAGAAGATCTTTGCATTACAGAGCAGAAGCTTTGTGTAAAACAGTAATGCAAAACTGACAACTAACACCAGTGAGTGAGGTCCAGGCTGATGGCAAGCAATCAATGTCTCTGCAGGATTATATTTTGATTGAGAGCAGAAGTGTTAACAGAAATCTGGGCAAGATGATACGTATTTGCTCTTGAGCTTTTCTAAGGATGAGAACTGGGGGAAAAACCCATTTACCAGATCTACAGCTAACTACCAATTTCCAGAAGTTGCCATTGGGCCAACAATTTAAGTTTATGGGAATCCACCATTTCAAAATTCCATGAATTTTTATCAAGAGATATGTAGGTGAATTGAAAGGGGTAATATAATGGGGAATAAAACATTGGAATCATATAAGTAGTTGATGGGGCACTAATCTTTGCACCTACTCGGGGGGTGCAGTATTGCTTTTGGATGATCTTCTTGGCATGGGATGAGGAGTGATGGAGTTTCAAAGGCTTCCACTTGGCTCTCACTACAATTATGGCTCTTACTCTACTTATGTAAAGAAAAAGTTATCACAATTTATAAGAATATCCATCTTAATTATCCATTTGGAACTATGTAAATAGATACTGGCTTTGTTTTCCAACTAAGACCACGGTGAGAAAGACTTCTGCCAGGACTCATTTTTGTGCTGGTCTCCAGAAGCCTATTCTAACTTGTGGGAACTGTCATGGTACTTAGGTCCCCTGGGTATTATTGTCAAATCATAACCTTTATCCAACAGTTCTCAAAGGTCTACATACTCCCTTTCTTTACTGTTTATTTTGGAAAAGAGCCTGTGTCAGGGAAGATGCTGCCACTCAATATTTTAAACAAAATGCTGGATTGATTGCTTGCTAAACAAGGGAGAGCTGTACTTGCAAGGTGTATGGTCTCCACAACAAGCGAGAGCCAATCTTACACAGGCGGAAAACGTTTGGTGACTGGCAGACTTTCAGAAGCGTGCTCATGGGCTGACTTTCAGAACCATGAGACTATCATGGCTGACTTCTAGGAATGTAGTTCCTGACGCAAAATTGTTACCTATTGAGCTAGGTTTAAAACCAGTTCTGATGGTCACTATTGCTATGGCCAATGAATAGTAAATCCTTTCCTAGTAGGTTAGAAAACATTGTTCATTAGGCTGAAGGTCTGTTCGGGGAAGAATTTGGAGAATTTTTATTGGGTGTATTTGCTGTGGCTTACCAAATCATTTTTCTTTCCCTAAAGGATTGGGCCTCTAACTGGAAATTAGATAAGGGATTATAATTATCTTTTCTGTGGTGGTCAGTCTTCCTCTTGGGAGCTCTTAATTTGACCTTATACAGGTCAACTGTCACCTTGGGGGCCCATCTATCTCAACCCTAGATTCACCATGGAATAGAAGCTATTGCCACAGATCCTTGTGGATTGAGATCTTGTGTTCCCTGTTATAATAATTTCATCTATTTTGCCTCTGATGGTTCTCTGCCACCACCTGCCTTTACTAATGCCTGCATGCTATCATCTTCATACACTCACAGTTCCACTGTGGCATGTTCTGCAGATGACAGTCACCACGAGTTGCTCAGTGGTGTCCATGGCCACATCACCAGTGTATTCTTATTGCTTTAGTGAAGGAGTGTTCTCTGGACCCTTCTGGAAATAAACCTCGTAGAACTTCTGCTTTCACATGAAAAATCTATTCTAAAATTTCTACCTATCTGAACCTTTTGACTCTTTAATCTTCCACCAAGGTGGTTTTGGAATCTCCAGCTTATTTGGCTTTAGGCAGCTGTGACTGGCAGAGATGCATGGCCCAGATTCACCCTCAAGGATTTGTCCTAGATGGCTAGGACTGTTTTAACAGACAGTCTTTACCTTTCAGCACCACTCCCCTCCCCACCGCCCTGGGGTTCTTCATGGGCTGCAGAAAATCTTGCACAATTTCCATTATGCCATCACAATTGCTCTGTAATACAATATGATATTTTATATACCAAGATCTAAAGGATGTTGAAGTGGTGGTCTTTGTCATGTTTCCATATAATTTATCCTTCTGGCTCCTGGAAAAAAAAAAAGATGGATCTAGAGGGTAACAAACTCATAAGCTCAATCAAATAGGTTGAATCAAATAGAATCTACTGGAGCAAATTAACATGGTTTCAGGTACATGGTACCCAGCCATTGGTTTGGCAAATTGAAATTTTCCCCTTTTTGTCCATTCCATGGAAATTTTTTTTTTCTGATATCAGGCACTGGCAAACTTTCCGTAAAGGCCAAGATAGTAAATATGCCAGCTGTATGGTCTGTCACAGCTACTTCTGTTGTGGCCCCCAAGGTAGCTACAGATAACACATTTCGAAAAACGAATGGCTATGTCTTAATAAAACTTTATAAAAACAGCAAGCCAGATTCAGCCTGTGGGCTGTAGTTTACCAACACTTGGGCAACAGTATATGTGTACAGTTTCACCTCAAGGTGATGTAAGATCTCCAATTATGTCATAATCTGAAGAGATCTGGACTGTCTGAATGTCCTGCTAAGGGTCACACTGACCTACACGCTAGAAGCAGCTAGCACCCTGGTGGCCTTGAATGATATGCACACGCTCAGTTCAGGACAGAAGATCATCTCTGCAGGGTTTCAGTCCACATCTGTCACCCCTAATGAAGGGGTCTAGTACTCAGGGACATACCAGAATATCTCAAGCACGTCCATCCGTGTCCTCTGAGAAGCAGACACCAAAATGGGATTATACGTGTGAGATGTTGATTGGGAGAAATACCTGTGGAAGAGGGAGAAGGAAGTGGGATTGGGCAGGGGGGCATCTGCCATCTTCCACGCTGGTGTGATACCTGTGAGAGAGCAGGAAGGGGCACTTGGAAAGGGTGCCGTTAGTATGTCACTGAGATGGCCCTGGCTGGGAGCACCAGAGGAAAGCATGGCCTCCGCATGAATGTGGAGCTGGTGGACCCAAACAGGCAGTATCTGGGGCTTTCCGGTCTGGTTTCCTGCAGCAGGGCCTCTTGAAGGAGATTTGGGTGGCACACCTTCCATGGCCACCATACCATCTGAAATAAGAAATAGTTGCATCTTTTGCACGCTGCCACAAAGAAGGAAGTATGATGACTGGCTGACCTCTTTGGGCTTCAGAGACAACTAATTACACCCCTGTGAATAGTTCCCCAACACACCTATTGCATGACATGAGAGCCTGTTGTTCTGAGTGGGGCCTGGAGCAGGCAGGGGCTCTGTTGCAGATCCAGGCTGGCCTCTTAGGCTATGCACTTTGGTTCGCTTGGCTATCCCCTTAGTGAAGTGCTCTGAGGTTAGAATATATACAGATTCCTGAGCTATGGTGTATGACCTAGTCTTCTGGGCAGAGGCCTAAAAAGAGGAAGATTGGAAAATCAAGGACAAGCGGGTCTGGGGTAGGAATATGTCAACAGACATAGCATTTGGACACCCATGTTAATGCTCCACAGAAAGTATCCATCCATAAAGTAGACCAAATGACTTAGCGAGTTAACATCAGGCATGGGCCACTCCAGTGCAGGCAGCATGAACGCATGAACACATGAACAAGGTGACCCCAGTGGCAGAGGTGAAATCTGTGGATGGGCCCAACCACAGAGGCTTCTACTTCCCAAGGCTGATGTAGCAAATGCCACCACTGACTGTCCAATCTGCCAGGAATGGGGACTGATGTGGGTCCCATTTGGCACTATTTCTCAAGAAAACCAGCTATCTAGGTGTTAGTAAGCTTACTACCTTAGACCCCTTGAATCCTAGAGGAGCCTGTGGTTTGTAGTCACAAGGATAGATATCTATTCTGGGTATGGCTTTGCTTCCCCCAACTCCACCCAGAACCTCTGGGGGTATCTCTGAGGGCTTATGGTATGTTGTATTCTCTGGAACCAGACTCCATTATAATCATGCACGGCATGAGACAGACCTACAGTAACTGAGACGCAGGAGAGAGCCCATGACCACAGGATCCGCTGGTCACATCAATTATGTTTCACTGGTGCTTTTCTAAACTGTTTAGGTCCTTGAACTTTTAGGGCCTAGGTCTTTCATAAATCTTCGTGATAAAGCAGGGAAATTCTTAGAAAATCTGTCTGCAACCTGAGGCCTCCTGGGTCCTTGTGAGGACATGGTGGTGAATGTTTTATTTTTGCCTGCTTAGCATCCAGTGCTCCTCTTGTAACCTCACCCTGCTTTTCTTTAGTCCTTGGTTTCCTCAATCCGATCATCTTAGCCCCCAGTCACAGCAATGGGCTCAGTGACCTGTCAGAAAGAAATGGGTATAAGCAGGTATATAATGCATTCTCTTTAATGGGGACCAACACCTGTAAGAAAGAAGGGTCAGCTGGTCAAATTCTTGTAAACATGCTAATGACAGACCTGGCAAACAGTTTAAAAAATTTTTCTTTGTTTATTTTTGAGACAGAAACAGCACAGGTGGGGGAGGAGCAGAGAGGGAGACAGAGAATCCGAAGCAGGCTCCAGGCTCTGAGCTGTCAGCACAGAGCCCGATGCAGGGCTCAAAGCCACCAACCGTGAGATTGTGACCTGAGCCGAAGCTGGACACTTAACCGACTGAGCCATCCAGGTGCCCCAAACCACCAACAGTTTTTGGTAGGAGGTTCCTTGGGTCCATCCTGATTAAAGTCCTCTATAGCCAATCTATCTAAAGTTGCTTATCCTGAACAAAACGGGAATTTTGGGGTTGGTGGGGTGGGAATTCCTCTGTGGCATGAAGTCTGCCTTAAATATCAGAGTTTAAGATGGACATTTTGTGATGCGACAGCCTCCTTTTGTGTAAGTCATGTGGGTATACACATCATTTAGACACCTCAGATATTGGCCTGTCAGATACTGGCCTGAGATTGTCCTAATGTGGCAAGATAGCCTTGTTTGGCTTGTGCCTTGTGATTATTATCCTTGAAATTGTTAGTAAAGCTTGGTACTGGGTAAGAGCTGTGGTTCTTGAGAGGCCGATTTGATAATCCTGTTTCATGTCTTTATTTTATTTTTTTTTAACATTTATTTTTGAAAGCATGACCCGGGGAGGAGGAGACAGAGAGGGAGACACAGATCCGAAGCAGGCTTCAGGCCCTGAGCTGTCAGCACAGCGCCCGACACGGGGCTTGAATTCGCCAACTGTGACATCATGACCCGAGCCAAAGTTGGATGCTTAACTGACTGAGTCACCTGGGCACGCCTTAGGCCTTATTTTGTAGGAGACCCAACAGAATTCAATTCCTATTAGACTTCCAGGAAGGATGACACCCAATCTGCTCAGATTGAAGAGTGTCTAAGATGTTGAAAGCCAAAGAGTGATTCTGGTTGATGCTGTGGCCACAGAGAAAAGGAAACCCAACATGGGGCCAGTAAAAATTACTGTGACATCTTTGAGGACTTGGATCTAACCACCCTTCAGACTTTATCCCAGATTCTCTAAATAAAGGACTTAATGATTTTCTTCTATTTAAGCCAGTTTCCATTGAATTTTCCCAGCTAGGCATCTGGAAAAACCTAAAAGAATGTACTCCTTTTTCCAGCTTTGCTGGAAAACATTTTTCCCCCACAAATAACCATACACTCCTGTGGATTATAATGAGTTATGTATTACATGTGAAAAGCACACACACACTAAGTGAAACCTGACTCTCAGACTCTTAAGCTAACTTATCTCACAATGTAAAAGTGGTTAAATCCACTCCTGGCAGAAACAATGAATAGTACCAGAGTTGTGCATTAAAGAGTTTGTAAGGTGAGCAAATACAAAGTGCCCTGTGATGTGGTACAAGAGGACGCACATAGTCTTACCAAAGGTAAAACCTGATCTGGATTGAGCCTCCATATTGAAATCCTCAGGAAACCCCGAAGACAGCAACATTGATATGACTGCTCTTGGCATCCTTCCTGATCTTTAAGCCTGATCTTTAACCATTGGCTGCTAAAGGTCCTTGCAGCCCGTTCCTTTAAGAATTGCCTTTGGGCAAAAGCAAGTCCTTGCCGGAGAGGTTACTAGGGCCACCCACGCAGGGTACCCATAGCCAGTGATTGACATGGGGCAGCTAGATAAAGGCTATGGCCTCTTGCCTGAAATGGGATTCAGTTTTGTGGGGCCGGAGCTCCCTGAAGCTAGTCTCCAGCTGAGACCTGATCTTTGCTTAGCTCTTTGCCTTTCCTCTCCAGCTCCCCCATTGTGTGCTCCTGTTCTGAGAGCACTTCCTCAATAAAAAAAAAATCCCCATCTCAGGCTCTGCTTTTAGGAAATCTGTCCTAATGCAAACCAGTTGAGACAGTGGGACGCATTCAGTCGTATCTACAATGAGGGAAATTCTACAAATCAACCCTGTTTCTTCAACAAATTCCAAGGCAGGGGGAGATGGTTAGGGGAGAGGACAGTTACAGATAAAAGGGAATTTAAGGGGGTGCCTGAATGGTTCCGTTGGTTAAGTGTCTGGCTTCAGCTCAGGTCATGATCTCACAGCTCATGAGTTCAAGCCCCACATCGGGCTCTGTGCTGACAGTTCAGAGCCTGAAGCCTGTTTGGATTCTGTGTCTCCCTCTCTCTCTGTCCCTCCCCCATCACGCTCTGTCTCCCTCTCTGTCAAAACTAAACATTTTTTTAAAAAAGGGAATTTAAGCGTCCTCAAACAGGTGTCATGAGTGACTGTTGCTTGGATCTGACTCACACACCAACCATGAAAGGACATTCATGAGACAACTAGGGAAACTTGAGACAAGATATTTGGTAATGTCAAAAAACAAAATTCAACTTAGGGCACCTGGGTGGCTCAGTCGTTTGAGCGTCCGGCTTCAGCTCAGGTCATGATCTCAAGACTTGTGGGTTTGAGCCCTGCGTCGGGCTCTGTGCTGACAGCTCAGAGCCTGGAGTCTGCTTCAGATTCTGTGTCTCCCTCTCTGCCCCTCCCCAGCTCGTGCTCTCTCTCTCTCTCTCAAAAAGAAACATTAAAAAATTAAACAACAAAATTCAACTGAATAAATCTGAACATCTAGATGGCTTTATTAAGCGATTCATGAATTAGCCAGCATTCCATCCAGCAAGTAGAAGGGCCTACACAAAGGGAAAGGTTTTTAAAAGTAGGTTAGGGAAGTCCTAAACAGAAAACAATTATTTCAGGTGAAGTCACCTTCCTCTGGGGACAAAAGGGTCTTAGTACGTGGATTACCTCATTTTCCTTCAGAGGGTAGATGGAGAAGGTCATGTGATGATTACCTGATTGGTGCTGACCAGAAAATCCCTGACTGGCCAGTTAAAACCGCATATCTGGGGGAGGTTAAGAGGCATTAAACCTTGGTTTGGTGACTTGGCCTAAGTGACACCATCTTGGGCCTGTGGTTTTCTTTTTAACAATAGTAAAGAACTGTTGGGAGCCTAGGTGGCTCAGTTGGTTAAGTGTCCAACTCTTGGTTTCAGCTCAAGTCAAGATCTCACAGTTCATGAAATTGATCTCCGCATCAGGCTCCGTGCTTAGTATGAAGCCTGTTTGGGATTCTCTCCCTCTCCCTTGCTTGGGTGCACACACTCTAGCTCTCTCTAAATAAAAGCCTTCAACTTTTTAACATTTATTTTTGAGAGACAGCACGAGTGGGAGGGGGACAGGAAGAGAGGGAGACACAGAATCCGAGGCGGGCTCCATCCTCTGAGTTGTCAGCACAGAGCCTGACAGCGGGGCTTGAACTCACGAGCTGTGAAATCATGATCTGCGTGGAAGTCGGACGCTTAACCGGCTGAACCACCCAGGTGCCCCCCAATTTTTTTGTACTCTTAAGTGGTGACCTTCGTTTTGACAAAGATTCACTGCCATTACCGTGAAAAGATTTCCTTGAGTCCACTCCTTGTCATAGGAAAAAAACTCAGCAAAATTTCCTGGTCAGTTGTAGTTTTTGAGTAGAAAATCTTTTTGAGAACAAAAGAGTTACCTAAGAACCCAGTTAGTAATTGCTATTTGCTGTGGCTGTTATTTGCTGCTGGGGCTTGTCTTTAAGTGGCTAGCTTAATTTCTGCACAAAACTGGTAACCTTTTGCAAGATTGCATGGCCAGTTTCACTGACCATTAGTGAGAAAACAGCAATACAAGATGACTTCAGGGACATTGCCTTCTCAACCTACACACTGAGGAAAATGTATTTTTTGCCAATACCCCATCAGTCACTCTGCTCTGGGTCATCTAGAGCAGGAGGGAATGGAGAGGCATTGCTGCTGTGGCCTTGGCTGCTGTGGGTCCATGATCCCACAGGTTGCCATGAAAGAGCTGAGGCATAGTTACTTTTCAGCAACTTCCAAAAATTTTTCATGAAACCCAGTGGGTCATGACTAGGGGCAATTTACTTTTTGGCAGGTCAGACAAACCTGTGTTTTTTATTTTTATTTGAAGTTTTTTTTTAAGCATTTATTTATTTTTGAGAGAGAGCAAGACAGAGCATAAGCAGGGGAGGGGTAGAAAGAGACACAGAATCTGAAGCAGGCTCCAGGCTCAGAGCCCAATGCAGGGCTTGAACCATGAGCCGTGAGATCATGACCTGTGTTGAAGTTGGACACTTAACCTACTGAGCCACCCGGGTGCCCTTGCAGTTTTGTCTTAATGGTGCTCATTGTGACAAATACACTCCTTAATCCTCTACCATCTGTTCCACCCACCCCTCCATCCCTCTCCCCTCTGGTAACCATCAGTTTGTTCCCTACAGTTAAGAGTCTGTTTCTTGGTTTGTCTCATTTTCTTCTCCCTTTGCTCATTTGTTTCTTAAATTCCACATATGTGTGAAATCATATGGTATTTGTCTTTTCTGACTTATTTTGCTTAGCATAATACTCTAGTTCCCTCGATGTCATTGCAAATGGCAAGACTTCATTCTTCTTTATGGCTGAATAATATTCCACTGTGTGTGTGTGTGTGTGTGTGTGTGTGTATAAAATCTCCCATCTTCTGTATCCATACATCTATCAATGGACACTTGGGCTGCTTCCATAGTTTGTTGTCAATAATGCTGCAATAAACCTTGGGGTGCATGTATCCCTTTGAATTAGTGTTTTTGTATTTTTTGGGTAAATACTCAGTAGTGCAATTGCTGGCTTGTAGGGTAGTTCTATTTTTAACTTTCTGAAGAACTTCCATACTGTTTTCCCCAGTGGCTGCACCAGTTTGCATGAGGGTTCCTTTTTCTCCACATCCTCGCAACACTTGTTGTTTGTTGTTTTGTTGATTTTAGCCATTCTGACAGGTGTGAGGTGGTATCCCCTTGTGGTTTTGATGTGTATTTGCCTGATAATGAGTGATGTTGAGCATCTTTTCATGTGTGTGTTGGCCATATGGATGTCTTCGAAGAAATGTGTGTTTATGTCCTCTGCCCATTTTTTAATTGGGTTATTTGTTTTGGGGGGGGGGGTGTTGACTTTTAGAAGTTCTTTATATATTTTGGATACTAACCCTTTATCCTCAGATATGTCATTTGCAAATATCTTCTGTTCCATAGGTTGCCTTCTAGTTTTGTTAACTGTTTGCTGTGCAGAAGGGTTTTATTTTGATGTATTCCCAATAGTTTATTTTTGCTTTTGGTTCCCTTGCCTAGGGACATACCCGGAAAAATGTTGCTACCACCAATGTTGGAGAAATTACTGCCTGTGCTGTCTTCTAGCATTTCTATGGTTTCAGGTCTCACATTTAGGTCTTTAATCCATTTTGAATTTATTTTTGTATGTAGTGTAAGAAAAAGGTCCAGTTTCATTTTTTTGTAAGTTGCTGTTCAGTTTTCGGAACACCATTTGTTGAAGACACTTTTACCCACTGAGAATTCTTTCCTGCTCTCTTGAAGACTAATCAACCAAGTAATTGTGGGTTCATTTCTGGGTTTTCTATTCTGTTGATCTTTTGTGTTCATTTTTTGTGCCGGTACCCTACTGTTTTGATTTCTACAGCTTTGTAACATAACTTGGAGTCCAGAATTGTGATGCCTCCAGCTTTGCTTTTCTTTTTCAAGATTGTTTTGACTCTCTGGGTTTTTTGTTTTTTTGTTTTTGTTTGTTTGTTGTTTTTTTTTGTGGTTCCTACAAATTTTGGGATTGTTCTAGTTCTGTGATAAATGCTGTAGATATTTTGATAGGGATGGCACAGAATGTGTAGATTGCTTTGGGCAGTATAGACATTTAACAGTATTTGCTCTTCTAATCCATGAGCATAGAATTTCTTTCCATTTCTGTGTGTTATCTTCAATTTCTTTCACCAATGTTTTGTAGTTTTCAAAGTACAGATCTTTCACCTCTTCAGTTAGGTTTATTTCTAGGTATCGTATTTTTGATGCAATTGTAAATGGGATTGTTTTCTTAATTTCTCTTTCTGCTTCATTACTGATGTATAGAACGGCAACAGATTTCTGTATGTTGATTTTGTACCCTGCAACTTCACTGAATTTTTTATCAGTTCTAGTCGTTTTTTGGTGGAGTCTTCCGGGTTTTTCTATATAGAGTATCCTGTCGTCTGTAAATAGTGAAAATTTTACTACTTTCTTACAGATTTTGGATGCCTTTTATTTCGTTTTGTTTTCTGATTACTGAGGCTGGGACCTCCAGTACTGTGTTGAATAAAATGGTGAGAGTGGTCACCCTTGTCTTCTTTAGCAGAGGAAAAGCTTTCAGTTTTTCCCCATTCAGGATGATGTTAGCTTGTGGGTTTTTTGTATATATGGCCTCTATTATGTTGAGGTACGTTCCCTCTAAACCTGCTTTTTTGAGGGCTTTTATCACGAATAGATGTTGTACTTTGTCAAATGCTTTTTCTGTGTCTATTGGAATGATCATCTGATTCTTGTCCTTTCTTCTATTGATGTGGTGTATCACCTTGACTGATTTTCAAATATTGAACCATTCTTGCCACCCAGGAACAGGTCCCTCTTGATTGTGGCAGATGATTCTTTTCCCGTATTGTTGGATTTGGTTTATTAATACCATGTGGAGGACTTTTGCATGTTCTCCAGAGATATTGGACTGTAGTTCTCTTTTTAAGTAGTGTCTTTACCTGGTTTTGGTATCAGGGTAATGCTGGCCTCATAGAATGAATTTGAAGGTTTTCCTTCCTCTTCTATTTTTTGGAATAGTTTGAGAAGAATAGGTATTAACTTTTCTTTAAATATTTGGTAGAATTTGCCCGCAAAGCCGTTTGTTCCTGAACTTTTGTTCATTGGCAGTGTTTTGATTTTTTTTCTCCCCTGGTTGTCAGATGCATTATTTCTATAGATACCACAGGGTAGAAAACGGGTTAGGTACACTTTATTCCCATACTAGATGTTAATGCTATTCAATTTTTCTTCATTGTAATCCCTTTTGTTTCTTGCTGCCTTAAGCTTCTGTTTAAATTCCAGTTAACACACAATGTTCTATTAGTTTCAGGTGTACAATGTAGTAATTCAACAGTTCCATACATCACCCTGTACTTGTCACCTATTTTCCCCATACCCCTAGGCACATCCTCTCTGGTAGCCATCTAATTGTTTTCTATAATTAAGTCTGTTTCTTGCTTTGTCTCTCTTATTTAATTTTCCCTTTTTCTTGTTTTTGTTTCTTGAGTTCCAGACATGCATGACATCATATGGTATTGTTTTTTTTCTCTGACTTACTTAGCATAATACTCTCTAGCTCCATCCATGTCATTGCAAATTGCAAGATTTCATTCTTTTTTACGGGTGAGTAATATTCCATTGTGTATATACCACATTTTCTTTATCTGTTCATCTGCTGATGGACACTTGGGCTGCTTCCAGGTTTTTTGGTTATTTATTCAATCTCTTTGCTGGTAATCAGTCTGGTCAAATTTTCTATTTCTTCCTGTTTCAGTTTTGGTAGGTTATAGGTTTCTAGGAATTCATTTCTTATAGGTTGCCCAATTTGTTGGCATGTAGTTTTCATAATATTTTCTTATAATTGTTTGTATTTCTGTGATGTTATGTCTCCTCTCCCATTTGTGATTTTACTTATTTGGGTCCTTTTCCTTTCTTCTGTTTTCCTGACAAATCTGACTAGGGGTTTCTCAATTTTATTGTTTTTTTTTTTTTTTTCTTTTTTCTTTTTAAACAACCAGCTCTGGGTTTCCTTGGTCTGTTCTATTGGTTTTGCTTTTGTGTCTTATTTTTTTTTCCTATATCAATGATTTCTGCTCTAATCTTTATGATTTCCTTCATTCTGCTGGCTTTAGGTTTTGTTCTTTTTCTAGCTTCTTTAGGTGTAAGGTTGTTTTAGTTTTGAATTTTCTTACTTGTTGAGATGGGCCTTTATTGCTTTGAACGTCCCTCTTATGACTGCTTATGCTGCATTTCAGAGGTCTTATTTTCATTTGTTTGCATGTACTTTTTAATTTCTTTTTCTATTTCCTAGTTGGCCCATTCATTGTTTAGTACCATGTGACTTAACCTCCATGTATTTGTGATCTTTCCATATGTTTTGTGTTTGACTTCTAGTTTCATAGTGTTGTGGTCAGAAAAGATGCATGGATGACCTCGATCTTTTTGAGTTTGAGGCTTGTTTTGTGGCCTAATATATGATCTGTCCTGAGGAATGTTCCCTGTGTATTTGAAAAGAATGTGTATTCTGTTTTAGGATGGACTGTTCTGAATATACCTTAAATCCTTCTGGGGGACATGTGGGTGGCTCAGTCTGTTAAGCTTCCGACTTTGGCTCAGGTCATAATCTCATGGTTGTGGGTTGGAACCCTGTGTCAGGCTGTGTGCTGACAGCTCAGAGGATGGAGCCTGTTTTGGATTCTGTGTCTCCCTCTCTCTCTGCCCCTCCCTTGCTGTTGTTTTCTTTCTCCGTCTCTCAAAAATAAATAAATGTAAAAACTTAAAAAAAAAAAAAAATCCATCTGGTCCAGGGTGTCATTTAAAGCCATTCTTTCCTGGTTTTTCTGTTTAGATGATCTCTCCATTGATGTAGTGGGGTGTTAAATTTCCCTACTATTATTGTGTTATTATTAATTAGTTCCTTTGTGTTTGTTATTAACTTTTATGTATTTTGGTGTTATCGTGTTGGGTGTATAAATATATGCAATTATTATATTTTCTTGTTGGATTTTCCCCTTGTTATATAGCACACTATTTTGTCTCTGGTTACAGATACTTTGTTTTAAAGTCTATTTTGTCCCATATAAAATACTGCCACTCCAGCTTTCTTTTGACATCCATTTGCATGATAGATGTTTTTCCACCCCTTCAGTTTCAATCTGCAGGTGTCTTTATGTCTAAAATGAGTCTCTGATAGGCAGCATATAGATGGCTCTTATTTTTTTTATCCATTCTGTCACCGTGTCTTTTGATTGAAGCGTTTAGTCCATTTACATTCAAAGTAATTATTGATAAGTGTTGCCATTTTATTACTTGTGGTGGTTATTGAAGATTTTCTCTGATCCTTGGTCTTTCTTTCATGGTTTGCTAATTTTCTTTAGTGATCTATTTGGATTTCTTTTTCTTTATTTGAGTATTTATTAGTGGTTTTTGATTTGTGGTTACCATTAGATTTGCATATAGAAGCCTGCATTAAATTATTGGTCATTTAAGTTTGAACCCATTCTCTACTCCTCTCCTCCCCATGTTTTAGGTATATGGTGTCACATTTTACATCCTTTTATTTTGAGTTCCTTGACTGATTTGTTTTTTTTTTACAGAAATATTCATTTTTACTGCTTTTGTGTTTCCTACTTTCATACTGTCATTTTGGGCCTTTCCTTTCCACTCAAAGTGTCCTCTTTAATATTTCTTGCAGGGCTGGTTTAGTGGTCATGAACTCCTTTAGTTTTTGTTTGCCTGGGAAACTTGTTATCTCTCCTTGTTTTCTGAACGATACCCTTGCTGGATAGAGTATTCTTGGTTGTAGATTTTCCCCATTCAGCACTTTGAATATATCCTGCCACTCCTTTTAGGCTTGGAAAGTTTCTGCTGAAAAATGATAGCCTTATGGAGTTTCCTTTGGATGTAACTGCCTTCTTTTGTCTTGCTGCTTTTAACATTTTTTCTTTATCACTATCTTTTGCCATTTCAATTATAATATGTCTGGTGTGGATCTGATTTTATTGATTTTGTTGAGGGTCTGTGCCTCCTGGATCTGGATTATCTGTTTCCTTCCCCAGGTTAGGGAAGTTTTCAGCTATTGGTTCTTGAAATTCTCTGTTCTCTTTTGTCTCTTCTTCCTGGACTCCTATAATAATGTTATTACATTTGATGTAGTGACTGAGTTCCCTAAGTCTGTTCTCATTTTGCATAATTCTTTTTTTTTTTTTTTTAATTTTTTTTTCAACGTTTTTATTTATTTATTTTTGGGACAGAGACAGAGCATGAACGGGGGAGGGGCAGAGAGAGAGGGAGACACAGAATCGGAAACAGGCTCCAGGCTCCGAGCCATCAGCCCAGAGCCTGACGCGGGGCTCGAACTCACGGACCGCGAGATCGTGACCTGGCTGAAGTCGGACGCTTAACCGACTGCGCCACCCAGGCGCCTGCATAATTCTTTTTCTTTGTTTTGCTCAGCTTGATTACTTTCCCTTACTGTCTTTAGATCATTAATATGTTCTTCTTCTTCCAGCCTGCTGTTCACTCCATGAAGTGTTTCTTATTTCGTTTATTGAGACTTTCATCTCTGTTATGTTATTCCTTATCTCTGGTAATGGTCTCTCATTGATGTCCTCCACTATTTTCTCAAGTCCAGTGAGTATCCTTACAACAATTGCTTTAAATTCTCCATCAGGCATGTTACTTACATATGTTTCTTACATTTTAGCTCTCTGGCCGTGGTCTTTTTCTGTTCTTTCATTTAGGACAAATTCCTTGGTCTTCTCATTTTGTCTAACACTCGTGGCCAACTTTCCTAACACAGAGAAACAGCCCCAATCTCCTGTTCTTGAGGTTAATGGCCTTATGAGGAAGAGGTCCTGTAGTCCTGCAGTGTAGTGTCCCCTGTTCCCCAGAGCCTGGTGCTTCTGCGAGTGTCTTCAGGTTGTGCTGCCTGTGCTGTGCTATTGTGTTCTAGTCACTTTATCCTTCAGGCCAGTCCTCTGCAGAGGCTCTCTCTGCCTGTGTGGGGAGTGTTGATCCCTGGCCTGAATATGGCATCTTTTAACTAGGTGTGCTCTGATCTGCTTGTGAAATGAAACTTTTGGCCACCAACAAAACCGAGGCCTCACAAAACTCCAGTTTAGGAGATGTGGTGTTGGCAGGGGGTTGGATCAGTCATCTGGGGAAGGGGGCTTACCACAGTGGGACTAAGACAAACATGACTGGGAAGGGCAGTTCTTCCAGAGTGCTGGGGAGGGTGTGGGTGGGGAAGGGGTGGAGGGCCTTAGTGTAAACAAGGTAGGCAGTGAGTGTTGGTGCTGCACTGTTTCCTGGAGCTGTCCCTGTGCTTCTGTTGAGGGTTGGGGGAAGGAAATGGCACCTCCTAGTTCCTTTGTTCCCAGAGGGGTCTCTCACGACGCTGCCTCTCTGGGACACGCTCCAAGCTGAGCAACTAACCTCCCCACTTGTGCTCCAGGTGCTTTTCAGGTCACTGTTTCTGTGCTGTATGTTTGCAGGCCGTTTGCCTTTTCTCCAAGAGCAGCCCCAATGTCCTCTGAGCAATCCGAGAGCTTTAAGCCCAGCTGGTTGCAAAAATTCAGGCCTTCTCACTTTCCACGCCAATTGCTATGGAGATTTGTTTTTCCCCTTGAGCTCCCGCCTTGCTTGTCTGTCTCTCACCCTCCTCTACAACTGTGGCTCCTTCCCCACCCTAGCAGCCATGCTCTCTCTCCTAAGCCGTGTTTCCACATTTCCTACCTTCCTCCATGTGGCCCCCTTCTCTACCTTTAGTTGCGGAGTTCGTTCTGTCAGCCTTCAGATTGATTTCTGGGGTATTTAGGATGATTTGATGATTATCTAGTTGTATCTGTGGGTCGAGTGAGCCTGGGGTCCTCCTACTCTGCTGCCATCTTCCCAGCCAGGTCTTCTAGGGTTGATTTATGTTCAAATACAGTGACATCATTCCAGTAAATGAGCCTTCCACAGAAGTCATTTTAGTGTTGCTGATATGAAGATACTACTAATTAAAGGATTCCAGTCCTAACATTGGGACTATAGGAAGTCTTAATCCTATAATCAATATATGTGATGTTATGTTGCCAAATGTAACTACAGGAAATGATTACATTAATAGCGTTGATCGTTTACTGGATTGTTCTTTAAAAATCATTTGTTCCGAAATTTTGGCATCCCCGCCCCCAACGATAAATTTCATCCTATTTTCACGATCATGTCCACCTTTAAAAAAAAAATTGTGAAGTAATCAAATCGATAGAGTACTTTCTAAGAAGAAAAGTTTGGCTTTTATCAGAAACATGAACATTCCAAGACTTTTCATCCAATAGCGTGCTGTAAATGCAGCTCTCCGGGGGGGGGGGGGGGGGGGGGGGGGGAAAGGTTCCGGTTTCTAGTGTTTGCCGTATTTCATGGTGTAAATTCTCCCGTCCTGGCCAATGGCAGGATCACAGTGCTGTGTCGCACACGCAGCTCAGGAGCAGCTCCAGCATGACATTGCTTCCACCCCATTCTTTGAGTAATCTTCTTTAAAACTTTTTTTTTTTCCCATACCAGCATCCTAGAGTCGATTTTGTGTAGGTTCTGAAAATGATATTTGCGGTACTTGCTACATGTTCCTTTAGTGGTAGATCAGGCAAGTTACTACCCTACCCCCATTTTTAATCTGGGATTCTATGGCCTGTAACTCTCCCTCCCCACAGTGCTACCAGGCCCTTCAGTATTCTTGTCACACAGTTGTGTGTATTCCTTCTGCCTCTGACCTTATCAGGCCTTGGGTAGCATCTGTTTGCGCCACAGCTTTCTCCTTGAGGTGATATGTGGGCCTAGAGGTTCTCCCCCGCCTCCTCTCTTCCTTTTTTGGAATGGCTCACTTGAGTGTGTTACCAGCTTAATTACATTCCCTTCTCTGGTGCACCAAAGTCAGGCACTGCTTGCTGAATCTCTGGGCCGCCTTTCCTTTTGTTGCTCCTTTGATTTCTTAGTTCTGTAAATTAGGCCCTGTAGGGGCTCAGAGGAGTCACCTCTCTGGCAGGGATATTATCTTGAAGCTGAATACAATCAGAGGCCAAAAGACTCAGGAAGAAACTTTGACCTTCCCACTAACTGCCTAAAAGAAGTTCCGTAGAGGACCTGCTTCAGGAAGGGAGCTATCGCCATAGATGTTATACTAGCCACTTGGGGTGGTGCACGGAGAGGAAACTAGCAAAATCTGTTAAAATTCCCCTCTGTGTCCCATTGTTTCTGGATGGCCCAGGGAACTTTGTTTACCAAGCATTTACTCCTCATCTTCCTGTGAATTGTCTTTCTTCCCTTTGAAGTCCTACCCACCCTCTCCACGTTGGCAATGACCTGTATACCTCAATTTTGCCCTGTCTTGGAATCTCATGTTTATGTGGATCCCCAGGACTTATGAAATTAAATTTGAGGACAGTTTTTCCTCCCCAACATCCCCAAAAGAAAAATTCAGGAGTCTGAGAGGAAAAAAAACCAGCCCAAAGCATCACTTTTCAAACAAATCGTACCCCCTAAGTGGAGCATATTTATCAAGCCTAATTTTTCTCTGACTTACCAGTCCTCTCTTTCCATTGGAGACCAGTATTTTTTTCTTAAATGTTAATGTTGACATAAAATTTTAAAGATAGCAAAATATCAACAATAGTCCCGTTTTGAAACAGCAATTTAAATAATGAGTGTTCCCCCCCGCCCTTATTAATAAGCAGCATGTTTTTCCCATAGCCTCAGAGATGTAAATACACACATATGCACACATGTAGTCCTAAGTCAGTGTTTATAATAGGATGATTTTTATCATCTTGTGTGTTCTGAAGAACAGATATATGTGGACAAGAATAAACCAAAACACACCTGCAAACAGTGTAACGACTGAACATAATTTAGGAAAATGAAAAAATCGCTTTTTCTAAAATAGAAATCCCCAGAAAGCAAATTTAAATAATCCGGTATTGTAGTAGTCGGAGTTAACAAAGCCCATCAGGCATTCTAGAAAATGCTCAAGGACGTATAACCTCTGTCGTTAAGAATTTGTTTAAGGTAAATGGAATAATTCTTACAGCTACATAATTTGCAGTATAGGGGTTTTTCAAGAGTTTTTCATTTTATAAAGATACTACTTTTGTTAATTGGACATCAATTTACATTTTTATAATCTTAAAGGTTAATAAGAGTTATCTAACCATTAGGCAAGTATTAACAATTAAGGGCATTCCGTTTAATGTAGTGTCCTTGTTTTTGTTTTTGTTTTTAAATCAAAAGTCGCACATGAAATAAAACTAAAATGCTGTGTTTGCATTTTCACTACACACTGATAGTTATGTTTTCTCCCCTGATTGTCTTTTAAACGCCAAATTCACTGAAAATTTTCAATTATCAAGTGATTTAATGGTGGCTGGTGGTGTTATGTGAACTTGAATTAAAATGTAATTATTTTGCTTCCTCTTACCTCACAATCCTAAATCTTGGGTTGAAGAGTTCCTTAGAAGCTTTTAGGATCACTAATACCGGGTCTAATGATCATTTGCATATCTTTCTTATTCAGTAGCTCAGCAGGGAGGATGCCAAAGGGTTTAAGCCCAAAATAGATCTTCCCTTTTCTCATGCAGAAACTTTAGAAAGAGAGGTGGTTAGGGAGTTTCAAAGCCATCCCATTAACTTGCACCACGAGGGAAACAAGGGATGTGAGAAGCTTGAAACTTATTAAATGGAACAGAGATTACATAAATTTTATATGTAAAATAACTCCAAGATTGTGTTTTAATCCGGCTGTGGTGGGGCAGACAGGTGAGAGAAGGTAGGTGGTTGATTATCTTACCAATATCTTGTACGTCTTACAAAATTTTATCTACGTGTTCCTTTCGTATTTTTTTTTAATTTAAATTTTAGTTAACATACAGTGCAATATTGATTTCAGGAGAAGTCAGTGACTTATCACTTATGTACTTATAAAATTTTAAAGATAGCAAAATATCAACAATAGTCCAGTTTTGAAACAGCAATTTAAATAATTTAATGAGTGTTTCCCTCCCTGCCCCTATTAATAAGCAGCATGTTTTTCCCATAGCCTCTGGAAGTCGTCGCTGAAAAAGGAAATGGCCAGCAACAGCCCCTCAGGCACCCGTGGTATCTCTGTCCCCCTTCAAGAAACACCTCTTTTCTCCCCTACAGAATTGTAAAGGCAGCCCCCGTCTTGGCCTTCCATGCTAATGTGGTGCAGCCTTCTATTTCTAGAGGTGTCAGACCCTAGTTATGGCAGGTGAGCACATATGAGCCCACTCTGGAGAAGGACCATCTCTGGTGCCATCAGGGTGAATACAGCCACACTTCCTGCAGGTAATCAGAGCAGCTGTGGTCTCCCAGGGCCATTTCTTCCTGTTCACCTACACTCTAAGAACTCTTCAGAAGCCATAGCAGTGTCCTGTTCTTGAGACTTGAAGAGCCAGGCCTGTTACTCCTACCAAACAGAGGACTGCCGGAACCAAGTATTCTGGCAACCCAACCCCTGGCTATTCCCTTATGCCTCATGTCCCCCAGACCCCTCCTTACCTCCTGTAAGCCTAGAAAGTGCCCTGGACTGGGTATCTGCCCACCCTCCACCTCTCCTTTTTCACCTTCCTTCTGTCTCCTGTTTCTTTTCTTTCTCCTCCTTTCTCCTGGATCTGGAGAGTTGGGGCCAACCCTCTCCTCAGTGGAGCTAAGTAAAAGGACTTTTTTTCCATCTGGAGTGACCTGAGCCAAGACAGGTTTCTTGAGGTTTGAGCACAGTCCTCTTAGAAACATAAGATGTTCTTTTGTGCTAGTGATGATCTTGCTAGAGTTACAAATGTCTTCTATTTCTGGCACTTCCGTGGCTTTATTCGGTGTTGTCTTGTGCATTTAACAGAAGGCTCCAAAAATTTTTTTTGGCAGGGACTACAAGAAGATTTAGGTGAGGGCAGAGTATCCAATAGGGGTATGTTACAGTAAAGACCTTCAAGCTCCATCCATATCCAGTGCCGAGGAGTCTTGTTCATAGGCAGATTTCCTCCTAAATATGATAAATCCATAATGAAAAAGAAAAATTCATGACGGAGAATTTGTTAGTGCTTTTTGTTTAAGTATATTTGTCAGAAGGCATTGATAACTTAGATTCTAAGAAAGAGCAATAGAATATATACAGCTTAATATTTTCAAATTTTACAGCTTAAAAAACAATATAGTTTTCAAATTATACAATTCAAAAACAATGGAGAAAAATATTGGGAAAAAAATGGAGGGCCTTAAGGACTTGTGGAACAATTGGATATTGTAGGGTTAATTGTAATCCTAGGGCTAAAGGAGAAAGCACTGGGCAGAAAAATATTTAGAAATGATGGTCAGGTTCTCTCCCTGCACCCCCCCCCCCCACACACACACACGTGGGGAAAGACATAAATTTACAGATCTAAGAAGCTCAGCAAACCCTAGGTAGGATAAACACATGAAAACCATGACTAGGCATATCTTTACTGAACCCCAAAGATAAAAAGAATTTTGTAAGCATTTGGAGAAAAATATATACATGGGGAACAAAGATTTACATTATCACTGACTTCTCAGAAACAAAAGAGACCAGAAGACCAGTGAACAACATCTAAAGCTACTGCAAGAAAAAACTGTCAACCTAGAGTTCCATATTGAGAAAAATTGTTTCCTTCAAGGATGAAAGTTAAAGACCTCTTCAGATAAAAGAGAATTTGTTGTCCGCATCCCTGCACTACCACAGTGTAAAAATGTGAAATTCTTCAGGTTGGAAAGCAATAATACCAGAGGAGACTTAAATCTTCAGGAAGGAATAAAGAGCACTGCTGGAAATGGTTAATATTTAATATTAATGCCCATTCTTTCTCTGAGTTTCTTTAAAACAGACAGGCCTGTTTACAGCAAAAATTAGGGCATTGTCTTATGAGGTTTATAATATATGTTAAGGTAATATATATGATAAACCTAGGATGGTGATGGAAACATACAAGATTTTTATATACTTTGTGAACTGGTACAATACGAAGTCTGAGTGTGAAAAGTCAAGGATAGGTGTTGTGACTCCCAGAGCAACAATTCACAAACGTAAACAAAATAGCTAAAAGCCAACAGAAAATCGAATCCATTTCCTAAAGGGAGCCATCACACTCTCAAAAGTAACTCTTGAAAATAACTACTGTCACAGGACTTCTCTCTGGTTTCCATTGGTTTCTTCCTTCTACTTCATCCATCTGTTGTCATTACACTGCTTTGAGACAGTATGTTGAGATGCTATCGCACACAGACCACACAGTGAAGGAAAGCCTGGGCGAGAGTGTGGGCCCGTGAGCAAGAAGGGTTTCTTCTCTGAGAGGAAGACTGGAAGAACAAAAATCTTTACTATTCCTTAGTTCATGTAGGTATAATGCTATGGACACTACGTTATAAGCCAGGAGACCTGGGCCCTAGTCCCGGGCCAGCCACTCAGACACCCTTTTGACTTCCCCTTGTTGCTTGACCTGGGTGAGTTTCCCCACCACTAATGCGGAGTTGGTCCACATGTCTCCTAGTCTCAAGATGACTGTCAGAATATATAGTAGTACCATGTGTGACTGTTCAGTTTCCAAAGTACCTCTGAGGAGTCTGAGAACAATTTACAACTAGTTAAATGCCTTTAGCCTCTACAGCAAGTCTGTAGCCCAGAATTCTTGTTTTGAATTGAACACTGCCATCTGGTGTGTAAGTGTAGGAAATATCAAGGATTCAATTTCTAGAAGAGTCCTTAAAAATCATTTGCTTTGGGGCACCTGGGTAGCTCAGTTGGTTAAACATCTGACTTGATTTCGGGCTCAGGACATGATCTCATGGTTCATGAGTTTGAGCCCCATGTTCGGCTCTGCTTGGGGGATTCTCTCTCTCTTCACCCTCTCTCAAATAAACTTAAAAAAATGATTTATCTTCTTTTGGGGGAGGTAGGCATTTTGTTTTGTTTTGTGTTTTCATTTTAATGAGGTATAACTAACATGCAGTGATCTGTGAGTTGCCGGTACAGTGCTGATTCAACAACCCTATACCTTACTCGGTGCTCACCATGATAAGAGTAGTCACCATCATCATCAGACAATGTTATTACAATATTTTTTACTATATTCTCTATGCTGTATTTTTCATCTCTGGGACTTATTTATTTTACAACTGGAAGTTTGCAGCTCTCAATAATACCCTTTATTGGTTTCACCCACTCCCTTACATACCTCCCCTCCTGCAACCACCTGATCTTTGAATTTAAGGGTCTGTTTTTGTTCATTGGATTTTTGGATCCCACCTATACGTGAAATTACACGGTATTTTTCTTTGGCTTATTTCACTTAGCATAATACACTCTAGCTCCATCCAAGTTGTTGCAAATGACAAGATCTCATTTTTTTATGGCTGAGTAATATTCCATAAATAAATAAATACCTACCATTTCTTCTTTTTTTAATTTTTTTTATGTTTATTTTTGAGACAGAGAAACAGAGCATGAGCAGGGGAGGGGCAGAGAGCGAGAAAGACACAGAATCTGAAGCAGGCTCCAGGTTATGACTGTCAGCACAGAGCCCGACGCGGGGCTCGAACCCATGAACTCTGAGTTCGTGACCCGAGTTGAAGTTGGACACTTAACCAACTGAGCCACCCAGGGGCCCCAGACATACCACTTCTTTATCCATTCATCTATCAATGGACATTTGGACTCCTTCCATATCTTGACTATTGTAAATAATTTTGCAATAAGCAGGGGTGCCTGTATATTTTTGAATCAGTGGTTTTGTTTTCTTTGGGTAAATACCCAGAAGTGGAATCACTGCATCATATGCTATTTTCATTTTTTAGTTTTTGAGGAACTTCACTAAAATGAAAAAAAAAAAAAATGCCTATCCCCCAGAAAAGAAAATAAGTGATTTTTTTTTAAGTTTCTTTATTTTGACAGAGAGGGTGGGGAGGGCCAGAGAGAGGAGAGAGAGAATCCCAGCTTTCCACAGAGGCTGCACAAATTTACGTTCCTACAAACAGTGCATGAGAGTTCCTTTTTCTCCACATCCTCCCAACACTTGTTATTTCTTTTTTGGTACCAGCCGTCGTGACAGGTGTAAGGTGGTATTTCACTGTGGTTTTGATTTGCATTTCCCTGATGAGGAGTGACATTGGGCATCTTTATATGTCTGTTCATTTGTAATGTCTTCTTTGGAAAAATGTCTATTCAGATCCTCTGCCCTCTTTTATTCTGATTATTTTTGGATGTTATGTAAGTTCTTCATATACATTTTCGATATTAACTCTTTATCAGTATATCCTTTGCAAGTATCTTCTCCATTTCAGTAGATTGCCTTTGTGTTTTGTGGATAGTCTCCTTTGCTGTGCAAAAGCTTTTGATTTTGGTGGAGTCCCAACAGTTTAATTTTTCTCTTGTCTCCCTTGCCTGGAAAATGTTGCTACATTTTTCTAGATATATTTCCTTAGACTTCCTCGGTTTCTTGTCTCCTTAACCTCATATTCTAAATGAAAACTCAGGATACCAAAGAAGAATTCAAAATTGCCCTGCACAATTCACTAAGACTTATTTGAAAGGGTTGAACTAAACTTTAGAGGTCAGGTAGGATTTGAGTACGGGTCAAGGCAAAAGTGATGGGTGACATACAAGGACAACCACTGGAGCCCTGGGAAGGCAGGACAGTGGTTAGGAGCTGAAGATGTACTTTTTAAGCAAATTTCAATTATACAGTATTATGCTGTTTGCAATATTCTTATTTCACTGAACATAATGTTCTTCAGATTCATCCATGTGTTGCAAACAGCAGGATTTCCTTTTTCATGGCTGAGTAATATTCCATTATGTATACACACCACATTCATCCATCGATGGACCCTTAGGTTGTTTCCATAATTTGGCTATTGTAAATAATGTTGCACTTAACATGGGAATGCAGATATCTCTTTGAGTTACTGATTTGACTTCTTTGGATATATACCCAGAAGTGGGATGGCTGCATCATAAGGTAGTTCTATTAACTTTTTGAGGAAACTCCATACTGTTTTCCATAGTGGCTGCACCAATTTACACTCCCACCACCAGTGCACAATGGTTTCTTTTCCTCCACATCCTCACCAACACCTGTCTCCTGATTTTGATGGTAGCTATCCTAACAGGTATGAGGTAGCATCTCATTGTGGTTTTGATTTGCATTTCTCTGATTAGCAATGTTGAGCATCTTTCCATGTGTCTGTTAGCCATCTGGATATCTTCTTTGGGAAAATGTCTATTCATTTCCTCTGCCCATTTTTAATCAGATTATTATTTTTGCTCTTGAGTCCTAGGAGTTTCTTATATATTTCGGTTATTGATCTCTTTTCAGATGGCTATGTTCAGCAAGAAAAGCACTGAGTAACCTTTATGTACTGGGTGTAGCTAAGGTAAGGCTGCCAAATAAAATACAGGATGTCTAGTTAAATTTGAATTTCAGATTAAAAAAACTTTTATTTTTAGTTTGAGAGAGCATGAGCAGGGGAGGGGAAGAGAGACAGGAAGAGAGAGAATCCCAAGCAGGCTCCACATTGTCAGCACGGAGCCTAACATGGGGCTCGAACTCACGAACTGTGAGATAGGACCTGAGCCGAAACCGAGAGCCAGATGCTTAAACAAGTAAAGCCACCCAGGTGCCCCAAAAAACTCTTTTATGACATATGTTCCAAACAGTGTATGGGATATTTTATAACAAAATTCACTGTTTATATGAACTCTAAAATGAACTAGGCACCTGTATTTCTATTTGCTAAACCTAGAAATCCTAAGGAGTACATTCCATGGGCACACAGTTTGGAGGCAAAGAAGGCAAAGACATCAAGTCACTGTGTGTTTCTATATTTATTCCACATTTGTATAGGTTTTAACGTGGAGAGAAATCCAGTAATCATAGCAATTGGTCACCTCTCCCCAGCAGGTAGGTTTAGTTTTCAGTAGTTCATGTATCGCTTGAAATCTGGGGCAAGATCCCGTAGATTTATATCCTAATTCTGTCAGTCATTAACCATGTACCTTGAATATAATTAGCCTCTCTGTGTCTATTTTCTCATATATGAAATGGGAATACAAGTAGTTCTTGCCTCATGGAGTTACTGTAAAGATGAAATGAAAACCTCTTGTAGATACACAAGAGAAAGGAATGAGACAAAACATGCCATTGCAAAAAGAAAAAAAAAATCACAAAAGAAGACCTAAGAGGAACAAAGAAACAAAGGAACTACAAAACAGTAAGAAAATAACAGAATGGCAATAGTAATCCCTTACCTATCAATAATTATTGTCAATGTACGTTGATTAAATTCTCTAATCAAAACACACAGTGGCTGAAAGGATTAAAAAACAGAGTCCAACAATGTGCTGCCTATGAGAGATTAGCTTTAGAGACCTATAGCCTGAGAGAGGATAGAAAGAGATTCCACACAAATGGTAAGCACGAGTGAGTGGGGGTGCTGCACGTGTATCGTACGAGAGGTAAAGAAGGTCATTATACAACAATAAAGGGGTCAAACCATCAAGAGGATGTAATAGTATGTGTGCCCCCAGTGGTAGAGTACCTAAGTAATATTGAGCGAATATTAAAGGAGAAAAAGGAATATAATAACACTAGGGGATTTCAGTAACCCATTCTCAACAATGGATGGACCATACAGAGAGAAAATCAATAAGGAAACAGAAAACTTGAATGACACTCTAGACCAAATTCGTCGAACGTACAGAATATTCCCTCCAGCAGCAGCAGAATACATATTCTCAAGTACAGATGGAACAATCCCCAGTACAAATCATTTCAGGCCACAAAAATCATCAAATTTAAGAAAGTGGAAACCATACTAAGTCTCTTTCCTGACCACAATGGTATGAAACTAGGAATCATTCGCAGAAGGAAAACAGGAAAATTTACAAGTATGTGGAAATTGAGCAACACACTCCTGAATAACCAATGAGTCAAGTTTAAAAGAGTACCTTGAGGCAAACACAACGTACTAAAACTCATGGGATGTGGCCAAAGCAGTTCTAAGTGATAAATGTCTACATTAAGGAAAATGACAGATCTCAACCTCACTTTACACCTTAAGGAGCTAGCAGAAGAAGGACGAAGCCCAAAGTTAGCAGAAGGAAGGAACCAATAAAGATTAGAGCATGATGACGTGATAATCTGACCTGGGAAGGAGAAGACAGAACCGTGGAAAGCCCAGTGAGGCTTATGTGCACCCGTGAGTGGGAGAAATCCCCACAAAGTTTCGGCAGTCTACCAAGTTGAAGTTTTTACAGGTACGGTGGTTACTGCACCTGGGCCATCTTTTCTACCATGAATCAAAAGGGCCAGTACTAGGTAGGTCTTTGGATTTTGAAAGACCATCCACCATGCTTGGAACCACTGCCCCAACCCACTCCTGGGCTGACCGAAGGCCGCCAACCTTCCATGGGGCCAAGAAACAGAAAGCAGTCACAGATTACATGACTGGAAGCGGCAGGCCACATGACTGGAAGATATTCTGGTTCTAGGGCAGGGCTCAGCGAACCATGGCCTCTGGGCCAGCTGCCTGTGTTTATAAAGTTTTATTGGAACACAGTTGTGATCATTGATTTACATGTTGTCCATGATTGCTTTTGTGCTGTGAAGGCAGAGCACTGTCCCTTTAAGAAGTTTTCTGCTTCTGTTCTCTGTGTACCTGTGTGTATCTGCTCTGAGGGCCTCCAAATAATGACCCATCGGTCTCAATGAGCACACCCGGTGCCCCATCTTGGTCTCTACCACTGTCAACTAAAAGGAACCAAGACTTCTTGGAGAAAAGGCTAATTTCAGGACAATGACAGGGAAAATGCACAATGAGCTTAGAGTATCGTGTTGTGCCAGAAACTAATAACGTGCTCAAAGAGTGAGAGGGAGACGACAACAGAACGCCTAGGCCAGCTTGAAGAAGGTCTCTCTGGGCCAACTCTGGGAAAACCTGAACGGCAAAATAACAGTAATGAATTACATCCTTCAAAAAAATAAGAATCCACAAATGTTTATGCCTGTAAATGAACAAAGACATAAATAGGCAAGTCTCTTTATAACTAACAACTATTACATACGTAAGAAACAACCGAGTTCAAGAATTAGCAACGGATACTAGAATTAGTGGATAGAAGTTTGATGAGTAGACATTTTCAGAGTTCAGAGTGTCTCCCCATAAATTGCCTGTTAATTACAAAGGGGAAAATATTAAGTTTAAAGTTGAGAAATCTAGCAGTCACCTCTTAACCAATTGGTCGGACTTAACATCCTTGATGTGGGAGCAAACCAGGATCTGGTGCCTTCTGACAAGACCCCCTGAGGAGGACACAGCATCACTTGTGTGGTATTATTCCTGCTGTGCACAGCCTGGATGGAATCAGGAAAAAACCTCAGATGGACCTAAATGATTTTCTTTGACACATTTATTTTTTTACTAAAGGGGGGGAAAAAAAGACTCTCTTCAAAAATAATAAAAGGAAGAATGAGGTGCTGTCCCAGATGAAAGACATGACGGGGCACCTGAGTGGCTCAGTTGATTAAGTGTCCAACTACCGCTCAGGTCACGATCTCACGATTCGTGGGTTCGAGCCTTGGGTCGGGCTCTGTGCTGACGGCTCAGAGCCTGGAGCCTGCTTCGGATTCTGTGTCTTCCCCCTCTCTCTGCCCCTCCCCTGCTTGTGCTCTGTCTCTCTGTCTCTATCAATAATAAACAAACAAACAAAACCTGATGACCACATGTAACTTTATATGGGATCCTGCACTGGGGTGGCAAAGGGGGGTGGGGAACTGCAAAAGACATTAAAGCAAGTGATAGAAATTTGAGTATGGACTACAAATTAGAAAATATTCATGTTAAATTTCCTGAATTTGATACTTGTTCTGCTCTTATGTAAGAGAATGTCCCTGTTCTTAGGAAATACACTTGGGCACACTTCAGGATAAAGGACTTTGAGGTCTTCAACTTAGTCTCCAATAGTTTAGAAAAAAATGTGTATGCCTGTGTCCATGTACGTTTACACACGTGCACGTGTAAATATATGTCCTTGCAGAGAACAGGAAGTATAACCACTTGGTGACTGTGGGTAAAAGCTATACAGAATCCTTTATGCTATTCTTGCAACATTTTCACGGTTTTGAAATTACATCAAAAGTGAAAAGATTGCAAAAAGAAAGAGGAGGCTTTGTGAGGCTACAACACCAGGGCCTGGGGGGTCGTATTCAGGAGCCAGGACTTGACCCAGTGGGATTTGGTGGTGGGTTGTGGAAAGGGGGACTTTAGAGAGGTGACTTTGGCCACAGAGTAGAGGCAGAGGAAGACTGGAGCCAGGGAACAAGTTTTGAACTCAAACCCAAGCAAACACAAGCACCCCTTAACGTGGATTCTATAGTGTCCTTCTACTGAAGGGCTGAAGTGAGAAAATACACACCAAGCTCTCCTTGACTGATCCTTCCTCCTCTATCAACATCCAGTAGAGTGAGGTAGCTTATTCAATGTCAGGTGGTAAACTTCTAAGACATAAGATTTATGGAAATAACTTTAATTTTATATTTTTGAAAGCTCACACACATGCAAGAAGGGAGGGGCAGGGGGAGAGGAGGGACAGAACCCCAAGCAAATGCTATGCTCCACGGGGCTCAATCTCCTGTGAGACATGACCTGAGCCAAAATCAAGAGTTGGATGCTTAACCAACTTGAGCCACCTAGACACCCCTTGTGGAAGTAACTTTAAGTGACTGCAAGTCCCAGGAACGTAGAAGCATCCCTAAAAGCCATTATTCCAGAAACTTACATTTTCCCCAAGAGAGGTATGTCCTCAAAACAGCCTGGTGGTTGACCTTAATGCACTGGGCATGCTTTTTCCGGAAGGGATCATGAATATTGGGAGAAAAGTAACTCACGGCTCGTTCTGCTGGTATCCCAGTGGCCTTGTCTTTATACGGGAAAGACAGGTCTGTACCCAGATACTTGAATACTCTCATTCTCAAAAGAGATAACTTACTAGTATTTCCAATTTGCTCACAAGTTGCTGCCTCCAAGTCCTACAGTAAAAGAACAGCTGGTCTTAGATCACAAGTCAGGATCTTTAACACTCGAGCACACAGTGCCGAGGTTAATAGCACCCGTGGGCTCCAGGGGCAGGCCGTCTGCATCTGGGGACCCAGCATCATCTCTTACTATTTATGTGCTCTTGTACAAGATGTTTATCCCCTCTCTGCTTCCGTTTCCTCACCTATAACGTAGGTACATTATTGGCACTTACTTCAGAGGGTTGATAGGGAAAAACAATAAGTAAATTCATCATCGATTTGTCCCTGAAACACGTAAGTGCACAGTGTTTGCTATTATCAGCAATAGAATTAAGATATTTCATAACACTGGGGATTGATTTCATTCCTTGAAAATGACTGAGACTCAGCAAACTACACAAATGGCAGATGGAGTCCCAAACTATCTGTGCTGCTGCAGTGAATTATTTCTGTCCTGGATCAAATGTTAAGTGAGAGAAACACACACACACACACACACACACACACGGGAAAAGAAAAAAGTACAAACAAAACAAAAGGGGCGCCTGGGTGGCTCAGTCGGTTGAGCGACACACTTCGGCTCAGGTCATGATCTCGCTGTCAGCGAGTTCGAGCCCCGGGAGTTTGAGCCCAGCATTGGGCTCTGTGCTGACAGCGCAGAACCTGGAGCCTGCTTCCGAGTCTGTGTCTCCCTGTTTCTCTGCCCCTAACCCACTCGCATTCTGTCTGTCTCTCTCAAAAATAAATGTATATTAAAAAAAAATGTTCACCTCCCTTCCTTTGTTGGACACTGTCAGTGCTCTGCCCCAGTGCCCTTGGATGCCTTTTACTGTTTCTCTGAGCATCTGCCCCAGTCTTGGTGTGCAGTGTCTTTCAATGACTCCTCCTCGGCTCTTTTCTTCCCAGAACTGCCCTTGGGCTGCTGGAGCTGCCGGATTTGCCCACCCCATAAAGAACACAAAGAGCTGAGTTTAGACTCCTCCTCCCCACCCCCGCCCCCTCCCCAGCCCGCTAAATGATTCTGATTCCAAGTCTCAAGTGGGGGCAAACTCCGAGAGACTTCGCCTGCTCTCTCGAGTTCCCCTGAGTTATCAGGCCAGCCCCACTGTCTCTTTCTTCCTTCCCCATCCTGCTTCCTCAACTCCTTTTTCAGTTGCTTTTGGGAGCCTGTCTTTCCCAAACGACTTACATGCAAATCCTCACGGCAGGGTCTGTTTCTGGAGGGCCTGAGCTGTCTTAGTCCCTTTTGGACTGCTGTAATGAAATACTGTAGACTGAGTGGCTTATAAACAACAGAAATGTATTTCTCACGGTCCTGGAGGCTGGAAGTCTGAGGTCAGGATGTCCGTGTGGCTGGTTGAGGGCCCTTTTCCGGGCTGCAGATTTCTCGTTTTGTCCTCACTTCAAAGAAGAGGGCTGGGGAGCTCTGTGGGGTCACTTTTATGAGACACTAATCCAAACTATGAGGACACGATGCTACCAAAGGCTTTACCTCCTCATAGCATCACCTTAGGGATTAGGATTTCAAGCCGTGAATTTAAGGGGACCCAAATATTCAGACCATAGCGTAAACCAAGATATTTCCTACACTTATTCTCCTTTTAGTGCCTCTGCTGATGTGGATTCCCTTGTCTAAGGTCCCTCCCCTTCCTCCTCTCTCCCTCCTGCTTCCCTCATCCTCTCTCCTCCCTCTCCCTTCTCCCCTTTCCTCCTGCCCTCCCTCCTTCCCCCTTTTCCTCTCTCCCCTCCTTCCTCCTCCTCCTCCCTATGCCTCTCTCCTTTCCCCCTCCTTCTTCCCCTCTTCCTGCCTTTCTATGCAGTTCCCCTTGCTGAAATAGCCTAGTCTCCACATTCCCTGTGCTTGTACATGACAGTTTAATAGAAAATGTTTTATCTTTCAAGGAATGACTTTACAAGAAGAATCCTTGCTGGCCATAAGATCTGTAAGTGATCACAGGGCCAAAAGCCTTCCTTTCAGATCCAGGATTCTTAGAAGCAGGAGTTTCGTGAAGGTGTCATGGTTTGGGAATCGAGAGACCTGAGGTCTAGGCCTGATTCTCTTGAGGCCTCATGGTGTGACTTGGAGGCCCATGAGGTATAGGTGACTTGGCTAATTTCTACACCTGCAAAGTTAGGGGACTTGGGCTTGTCCCTTCCTTTGAGAATCCAAAGAAAACTATGAATCCTGTCCCCTAAAGAGAAGCCCTTTCCCCACAAATGCAATTTTATATTCAATTCCAGGTTTCTGGATCTTCTTGGAATCCATCGCTGGATCCCTTACAGGATGATTTCCAATGATCTTATTCTCCTACTTCCAGGTTTTCTCAAGTCTATACAAACCTAATCAATGACAGATGCAAATGTTTGAGTAAGTATAAACCCTTCGGAAGCAGGAGTGGTCAGAACTGTTTTTAATTTATTTTTGTTTTTTTTAGTGGAACAAAGACATTGACTGCCAAGAAGCAAGTGGGTGTTTAAAAGTGAAGTCCTCCCAGGTGGGAGGAGAAAACATTTGGTAACTGCACACATCCTTAGCCCTTTTGTCCTCCATGGGGACCTCTGTATTCCCTGTGGTAGAACAGAGTTCAGAGCCTCACTACCTGTCAGGTTTGTGGTTTGGCCACTGGTAAGACAGTTCAGATTTAAATTCTTTCTCTGTTAAAATGGCAAAGACCCTCTACCTTCCTTACAGTGTTGTAGTAAAAATTAAACCAAATGAGACAATGTTCATCCATTCCCTGGCACAGGATTCTCCTCCTCCTCTGTTTTATTTCTAGTTTACATGTTCCTCTTCCTTTTCTTAGAGGGTGATGTTCCCTGAGGAGTTTCATCCTTGACCCTAGTAATCATCTTAACATTTCTACTCTCCTTGAGTTCTACTGCATTGCTGATAACTTCCAAGTGGTTACCTCCAACCTTGACCTCTCCCTCCATATTCCAGTCATATCATCCACCCAGATGGATATTTTCCCTTGGAGTGAATTTCTTTTTGTTGGCCTGTCTATAAAACAGAACTCCTCTTTGGTATTGGGACTTCTTTTCCTCTCAGGGGTTTCCCTGACCCTATTCCTCCCACCAGAGACAAGTGTGCATAATCCACAATCACCGTCAAAGTATCTCTTCCCTCCACTCAGTGATTTTCCAGGGGCATACATGTCGCCCCAGAGAAAGCTGTTGAGAACTCCATTTTAGGAGTTGGCATGGTGGTTAAAAAACCCCAAAAAACCCAAAAAACCGAGGGGGCTCTTCAGCTGTGGTGATGGGTGGATAGTATCATCTGGAGTTGAAAGCCATTACCACCACTGTGGAGAAAGGACCCCAAGAATGAGGTAACAAAGGAAATTTGAGCTGAGAAACAGATTATTGACGACTTTGGTTGAGTTTCTGAATCCCCCTGTGGTAGGTATAACCATGAAGCATCTCAAAACCAATCCAAACTAGCTTGTATAAAAATAGGAGATAGCTAATACAACTAGGAATCCATTGCATTAGATTAGACTTGTCGTCTCAAGTCATGGACACCCAATGTGTTGATTCATTCTCTCAATTCTCCTTGAATTCTTATTTCCATTGGAGATCCCAACAATCACCCAGTCATTCCAACCAGTGACCCAGAGTCTTCCTTAAATACCCCTGCTGCATGCTCTTTATACCCATTGGATCCACCAGTCCTGCTGTTTTCTCTCTGCTATTTCTCCAATTGCCCCAACTTTCTCCATCTCCACTCTCCCCACCTTGTTTTGACACCCACCACCTTCTCTCTTGATTATCATTAGAGTTTCCTAACTAGTCTTTTTGGCTCTGGTCTTATTTCATGCTACTGTGGCGAAACCAAAGAAAGCAGATTGACATAAAGCATCTCTTACCATGGCATTCTCCTGCTTAAAACCCTCAGATGTCCTGTTACCCCAGGATAACATCCAACCTCTTCACATGCGACATAAAATCCTCCATATAATATTTAGCTATGGTCTGCTTTCCACATCACCATCCAGAAACAGCATTTTTTGTAGCTACCCATGGACAATGTGCTGGAACCCACCTCTGTGCATTTGCTCATCACATTGTGAAGGCTGCATGGCCTGTCTCTATTAAAAGTTAGGCTTTGGGGCGCCTGGGTGGCACAGTCGGTTAAGCGTCCGACTTCAGCTCAGGTCACGATCTCGCGGTCTGTGAGTTCGAGCCCCGCGTCGGGCTCTGGGCTGATGGCTCAGAGCCTGGAGCCTGCTTCCGATTCTGTGTCTCCCTCTCTCTCTGCCCCTCCCCCATTCATGCTCTGTCTCTCTCTGTCTCAAAAATAAATGAACGTTAAAAAAAAAATTTTTTTGGGGGGCGCCTGGGTGGCGCAGTCGGTTAAGCGTCGGACTTCAGCCAGGTCACGATCTCGCGGTCCGTGAGTTCGAGCCCCGCGTCAGGCTCTGGGCTGATGGCTCGGAGCCTGGAGCCTGTTTCCGATTCTGTGTCTCCCTCTCTCTCTGCCCCTCCCCCGTTCATGCTCTGTCTCTCTCTGTCCCAAAAATAAATAAAAAACGTTGAAAAAAAAATTAAAAAAAAAAAGTTAGGCTTTGGACTCTGGAAAACAGTGTGGAGGTGCCTCAAAAAATTAAAAATAGACCCACCCTATTACCCAGCAATAGCACTGCTAGGAATCTATCCAAGGGATGCAGGAGGCCTGATGCAGAGGGGCACTCGTACCCCAATGTTTATAGCAGCACTCTCAACAATAGCCAAATTACGGAAAGAGTCTAAATGTCCATCAACTGATGAATGGATAAAGAAATTGTGGTTTATATACACAATGGAGTACTACGTGGCAATGAGAAAGAATGAAATCTGGCCCTTTGTAGCAATGTGGATGGAACTGGAGAGTGTGATGCTAAGTGAAATAAGCCATACAGAGAAAGACAGATACCATATGGTTTCACTCTTATGTGGATGCTGAGAAACTTAATAGAAACCCATGGGGGAGGGGAAGGAGAAAAAAAAAGGTTAGAGTGGGAGAGAGCCAAAGCATAAGAGACTCTTAAACACTGAGAACAAACTGAGGGTTGAGGGGGGGTGAGAGGGAGGGGAGGGTGGGTGATGGGTATTGAAGAGGGCATCTTTTGGGATGAGCACTGGGTGTTGTATGGAAACCAATCTGACAATAAATTTCATATATTAAAAAAATAAAAAATAAATAAATAAATAAAAGTTAGGCTTTGGAATGATACTGACCTGCGTTTGAAATTTTGTTCCAGTGTGTACCGACTTCTACTTGGGCAAGCCACTTGCTTTCTCTAGCTTCAGTTGTCTCATTTGGGAAATAAGGATGCTTATAGTAGCTGTTTCATAAGGCAATATGCTCATGTTTAAAGGGTCTGGATCCAATTTCAATGGTTGTGTGTGTGTTTCTGATGGTGGTGGGGAGGGGTGGGTTTTGCATAACAACAATTGTTGAGACACCAACTGGGTGTCCTACAATTCAATTCAATTCTGGCACTATCTACCCAGGGAGAGCATCAGGTTCAATCCTACAACACTTTTCCCCAATTCCTCCCTTCTACTTCAGTCACAAGTCCACAGGTTGTCACCTATGCTTCTGACCAATTGACCATAGATTGGAGGTTCCAATGACCCTGTCCCCATCCTTGGGTTTGATGAATTTGCTAGAGCAGAACACAGAATTCTGAAAAGTATTTTACTGGATTACTGGTTTGTTATAAAAGGAACAACCAGATGGAAGAGGAGAGGAGGGCAAGGAGTGTTGGGGAAGGGTGCAGAACTCCCCTGCCCTCTCAGGCACATCACTCTCCCAACACCTTCCTGTGGTCACCAACCCAAAAGCTCTCTGAACCCCAACCTTCTGGGGAATCCCCTCCTTACGGAGGCTTCATTACCTAGTCATGACTGATTGGCAGATGACTCAATCTCCAGCTCCTATCTCTTCCAGACATGGGTCAGGGTTGGGACTGAAGTTTCTAATCCTCTTATCAAAGTGTTGGTTCCACTGACAAGCAGCTCCCATCCTTAGGCAAAGTCCCAAAGTCCCCTCGTCAACATAACAAAAGACATTCCCAACACTTAGGAAATTCCAAGAGTTTTATGAGCTCTGTGTCAGAAAAGCAGATGAAGACCAAATACGTATTTCATATTAAAGTTCAAAGAGATTTTGTGAAAATCACGTGGCATAGCACCAGAAGGCAATTAGATTTGGTGTTGGACACTACTTCCTCTGTCTAGAATTTTCTCCTTGCTGAGTTTGTCCCACTACTCCTCTTGCTTGGCTCATTCCTGCTCAAACTTTGACTCAATTCCCATATCCTCTCTTTCAGTGGGTCTTCCAAGACCCTTGGGGGTAGATGGAGGCTGTTTGGGTTACGTGGGGCCATGTCTGTCATCTCTCTTTCCTTGCTGTGTCCTCAGACTCCCCTGCTCATCTGGGCTCCTTGAGGGCTAAGGTGGTTCCTCCTCCTCCTCCTCCTCCTTCTTCTCCTCCTCCTCCTCCTCCTCCTCCTCCTCCTCCTCCTCCTCCTCCTCCCTCTTCTTCTTCTTCTCCTTCTCCTCCCTCTTCTTCTTCTTCTCCTTCTCCTCCCTCTTCTTCTTCTCTTTCTCCTCCCTCTTCTTCTTCTCCTTCTCTTCCTCCTCCTCCTCTTCCTCCTCCTCCTCCTTCTTTTTTTAATGTTTATTTTGAAAGACAGCGGAGGAGGGGCAGGCAGAGAGAGGGAGAGAGAATGTGTGTGCATGATCACGGGAGGGGCAAAGAGAGAGAGGGAGAGAGAGAATCCCAAGCAGGCTCTGTACTGTCAGCCCACAGCCCAACACGGGGCTTGAACACACGAAACGAGAGATGGTGACCTGAGCTGCAATCAAGAGTTGGGTGCTTAACCAACTGAACCACCCAGGGGCCCCACAATGGTATCTTGCAATCTCCAGTTCCCAACCACTTTTGGATTGAGTTGAATAGAAATGTTAGTTTCCTAAGCCTATGACGGGAGCATGAGAACTAAACAGCCAGCCTCCTTTCCTTGGATCCTCTTGCTTGTTCTTTTTCATTTGTTTTTCCCAATACACATAATTTAGAGCCATTATACCTGTCTGCTTCCATCCTGTTAGGCTTGGCAGGTGACATTTGGGAAAGACAGGGCTTGTGAATACGAACGAATAGAAACAACTTGAGACACTCTCTTTTCCTTCCCACAAAGGCAGCTCTTTGCCTGTTGTTCATCAGCCTTGGAATAATGGATTGGGAAAATCGAATCAACATCTTTTCTTATGATGGAGTCTAAAGCTTTCTGCAAGAAAGTAAGTCTAGGGGAATGTAAAAGATCGGCTCCTGCCAGCCTCTCTGCCTTGTACCTGCCTCCCCGCAACCCTCAGTGAATGGATGGTCCACACTCGGTTCCTAGGTAATTACAGCGTCTAGGAATTACTGAGTCAGAACCAGAATATCCAGGGGGAAAAGACTTGTGACTCTAGTTTGTTTCATGAATCAGAACTCTAAAAGCTGCTTGGTTTTCGTAGTGAGAAAAGCAGTGGGTTTGGAAATGATTTTGAATGTCTCTTTTGTAGATGGAGAAACCAGGACTCTTGGCAGGTTAAATAACCTTCCCAGGATCATCGAGCTAGTTAAATGTTAGCGTTTATTTCCAGTAAGGGCTATTGGGAGGAGAAAATTACATAAGATGTATATAACACCTAGCAGAGTGGGGCACTGAGAGCACCGGACACCTTTTCGGATGCCTGTTAATAAAAAGGCTGGTCCTAGAATGGTGCCCTCCTTCCCTTTCCCGATTTTCAGTGTGACCTCTGAGATGGGTATCCTAGCACTCTCCTGTTCCCATTTGTCACATTTTCATGGGTAGAAGGCGTTTTCAGCACCACTCCCCAGAAGTATATGAGGAACACTTCCAGCTCTCTTTCGCATGACTTTCACTCTTGCTCAGAGCAAGAGAGGCAGCCAGGCCTCTTATGTCCAGGGGCATGAAATGAGCATGCCTCGCTGGCCACCCTGAATGCTCATCTTTTTCTGATTCGCCCTGCCCACAGGATGCACCCACTCTCCTGCTTCCTGTTGGGGGACTTACAGGGACAGACAGGTCCCATAGGGAAGATTGTGTGTAGTTAGGGACTAGGTTTCAGGTCTCTACATCAGCGTGAGCCACGAGGAGGCAATGGTGACCACACATACAAGCCACACCCACCCTCCCATCTACTGTGTCAGCAGCGGAGCTGACGTGTTTAACTGCACCTGTCTGACTTCTGTGCCGTCTCTCTGTTGATTCCAAATTTGGGAGTGGATAAAAGGGTTTTAGGAAGACTAATTACTAATGCTAACATCTTGATTCACTGGCCAGGGACTTTGAGACACAAATTGTGGTGTCTGGGAGTAAAATTAATAAGGAGGAAGAGCAAGGCTTTGGGCTTAGCCAGGGTGTGAAACCTTAAATTTTAAGACCATAGCGGTTGGGACAGAGAGCTCATTTCTGCATTGCTCACAAGTTAGCAGCTGTTTTTATTTGATCAGGCAGATCAGGACTTAGTAAAGAAGAGTCCTATGATGCCCTACAGCCGATCCCAACCTGGCCTGGGTATGTGCAGCCATTCCCTTGGCAATGTGTGGCTGAGGCAAAAATTATGGGAAAACCGTTCCTAAGCTTTGTTTAAGGCTCCCTTCCAAATAGGCAAATCTTTCCCGCATGGCTGACTGGACCTTGATGGATGTCCTTGTTTTTACTGTTTCTTAGCCAAATCTGCAGGCCAGAAGCTTTCATCTAAAAAGACAGCTATATTTCATGTGGGGCTGAACACGTTCCTGTAGGCTTCACGTAGGTCATATGAAGTTAACCCTAGATGAGCTGCCCCCAATTCAGTTCCTATTTGTGTTGTTTAGAATTACACTCATTTTTTTTCTTTTCAAATTTTTATTTAAATTCTAGTTAGTTAACATAAATGCAACATTAGTTTCAGGAGTAGAATTTAGTGATTTATCACTTACATACAACACCCAGTGCTCATCATAACAAGTGCCCTCCTTAATGCCCATCCCCTATCTAGCCCATCCCCCATCCGCCTCCCTCCATCAACCCTCAATTTGTTTTCTATCATGAAGAGTCTCTTCAGGTTTGTTTCAGAGCCACAGGTGGGAACCATTCAGCTGGCTAAAGAAATAACAGTCAAATGTAACATAAGGACTTTGTTCAGATCTTCATTTGAGCAATACGTTTTCAGACCATTGGGGATATGTGGATGTAGACTGCATATTGGACAATACCAAGGAGTTCTTTATAATTTCGTTAGGTGTCATAATGATATTTTGACTTATGTAAGAAGATGCCCACTTTTTAATGAGATGCCTACAGAACTATGTAGGAATGACATGTTTGCTATTAATTTTAAGGGTCTCTAAATCAATGTGAAATATTGGGACGCCTACTATGACTACACATATAGACTGTATTTTGGTAGATGTAATAATAATATTAATCAAGTAAATAGGGTTCAGGATGGCTCAATGATTCACTTTATTAATAGTCCCAAGGAGGAAAAACATAAGGTCATCTTAGTGTGGAAAAGACACTTGAAAAATATTTAATAGGACCTACATGAACAAAATGTCACAATATTGAGCCTTCCTATCCAAGGACAAGATGTCCTACCTATTTGTCCTCTGTCCTTTCTCTCCGCATGTTGAAGGTGGAAGTAACTGTCCATAAATTAGACGGTAAATAAATGATAATCTCAAGTTATACTGCCATCCCAAAAAAGTTTAGCTGAAATGTTACTTAACTAAAGCATTTAAGCTCAACATCACTCATCATCAGGGAAAAAGAAATCAAAACCACCTCACACCTGTCAAAATGGCTAAAATTTACAACTCCGGCAATAACAGATGTTGGTGAGAATGCGGAGGGAGAGCATCTCTTTTGCACCTGCTGGTGGGAATGCAAACTGGTGCAGCCACTCTGGAAAACAGTCTGGAGGTTCCTCAAAAGATGAAAAATAAAACTACCCTACAACCCAGCAATTGCACTACTAGGCATTTATCCAAGGGATACAGGTGTGCGGATTCGAAGGGGCACATGCACCCCAATGTTTATAGCAGCGCTATCGACAACGGCTAAAGTATGGAAAGAGCCCAAAGTCCATCGATGGATGAATGGATAAAGAAGATGTGGTACACACACACACAATGGAGTATTACTCGGCAATCAAAAAGAATGACATCCTGCCATTTGCAACTACGTGGTTGGAACTGGAAGGTATTATGCTAAGTGAAATACGTCAGTCAGAGAAAGACAAATATCATTTGATTTCACTCATATGTGCAATTTAAGAAACACAATAGATGAACATGGGGGAAGGGAAAGAAAAATAGTATAAAAACAGAGGGAAGCAGACCATGAGAGACTCTTAAATACAGAGAACAAACTAAGGGTTGCTTGAGGGAGGCCGGTGGAGGGATGGGCTAAGTGGGTGATGGGCATTAAGGAGGGCACTTGTTGGCGTGAGCCCTGGGTGTTACATGTAAGTGATGAATCACTAAATTCTATTCCTGAAATCGTTATTATACTATATGTTACCTAACTTGGATTTAAATTAAAAAAATTTTTTTTTCACTTGATTCACCCGGAGGGACAAACGCTTAGGAAGAGCGCAGAGAGAAGGGAAGTGGTGGGTGGAGCATCTACGCAGCAGGCCAGAGACTGATCCTCAGAAAGGTCTGTGCAGGAGGTTGGTCCTGGGCTGCTGAACGGTTTCCTGCGCCGATCTGGGGTTTCTTCCCCGTGACAGGGTGGGTCGCAGCCTCCACTGTTGGGGCGAACGAGGTGTGGTGCATGCCCAGCAGGGTGGGGAACTCTGGTACAGGAGAGGTGGTGGGTGTGGACACAGCCAGCCCCCAGAAACGCGCACAGCCCGGGCTGCAGGGAGCTGCCCCGGGTGGGCGGAGCTTCACGTGTGTGGTCACTCTTCCTGCTGCAGGAATTAAGCGCTGCGTGCATGACTCCGCTGTAGCAGGCTCTCAGGAGCTGGTCCCCAATGCTCCCTGCCCTTGGCCCCCTGTACCTTTGCTTTTGCTTTTTCTGTCTGGTTCCTTCTACGCGATAATCGTAGCGGTGATTACGGCTGCATTGAGTCCAGCAAGTTCATCTAGCAAATCACCGCCCCTGGGAGCGGCCCTAGATTCCCTGACGTGGAGACTTCAAAAAGGATTTGGACAGATTAAAGGAAAATGAGGCAAAAACCGACTTGAGAGGCTAGGGAAAGGAAGCCCACGGTGAGGGTCAGTTTCCAAGTAAGGCTGAGCGATACTGAGATTAAATAGGAACTCTAAAAGTTGTTTACCAAAAGCTAAATAAGGCAACTTAGCCAGAAGGCTAGGCCAGGAGCACTGCCAAACTGAGGCACGGGGATCCATGCCATTCTGTTTATTTAAAAGGCCAGATTGTAGGCTAGAAGTTTAAAAACTAGATACCAGAGAAACCACACCCATGTGCCTTGTCATGGATTGAATTGTGTCCCCAGAAGAGCTGGGTTCAAGTCCTAAGCTCAGGAGCCTGATGAGACCTTATTTGGAAATTAGGTCTCTGTGGATGTGATCCAGTTAAAATACACATGCACACAGTCATTGTCTGAAGTACCCGATAGGAACTTTATCTTTAATTTTCAAAATGCCTGATTACCTTCCTTTTGTTTTGCCAACCACGAAAGGGCAGTAGATCAAATAGAAGCAGAAACACTCAAACAGGGACGATAGTTCAAACAGACAAATCCTTAGGCAAAGAACTTGAGCACTGAGTGATCCCGATCTGCATTGAGTCCATTGCAGTCCAAGGAGGCTCCAGGTCGCACTGAGGGAAGGGACCTGCCCCAACACTTTGCAAGTCCCTGCAAGAAAGCCAGATGGAGGCTCAGATACACAGGCCCGAGTATTTAAAAGGACCTCACAGTTTGTTAGCTGGCTTGATATGTTCTATTCTCCAACTTTGGCAAGTATACTCTAACAACAAGAAAAATAGAAAAAATACGTGCAAAGTTATGGCTTCCTGTAACCAAAAGGTCAAAGGTGACCAATCGAATTCTGCATGTGTGTTTCTGCTGATGGGCTGGCAGAATTTAGATGTGTAGTAAAATAAACACACATGACTGGCAAATGATTAAATAGCATTCCATACTATTTATTTGGCTTTCAACTCTGCTACGTCGTTAGTCATGTTTTTATAGTCGTGGGTTTCACAGCATGTGTTCTGTTGACAGAAAGGACTTGAACATACTCAAGTAAGTGTAAAAAATACAAAGTTCATGCACTTTTAAGTGAAGTTAAAAATGTTATAAAAATTACATTGAAAATGAAAAATATTGAGAATATAAAGTTTTAAATTGTTTAAGTGCAGAAAAATAAAAGCGTAAAAGAACATTAATTTTTTTTATAAAAACGAAACTCATTGCAAATTTAATATCTACCATCCATTCAGTCCCCAAAGCACAGAATTGGTGCCATGCTTTCCATATATTACGTCTAGATCTGCAAACATGAAAATATGGGAGCAAAATGAGTTGTTTAATGTTGACAAATGGTTCCCAGACACCATGTGCAATTGTAAATACCGTGGTAATTTGCAAGGACCTCTGGGACTTCATGCATAATGAAAAGCAATAAAATGAATGTTCTACAATACTAGCAACGGGTTGTTTGTTATAAAAAGAATTTATTGCATTTGTGCTTTCTGAACAGAAGAGGTTGACAGCTTGTTCTTTCTCCTGCGTAAGTAAGGTCCACCGCTCGAACTGTCCACACCGTAAATTGTCCGGGAAGCAGCACAGTCCACAAACCTGGCATTCAGACACCATTGTCTTTTGTTCTTAGAACACCAAAGCAGGAGATCTAGAGAATGGCACTTCGGTCATACCAGAATGGATGTTCAGAGTAGCGGGTTATCCTCTGCCGGCTCTGATCTCAGTGACTGAGGTTCCCGTGTGTTCTTTAAACACATTCATACGTGTTTGTGATATGTGAGTCTATCCACAGTGCGGGACCTGGCGAAGGGGCCCTCCTCTTGCCTGGTTCTGCAGGTGGTGCCAGAGGGGACCCAGGTGGGCGGAGGAGGCTGCTTGCAGTCAGTCACCTAGATGAGACAGCTGAGGTCCCCACCCAGGGTGGTAAGGAAGAGGACGGAGAAAGAGGTCATCTTCGGTGTTGTTCACAGTCACGGGTGGAGGGTCATTCCATCTGAATTCACGCTTCTATGGAGCCACACGCAACCCAGGCGTCTTGTGCCTGGGTTTGAGATCTCTTCAGTTAAGGAAACAAGATGGTTTTTACTCCAACCGAGACCAGCTGGCAATGAAGTCCATTCAGGAAAGTAAAAAATAATTCTTTGCCCTTATGGCAGCGCCTCTTTGTCATACTTCTAGTTTAAAACAAGACTCAGTACTTCGATGCCCCACAGGGACCATTTCAACTCCAGACTGTGTGAGCAGGAACCGATAGTTCCCTGGATCTTTTTGTGGTCAGGAGGGAAGAGGTCTACGTCCTCAGCAATGTGACAAATGTCACGCCAACCCTCCTTTCAGTCTTTGTATTATTTTTTTTTTGGGGGTTTGTTTATTTTGAGAGAGAATCAGTCCCAAGCAGGCTCCGCACTGTCAGTGCAGAGCCCTACCTGGGGCTCAATCCTACGAACCGTGAGATCGTGACCTGAGCCAAAATCAAGAGTCAGTTGCCCAACTGACTGTGCCACCCACGCGCCCCAGTCTTTGTATTCTTTCTCCCCATAATTTGTTCTGTCCTCAGATAGTCTCCCCTTCCTTCCATTAAGCCCTGCCCCCCCCCCATCTTCCTCTAGCCTCGCCTCAGTTGACCGTGTCTCCACAGTTCTCACCCCCAGGCTCCAGCGTGCATCCTCGCTCGAGCCCACCCTGCCCCGCACACAGATGAGTTCCCCTGGCCTCCCTGTCTTTACAAGATGGGGACTGGGGTAGATAGAAGGTGGAGTCAGACAGACTTACGGGACATTCCGATTCTTGTTGTGCGGGTCTCAACCCTTCCATCTTCTGCGTGGCCCAAGGCTGCACACAGCTCAGAGCAGGAGACTAGGAAACCAGGGTTCCAGGTCTGGCCGTGGGCTCCCGAACAGAAGAGAACAAAGTAAGTTAACGGCATTCTCGGGTACTTCGGCATTCTCGTGGCCCACACTCTCCCGGCTCTTCCTCCCCATGCTCACGGCTGTCTGGAGTTTGTGGCTCGTGGGGCACCAGAGAAGTGAGGCTGAGATCGCCCTGAGAGGTCAGACCACCCTGAGTGAGCTCCCCCACCCAGCAGCTTCCCCCAAGAGCTGAATGGCTTTGCTTTGCTTTTGAGCTGACTCTCCCTAATTCTCTGGCCCCGGGTTCACAAAGAACAGGCCAGGAGAAGGGTTTTATGGGCTAGAGGTGAAGGGAGGAGGCTTCTCTTTGAGATAATGTTCTTCCCCGGGAAACCTTCCTTCAAAGAATAAATCTGCCCTACAGCATCCAAGTGTAAGACTGTTTTCCAAACATGGAATCACTTTGCCACCACTGGGCACTTTGCACGCTGTTCCTTGAATCTAGAATGTTCTCCACAAACTCTACTCTTTTTAGTGTTCTATTTATTTTTGAGAGAGAGACAGAGACAGAATGCAAGCTGGGGAGGGGCAGAGAGAGAGAGAGAGAGGGAGACACAGAATCCAAAGCAGGCTCCAGGCTCCAGGCTCCGAGCCGTCAGCACAGAGCCTGATGTGGGGCTCGGACTCACGAGCCGTGAGATCGTGACCCAAGCCAAAGTCAGACGCTCGACGGACTGAGCCACCCAGGCCCCGACAAACTCCACTCTTGATTAAAAGAGTAAGAACATTCATTGCAGCCCTAACCTAGAATCAGATACTTAACTACAGAGAAGAAATTGATGGTCACCAGAGGGGAGGAGGGTGGCAATAGGTGATGGGGCTTAAGGAGGGCACTTGTGATGAGCACTGGGTGTTTTGTGGAAATGTGGAATCACTATATTGTACACCTGAAAATAATATTACACTGTATGTTAGCTCACTGGAGTTTAAATAAAAACTGAAAAAATCAAAAAGTAGAAAAAAAGCAAGCCATTGAACAGCAAAAACAAAACAATTTCAGGGGCACCTGGGTGGCTCTGTCAGTTGAGCTTCCGACTTGGGCTCAGGTCATGATCTCTTGGTTTGTGGGTTCGAGCCCCACGTCGGGCTCTGTGCTGACAGCTCGGAGCCTGGAGCCTGCTTCGGATTCTGTGTCTCCCTCTCTCTCTGCCCCTCCCCTGCTCATGCTCTGTCTCTATCTCTCAAAACTAAATGAATATTAAAAAAAAAAATGACCAAAATGTCTCCTTTGGGGACGCAATTGATAAATGATGTCTGTTGAATGAATAAATGAACCACCAACTCTCTCCCTCATGGTTTTGCAGGAGCCCCTGCCCTCGAGGAGGCCTTCTGCGAATAACCTCCATACCTGTACCGGGTGCTGAGCCACCGGCCTCACGTGGCTGTGGATTCCCAGGATAAGCCGAGGCCTGCTTAACGAAGAAAAAGCAAGAGTAACAACACATGTCGACGTAATGAGTTGGAAATACCTTCTGAGCTGTTGGAGGAATTAGCACGAATTAACACTGCTCTGAAAGGCTCTGAGAGTAAGAATTACAAACCGCTTAGGTGCCTCCAAGTTCACTGTTGACTGTAGATTGAAACCATAACAACATGGCACCAGGAGAATTGACAGGTGGACCCACATCACACCAGGGAACCGCATTTGGAAAATACAAGCGAATGAAGTGAGCGAGTGGAGATACAGGCTAGGAGGGGAATTAGGCTGTGTCAAGGACCTTGGAGACCAATTTACCCAGCCCCTCACAGTACAGATGGGCTTGTGGAGAGCAGGGCTGGGGAAGGAGCTTATGAAAGGCTTGCAGCTGTTAGTAAGAGGGCTGGTGGGAAACCCATCCCAGGGGCGAAGTAAGGGGAGGACATCATTGCCTCAAACCTAGTTCTCGTGGGCACAAAATCAGTCTCGCCACCAAGCCCATGTATTGGCAGGGACCTGTCCAGTAACACAGCACAGAGGTGTGGAACGAAAGCTCCCAGTGGAATCGTTTTGTGGTCCTGGATCCATTGTTAGCTCACCTGAACCGCGTTGGTTGGAGAGAACTCCACCAAGGGTGATAGGGCAGAACTCTGTCCCGAGTAAGGCTTACCTCCAAGGTGAAATGTTTTCTTCTTGCCAAGAGGCAAAACCCAGAAGGCAAATTTCTGGTATCCTTCCCTGGAACCCAGAGGAGGAGGAGGAAGAGGAAGACTGGGGATCTTGGAGAGAAGTGATGGGGTACCAGAAAGGAGACAAGGGGCCATCCTTATGTTTCAGCTAAGCCACTCACCCAGGTCATTCAGTTTGCCTTTCACTGATCTCTCTGCACCATGTAGTATCCCCGTGAAACAGTGGCTCATTGAGTTTTGCTAAGTACCCAGGACATGATCAAGTGAATGGCCAGAAGGTAATTCTCTTCTGTGTAGCTACCTGACCCTGTGTAGGGTCAGGACCATGCCTAGGTTTTTTTGGCTCCTGTGTGGTTCTCTTTCTTCTAGAAGGTGCATAGCAATGAAAAAAATATGATTGATGAACAGTACATCAAAGAATAGTTGTGGGGGGCGCCTGGGTGGCTCAGTCGGTTAAGCGTCCGACTTCAGCTCAGGTCATGATCTCACGATTCATGGGTTTGAGCCCCGTGGCGGGCTCTGGGCTGACAGCTCAGAGCCTGGAGCCTGCTTCGGATTCTGTGTCTCCCTCTCTCTCTGCCCCTCCCCTGTTCGTTCTCCACCCCCCCCTCAAAAATACATAAACATTAAAAATTAAAAAAAAAAAAAAAAAGAATAGTTGTGGGCAGAAGGACAAAGGGGGTTAGGGATGACCCTCCCCACAAATCCATTATGTGGGGGAGCCAACAGGAGACAAAGGAACCAGCACCCAATTCCTGTCGGTGCCATTCCCTGTTTTGGGAACGGTCTCACTCTGGTGTTTGGCAACCTCATCCCCCCTCCCCTTTTTTTTTTTGAGATCTCTGCTCACGTGTCACTTCCTCAGAGAGGCTCTCCCTGAACACCACATGTAAAATAATTCACTCCCTTCTCCCAGGTCACTCTGCAAACATTACCCTGTTCTCATCGCAGAACGAGATCTGCTAGAAGGACAAATTAAGTAAACAAACAAGTGCATTAATTGCCAATCTTCACCAATAGGGAGCTAGGCTCCATGAGGGTACGGACTGTTCCCGTCTCCTTCACCGTGGATCCTCAGTGCTTACCGATGCTTGGGATGTAGGCGCTCAATAAGTAGTCATGGATGGATGGATGGATGGATGGATGGATGGATAAATGGATGGATGAAATTTGAAATCTGTCCACTGGATTGAGACTTCCACCATGGTCTCTTGGAGGTACCCCCCACTCTTGCTCCTATCTCGTTGTCCATGAGGCTGTTTCTGTCCCGGGATGCCTTTCACTACATCAGTTGCTGTTCCTGAACCTTCTTCACTGGATCTGTTTCCCTTCCGACCTCCACTAGCAGTGCTTTCCAGACTTTCCCCCATCAGATATCGTGCAAACTTAGATTGTCCGGAATTTGCCTGCAAGGAACTTGGTCAAGCCATTCGAACTGTCTAGGCCTCCAAGTCACAGAGCTACTAAGTGACAGGCTGGGACTCAAGTCACGATGGTACTTGTAGCACTTTCTTGGGTTGCTGTAAAGATAAATGGGTCAATACATGCCAAGTTCTCTGCACAGTAACTGGGACACTGGCGAGCTGATAAATGTTGGCTCTGTTATGATCATTGCTGGCAGGACTGGGGTTGTGCATCTAAAGGTTGTGACAGGGAAGAGTTGGCCTATTTAAGGGTACGGTCAAGGACACCTGAATAAAGGAGCAAGGAGAGGAGGTGACCACAGGACTCGGACAGGTGCTGTAGCAGGAAGGACCCTCCAACAACCGAAGCTGGAGGGCCTGGACAGCGTAGCTAGCAATGTGTTCCCATGGTCATGTGCTTCTGTAAACTGTTCAAAAGTGAGATATTTAACCCACAGTTGCATACGATCTTTCTTTCCACTCAGACTTTTCCTTCATCACACTCCCCCTCTTGCTTGGGTGGCTTTGGAGTATTTAAAAATTTCTCTTCAATGTTGGCTTATTTTTGAGAGAGAGTGAGTGGGGGAGGGCCAGAAAGAGAGGGAGACACAGAATGCGAAGCAGGCTCCAGGCTCTGAGCTGTCAGCACAGAGCCCGCCGCGGGGCTCGAACTCACGAACTGTGAGATCGTGACCTGAGCCAAAGTCGGCCGCCTAACCGACTGAGCCACCCAGGCACCCCGCCCCTGGGGTATTTTAAATCTAGTTAGGGAGGCGTTGGGTTTAGGAAATCTTTAATTTGTAAATTGCACACAAAAGTGTCACCACACCCAGTCCCTCCTGTGGACAATTACTGTAAAAACTGCCACGTAGGAATGGCCTCCAGAGCCTTGGGGTCTTCTGTGACATCAAGTTGCAAGACCATGGGCTATCCTGCCACTCAGATGTGTGCTTTGGACCCTTGCCCCCAGAAGTATGTGAGTAGTAGAGGGAAAAGAAGGAACCTGAAGTATACGAAGCCAGAAGCTAGTCTGTGGGAAATCCTTCCAGCCAACAGCCGTGCAAAATTCTAAGCAGAGAGTTCAGTTTGCATTGACCCCCTTGGTCAACAGAAACATTCTCCTGTCAGAGAGAAATTCTATTTCACTCTATTCCCATTAACAAAATTTTATTTGGCACGTTAATAACGCAGTGATGTAGCATCCAAGCAGCTACAAATAAAGGTCAAAGTTTCCTGTTTTCTCTGTTGAACATACGACCGAGCTGATGAAAACTTCACGGTCATAAAGAGAAGACAGATGAAAAGGTACGGAAAACATATCATTGAGGTACGGGTAGGTTTTTTGAAGCCTGTGGTATTAAGTTTTTTGTTTTTAATTTTGAAAGTTGTGATTTCGCTTCTCATTCTGAATACATACTCATTTTACGCCTACATTTACGGTTGTACTTTTGTATTCTTTTCCCAAAGGAGGACCCCAAGTCTGTGTAAACTTCCGCCCGCACAACTAGCCTTGCCCCCGGCTGGAGCGTTAGGCAGAGAAACACAGGGGCTCCTAACACAATCTGGCAATGAGAGAGCTGATGTCTTCATCCTGCGGCCCAAACTGAAGCCAGAGGGCAGGGGAGCCCGATTATTTTAGTCCCTAGAGCTCGGCCTCTCTGGGGGACAAAGGGAACAAAGGGGGCCGCAATGGGGCAAAGGGAACATTTCCAGCACGTTGATGGGGACCCTCACGTTGCCAGGAAAGGCCTTGCACAGAAGGGCGCTCAGGGACCCGGCTCCACCTGCGCCCGCCCCACTCGCCCCTCCCCCCACTGGAAAAAGAATGACTTTCGCAATTAAAGGCACAGAGGCATCTGTACCTCCTGTGTTCCCTTGCATTGCTACCTGCCGGCCCCCAGAGGGCAGAGACAGTGTGCTCTTCTACCGTGAGCCCTCCACCCCCACCCCCTCCCGGGAATACCGGTGGGGGTGGGGGGGGAGCGTATGAGCATCAGAAAGCTCTTTTGAGAAAGCGGTTTCCCTATACTGGAATAAAGTCCCTTCCAGCTCTGCCTGATGATAGCAATCGTAATATAACAATAAATAGCATGGTGATTACGGTCTAGCCCAGCCCCCACCTTTTACAGGTGAGAATGTATTTTGCCCTCAAAATAAATGTTCCATTAAAATATGTTTTATGGCTAAGCGTGTATTATTTTTAGCTTTCCCCGGGATCTCCATTCTAGCAGTACTTGAACACGCAGATAACTCCCAGGTTTTAGAGGATATTTATGTGAGTTACAAAGGTAACTGCCAACAGTGATCTTTCATTCTATCTGAGGAACCTCTGGGTTCTAAATCGTGGTTTTCTCGTACGGACTTCATAGTGCAATCTCTGCCAAAATGAAAAAAGACTGGAATGAGGAACACCCTTTTCCCTCTAGATAGACTACCCAGCCCTTTAAAAGACAGGGGTTTGCATAGAGTTGAGGCTGGGAGAAATGAAGTGACTTGCCAGGTTGATGATTTGTAAAACCCAGGGTAAATGCTTAGTTTTCTAAGGGTCAAGTTGCTTCTGTTCCTGGGAAACTTTGGAGACGGATTAAGTGCGACAACAATAGCGACGAGGAGGACGGATTCTGGCTGGTGGGAGGTGACTCCCATGCCACCTGCTTGGTCTGGAAGCACCTGCCCAGATTCTTCAGTGATTTTTATTTATTCTATTTTTTTCCCCAATATATGAAGTTTATTGTCAAATTGGTTTCCATTATTCTATTTTTTTAAATGTTTATTTATTTTTGAGAGAGAGCGAGAGCGCGGGGGAGGGGCTGAGAGAGAGGGAGACAGAGTATCCAAAGCAGGCTGTGGACTGAGAGTGGCGAGCTTGACGCGGGGCTCGAACTCATGAACCACAAGATCATGACCTGAGCTGAAGTCAGACGCTTAACCAACTGAGCACCCAGTCACCCCTCTCCAGTGATTTTTAAAGCCATGAGACCGGCGCCAGGATCTCCAGAGGCCCACCCATGCAAAGGATGGTTCTAGGAGTTCATTATAAACCATTCTTCAAAATGCCTGGGAGAAACACACACACCCAGGCTTCAAATTCCCTTATTAGGAAGCTGCAGGATTAGACTCTTGAGGTTTGACATTGAAGGGGCAGGGATTTGGAGCGAGGGACAGATGTCTCAGGATCCGCCTTGTTGGAGCTGCAGAGATGTCGGAGAGCTGGCTGTTTATTCCACAGTCTGGCTCACTAACTGCCCTTGAGCTTTGGGAGAAGATTGGAGACTTTATGGCTGCACGTACTGGGCTCAAAAAGGTAAACCGTAAAGAATGCAGGTAGTTTGTGCATCAGTTCTTAGAAGTAAGAAGGTTTGGATCGGGCTCCGGAGTGCTTGAGGCAACAGCTGCGGTTGGTTCGCTGTTTATAAAAGAAAACGTGAAGATTTCAGTGCATGGTCCCTAGACCGGCAGCACCGTCATCCAAGGACAGGCGGAGCTGGGAGCTGTACCTTAAGGGGATCTTCTGGGACTGGTGTGCACGATAAAGCCGTGCTTCTCAAACTTCAGAGTTGAACTCACAAGCTTACTACCCACGAGGTCCTGAGAGGTCTTGCCCTCAGTCCCAGCTCCCCTGTGACCCCACCATAAAATGACAGATGCAGAGGAAGCAGGAGGTAGGCTTGTAAGAGGTGAGTTTAGGAGCTAAGGCTCGGGGCGCCTGGGTGGCTCAGTCGGTTAAGCGCCCGACTTCATCTCAGGTCATGATCTCACGGTTCATGGGTTCCGGCCCCGCGTCGGGCTCTGTGCTGACGGAGCTCCCGGAGCCTGCTTTGGATTCTGTGTCTCCTTCTCTCTCTACCCCTCCCCCGCTCGTGCTCTGTCTCTGTCTCAAAAATAAATAAACCTTAAAAAATATTTTAAAAAGAGAGAGAGATGAGGCCCCAGCAAACTCTTAACCACTTGGCTGCTACAGCATCTTGGTTCACTTCTTTCAACCCTGGGTTTCTCTGTGACTCCGGGCCCAGCTTCTCCAGCCCCAGGACACCGACCTGCATTTCCTAACCGTCTCCGTCCCTGCTTGCTGCCCCTCCCCCCTTCACCCCTGGCTCATATTACCATTAATTACAGCCTACAGCTCTGGTTTTGCCGCTTGCTCTGATAACACAAAGTGTGCCGGCTTCCCCACCGGACCGTGAGCACCCGCTCCCCTCTCATTTTCCAAGATCACTAGCAGTGCCATGGCAACGTCTAATCCCTAACCCCGAGATGGGGGTGGGGTGGTGAGAATCAGAGCAGGTGTTCTCGAGAAAGGAAACAAAGAATCCGCCAGATGAAGGCAGACACGATCAGTATTCTAGGCCAGCGCTTCTCAAACGGTCATGCGCACACAAGTCCCCCAGAGATCTGTAGATTCTGCTGCGGGAGGTCCGGGATGGCACTGGAGACGTGGTCATTTTCACGAGGTGACAGGTGACTCCGATGCTACCGGTCCACAGACCACACTCTGAGTAGAAAGTTCCAGGCAACGCGAAGGCAAGGATCTCGCTGTTCTGTTCACTGCCATGTCGCGATATGTCTCCACGGAAAAGGTGTTCCACAGATTGGTAAATAAACACTGACTGTCTGGGGTACCACCTGGGTGCTGGAATTCTCGTGATCTGCAAGATATAAAATATGTTCGCTTTGGCTGTAAAATCAGGGCTCGTACTACATGCGCTGAGGCACAGAGAGGTTGAGTTACGGGCTCAAAGACACACAGTGATTGTCTAAGTTGTTCCTCCCCAAATATTCCATGTTGCTCTTCTGCATTTCCTAATCTCCCTTGAAGCTGTTGAACCAATTCTAGCCCGTGGACTGTGGGGACATGGTAAGTGTCACCTGGCCGAGGTGACAATGGGCCAGCCCTCTTTCCTCCTCCACCCCTCTCCTGTCTATTTTGTACTCTGCCATCTGAAATATATGGCCCCCAACGTAAGTTAGCAGGAATGTTGCCCCCACCCCGCGGCGGACGTCACCCAAGGATACGTAGATCTTAGCTGAATCTGAACTGCTACAAATTTGAGTTTTGCTATATTTTTCCAACTGGCGTGGGCTCAGTGCTGCCATCACACAACTCTTGGCCTAAGAGGCTCTTCGCTCTGGTACCCTACGTCCTCTGAAGGTGAGCATACCCCCAAAACAGTCTGGAGTAGGTCTGCCACCGTCCTGCCAACAAAGCCCAGATGCTAGGCGCTGGGACTGTGGAAAATGAATGATCGGCGCCCTGGAAAACGTCTGAAGGCGTGAGAGCTTTAGCAACAGCTGCACAGGGACTGTTCTCAACTCGGTGAAGGTTCGTTCTCAGATGGGCACCGTTTGCTTTCTAGCTGTTCTTTATCCACATGGAGGCACGTCTCCGAGCATGCTTGGCATGAAGCAGACCTTGCTTTGGGGGATTTTGGGGGGCCGCATTCATGAGCTGAACGAAAACTCATTTTTGGAACGTTATTAATATACACCTTTTCAAGTGGTTGACTTTATGACCTGCATTGACTCAGATGGGGGGATGTGGTTTTTCCACACGAAGGTGTATGGACTCGTGTGTCCCGCGAAATAATATAAGGTGCATCATCCTACGTGCGTGTAAACCCCCAAAAGACATGGCTATTGTTTAGATTGTTCTAAGTATATGGAATTGAATGGCATAGGGGGGCACAAGTGACTTAATAAAAGGTAGACCACCTGAAAAAATATATAATCGGTGTAGGAATCCCATCAGTATTTGAGACTTTCCAAGCTTCCCCTCCCCCCATCCATGCTTCTCCTTTTCTCCTAAGGATGCTCCTTCAGGATGTTTTTGCTGGAGGATTAACCCTCTGAGGACCAGCTGATCTCTATGCTCTGAAACAATTTGCATCAAATGGAGAAGTGAAGAAAGTGACCCACCCGTATATATCTTGATCATAGAATAGTATAGCGACAGTACTAAAGGAGGAAATTACAGGACCAGTACCATTTACACAGATTCCAACATTAGATCTATAAACTCAGCAGTATATACACATAAATAGATCATGACAAGATGACTATAAATAAATTCCATGACCTTATGGAACATAAAGAAGATGAAACAGGAGAAAAATGTATTCAAGTAATATACTACATTAGAATTTTAAGAAAGAAAAAGTACTCAAATACGTTATATAAATTTAACAATTGTAGTTGGTGGGGGGCGGAAAGGCAACTTATGGATGGAAGGCAATTGCCTTAAGTGGTTAAAATATATCTTCCAAAAACCTATGGAAAAAATGATGCTGAAACTCGAAAATTATGACGAAACTCTATGGAAACTTGGGTCTCTTCCAGTATTATTTCTTTCAAGCTCTAATCTTTTGCTTACATAGAAAATACAAAGAAGCCCATTGTAATTTATGATTTCCCATTACACTGGTTTGGACTTTTCTAAACTGTAGAGTAGAAGCGATGGGAGCATCCCTACAAGAGTTATTTCCCCTGCTGATATGTAGGAAATGCACAGAGTTTTATTTTTTATTTTTATTTTTTAGGCAGGCTTCATGCCCAGGGTGGGGTCCAACTTGGGACTTGAACTCACGAACCTGAGATCAAGAACTAAGCTGAGATCAAAAGTCAAGAGCTGAGCCATCCAAGTGCCCCTGCACTGATTTTTAAAATATTGACTATGATGGGGTGCCTGGTGGCTCAGTTAGGTGTCCAACTTTGGCTCAGGTCAGGATCTCGCGGTTTGTGGGTTTGAGCCCCGCGTCGGGCTCTGTGCTGACAGCTCCGAGCCTGGAGCCTGCTTCGGATTTTGTGTCTCCCCCTCTCTCTGCCCCTCCCCTGCTTACTCTCTGTCTCTCTCTCTCTCTCAAAAATAAAGAAACATTAAGAAAAACATTTAAATATTGAATTTGCACTTGGCAATTTTGCTATCTTATTGCAAGTGATATGATGCTCTAAAATTCTCTTTCTTCCTGCTTCATTGTTTTAATTGATTATGCAGCCTATAGGTTTTATTGTTGCCGTGAATGAAGCCTTTTCCCCTGAATAAAGGGAAAAAAAATTATAAAACATTATTGGTCCAGCACAACTTTATTTCCATTACATTTTCAAATCAATTACCAGGCTGAATGGTAACAACATGTTGCCACTGATGCAAAGTTTCTTCAAATGCATCTGTAAATTCAGTGCTTTTCCAATCAAAATCACAACAGGGATTTTATTTTTTTTTAAAAATTTTTTTGTAATGTTTATGTATTTTTGAGAGAGAGAGAAACAGCATGAGCAAGGGGAGGAGCAGAGCGAGAGGGAGACACAGAATCCAAAGCAGGCTCCAGGCTCTGAGCTGTCAGCACAGAATCCGACGCAGGACTCAAACTCCCAAACCGTGAGATCATGACCTGAGCTGAAGTCAGACGCTTAACTGAGTGAGCCACCCAGGTGCCCCGGCGCTGATATTCAAGTGCATTTGGAAGGGCAAAGAGCCAAGAATGGCCAAGACCATTATATAGCTTTATAATGTCTAACAAGGAAAGTCTCCTCACTGTATATGTACCTCTGTCAATGGTAAACTGTCTTATTCGAATTGTTGGGAGAAGAATTGCAATAAACCGTATAATGCAGCAACACAGAGGCCCAGCCATAGAGCCACACAAATATGGAACCTGGATATTTAGAGGTAGAGTTCCACACAGGGATCAAAGCATTGACTCTCTGATAATGGGTGTTAGGATACCTGAGTGAGTAATTCACCTGGTACTGACATATCAAAAGAGTTGGACCCACGTCCTTTCGGAAAAGAGTTTTACGAAGCCTGTATCTGACAGTTTGCATTTTGTCATAGTGTTCACTGTTGTGTGGAGGTTTATTTTTCATATTAAATTTCACGTAAAAAACCCTTTTGTGGCTTCAAGGTAGGGAAGGACTTCGAAAACAAAGCCCCAAAACACCACACCCGAAGGGAAAAATTTTTCTTTGTGGAGATTTTTAATAGCGGCTACATTTGCTCTTAAAAATTTAAAATAAATAATTCAGTAGTAAAATGGATGAGGAAAACCAGCAGGCCATACACAGAAAAACTGTCATGTCCAAGAAACACTTGTGAAATATACTATCTCACCAGGAATCAGGGCCCCGCAGATGAAAAGAATACATTGCTTCTTCAAGTTTAGATATTGCCAAATACCACGTTGTGAAGTCCCTGTTTCTCCAGACCTTCACCACCTCTTAGCGGACTGTTACCATTTCACAACCGTCAGGTGGACAAGTTGCTTTTCACATGGGGCGATTGCCATGCTCGCTCCTCCAGCACTCGGCCCGTGGTCTGCAGTCCATGCTGGTCAGTGCACTGTGCTGTGCACAAAGGCAGTGGGACCGCTTGGCCCCTTTGGGAGGTGGTGTGACCACTTTTGGGGCAGTGGGTCCTGAGTACAAGTTCAGTGTGTTGTGTGCAGGGTCCCCCCCCTCACTGTCACACTGATGAGGACGCTCACAGGGTTCAGATGGTGCAGCCATGGGCTGGGGCCCTCCATCAGACAGGTCCCTCACACTGTGGATGCAGTGTGAATGAGAAATAAACATTTGTTTGGCTGACCAACCAGGGTTGCAAAATAAATGTTAAATATAACCTCAAGGGGCGCCTGGGCGGCTCAGTGGGTTGAGCGTCCGACTTCGGCTCAGGTCATAATCTCACCGTTCGTGGGTTCGAGCCCCGCGTCGGGCTCTGTGCTGACAGCTCAGAGCCCGGAGCCTGTTTCGGATTCTGTGTCTCCCTCTCTCTCTGCCCCTCTCCCACTCGCACTCTGTCTCAAAAATAAACATTAAAAAAATATGTATATATATATATATATATATATATATATATATATAACTTCAAAAAGTCACATGTGCAACAATTTTTCTAAGATATCCGCCTAGAGATAGATCTGCCATTAACACAGAATCTGGCACAGAACTGGTATTTCCTAAATGTGAGTTAGTACAGCCCAGCCTGGTCTACCCTAGTTTTAGAGCTCCGTAGATAAATGAAATCCCGTTCTTCTCATCAAGGAGCTCAGACAAGTAAGCTAATATTTACAACACAACATGTTCTACCTTGTCACGGGCTGTTCGGTGTGGTAACCACTAGCCACATATGAGTAATGGACATTTGAAATGTGGCCAGTGGGACTGAAGCACTGGATGTCTAATTTAAATGGAAACACTGAAACAGTTAAAATCTTGTCACTAAACACAGCTTCAGTGTTTTGGTAAGACTACATCCCCTTATAAATGAAAAGGTAGCATTAACATTCAAACCTTCTGTAAGTTTAAAATATGTACCAGGTTTCTAAAGACTTTGTTTTCAAAAGTGCATATAAATACACGCTTCGTATATGCGTGCGTGTGTTTATACACACAAAATATCTCAATAAATTTTATTGAAAATGTTTCCGTATTAAAAAAAAGTTTTTTAACATTTATTTATTTATTTGTTTATTTATTTATTTTTCAACGTTTTTTATTTATTTTTGGGACAGAGAGAGACGGAGCATGAACGGGGGAGGGGCAGAGAGAGAGGGAGACACAGAATCGGAAACAGGCTCCAGGCTCCAAGCCATCGGCCCAGAGCCTGACGCGGGGCTCGAACTCACGGACCGCGAGATCGTGACCTGGCTGAAGTCGGACGCTTAACCGACTGCGCCACCCAGGCGCCCCAACATTTATTTATTTTTGAGAGACAGAGACAGAGAACAAGCAGGGGAGGGGCAGGGAGAGGGAGACACGGAATCGGAAACAGGCTCCAGGCTCTGAGCTGTCAGCACAGAGCCCGATGTGGGGCTCAAACTCATGAACCATGAGATCATGACCCGAGCTGAAGTAGGATGCCTCACCGACTGAGCCACCCAGGCGTCCCAGAAATGTTTCAGTATTTTAGGTGTATTGGGTGAAATAAAACATTTAACTTCACCCGATCTTTTTTCTCTCCCAAATGTGGCTACTAGAAAGTTCAGATGACGTTTTGGCTCACATTATGTTCCTGTTGGACAGCACTGCTCTAGACTAAGACCACCTTCCTCAGAACGGTAGTTCAATGCAACCGACATGTCTGATACGTGCTAGAGCCTTAAGAAGTCAATTTATACTGGATGTAACCTGTGGCAGCAAAGAGCTCTACGTGTGCAAAGCAAAAGAGCTTGATAGACGCCAGGGTGCTTCCTGCCACATCACCATCTTGCACGTTACTTCCCTCACCTTCACGTACACATTCATCTTTCTTGAGCTGAAGTTCTCTTCCCAATAAAACGTGGCTTGGTGACTGCCACTCCCTAACTTTCTGGCCTTGATGTCAGCTCCCACCCAGCCCCCTACTCCGGTCACACCGCAGCCACCCCTGGCAGTCCACACCCAATACAAATCCCCCAGAGGCTTCCACTGCCTTATTTGATTTCCACTTCCCCCTGGGTAACCAAAGGTGACCACTTATTAGACTAGATCTGTAGGATGGGAGGATGACGACTCATCTCCGCTAACAGGTGAAATCGGCAAATTCTTGAATTGAAGCAACCCACGTCTCTTTACGGTCTCAGGTCCCATTTCTTTTCCCTTGTTGACTCCGTGGAATGAGATGCGGGAATCAAGTTCCCCTCCAAATAGCCTCATCCCTTCTCCGCCCAGGTACACGTGCAATCAGACTCAAGGGTGTTTATGGATGGTGTCAACAGTGCCGTGCCCACGTGGTCCAGCAGGCTCACCAAATGCTGGGGAGCTCCCCCCGCCCCAACCCCTCCCAGCAGAGGCCAGACACACAGGGCAGGTTCGGTGGCCACAGACCACCTCCGAAGAGGCCACGGACCACGGGATGAAAACTATTACTGCTGCCCAAAGCAGCATGAATTTAGGACAGCGCAAACCAAAAAAGCAGCCTGGGGTGTTCATCTCAGGGTGTGCCGGGTGAACCAGTGGCGTTATCTAATTCGGAACACACCCCGGTGGGACTCAAGGCACCTGAGCTGTATAGGATGATGCCTTTCCATGTTTCAGAAACAGATCACACGAGGTGATGTAATACACGGCCCTCCCCCCCCCCCCCCCCGAACAGTGAAATGAAAGGGCAGAGAACGTTTTACAGTTGTTTTATTTAACAAAAGTGACGCCAACGTCTCTATCTATATACAAATGTGTTTCAAAACTAGAGCAGCACAGAACTGTTAACGCGGGACTTACAATAATGCTTAAAACGTGTTATGCAATATTTTGTTTTCTGCTCATACTGACATTTACACATTCAAAAACGATTCCAAAGGCCGAGCCACATCACATCCTCATTTTCTGGGATGGTTTATTTAGTAGGTCGTGAAGGAACGGGATGGAGCTTTTTAGGGTTAATATACTGTGTTCAGCTTAGTTTAACAAATAGCACTTGGCCCATAGTAGGGTCACAAAATGTTTGGGGCTGGGGATAAAAATTGGGGTAAAATATGATCTATGAGACTGTGAGGTCATTTTTGAGAAATTTTCACTTTGTCATATCATAACTATAATAAGATCATCTCATTTCTGACCCCCAAAAGTTAAGAAACTCTACCTTAAGAAGTGTTTAAAATGATTTTATTGGTAAACACTATCAACAAAATTTCCTGAGTACAGGTCCTTCAAAATCAAGGTAGGAGTCCATAAATACTCAGCACAGTTCTACCCCTACCTTGTCCAATTTTGTTAGAAGTATTTATTTCATGACATTTACCTACATGTTAACAAGCTATCTGCTAAATAAAGTTCTTTATAGCAGAAGGACAGACATGTTTTGCTTTCTCATTTTTTGTGACTTTCAGGAGCCCTCTCAATTCCTTAAAAAGTACTGTAGTTCTGGAAATCCCCCCCAAAGCTTAGCTACACAGTCTACTGATAAAATTTAGCTCCATACAAGTACATAAGCTGAGTTTTAGGTAATACTTGAAAAACAGTTGGTGCTGCAAAGTATAAATATTTCATGTTGACACTTAACACTCTGACCTGATTCATGGTCATCTTTCCTGAAAGGTCATGGTCTAGCCTCTCAAGAAAGATGCTACTAAGCAGTGAGGTATAGAAGGAGGAAAAAAAAAAAATCACAGCCTCTTCTTCTCTCAACATCTTAGGAGCCTTCTAGCTCCTGGCAGGGTACACATCTACACATGGCTGACACTGCCGAATCCTCTCCTCTGGGTGGAAAAGTGAGCGATACACAGGGTCCATTTCCCAGAAAGCACCAACTGGAAATGCACGGGGGAGGAAATACTGTCATGAAATGATCCTCAGCGGTTTCTACTCCTATTTGTTCATATAAATCAGACTCATCACTTGTGCTTTCATTTGCTAAAAATGAGACCACACCATTATAAAAATTGCTTCCAAAATAATTTCTAGAATATAAAACGTCTTCTATTTCTCCAGCCCACATAATTTTGTTATAAAATAGGAAAACCGAAAATCAGCTACTGCAGTTTTTATATGGTAAAAAATATTTATATGTGTACACACAAGCATATATACACATATAAAAAAAACCCAAGTTTTAAATTTCAATAAAAATTAACCAATTAGTCAACTTAATGATTATGTATTCAATTATACATAAGAAATGTTGATCTACATTTCACTTGAGAACTACAAAGAATTACCATCCCACATCTATCAGAAGATAATCTTTCACACATGTAAAAAAAAAAAAATCGGAAAGTTCTGACTAACCAACGCAATGGAAATCTCACTCAAGTCTTTTGCAGACAAAACGGCCCCCCATTTCATTTACTGCACTAGCCAATTCCCTAAGGTAAGAGCAGGCTTAAAAGGAAGAAAAACACGGAGGTGGGGCTGCCTTGTGGTCGTCCCTTTAGGGTTCTGTGTGATGGTTGGTGCCTGAGCGGGCAAGTGAGGAATAAATCCAGTCCGAGCTCCATCTGCCAGGCCATCTATCTGGGAGGAACTCTTCCTAACGCACATGGAGGTGCTGTGTGGACCAGCCGTGGTCCTGGCCTTTGTCGGTGGAGACAGCGGTAGATGTTCTTGAGAATTACTACCTCGGAAAGGTGGGTGAGAGGGACGTCACCATGACCGTTGAAAACCAGGCATACTTTTCCTATAACCTCAACAAAGATGGTGAGATGCTTCCCTTTTGCTGATTCTTGCTTGTTTTTAGTATTTTCACGAGGGAAAGCCTTAAGGGGCCTCAAAGGCACAAAAGGAAGGGGACAGGAGGTGAGCAGGGAAGCATCCTACTCCGTAGGAGGGTCTGTTCAGGAAGTTGGCAAAGGGAGAGCAGGATATGAGCTGGGGAGGGGGGCAGTGTCTGTGGGGGAAGTGTGTGCAGGCTTCGCCTGTGGTTTCGCCCGTGAGTTCTCAGATAAAAACTGGTAGTCACGTTAAAGTCATAACTACCTGCACCACCCTACCTTGCATGGTCTTCCCCAGTGTCACCTATGTCACAAGACGCCTGTTCGTTCACATTTTAAATCGGCTTATGTTTGTGAGGGTGGCTAAGGGCAAACAGCAGCCTTAGTTCTAGATCTTTTCTGTGACCTTTTTTTTTTTTTTTTTTTTTTTTTTTAAAAAGGCACATTCCCTCCTCAACTGTCCCAAACCAGGATGTTTAAAAAAGAAAGCAAAGGTTTGGAAATGTTTCCTTCCTCCCCTAACGTCTACTATAGTAGATTCAAGCAAACCTTGGAATCATCCTTTAAAATGGCCAACAGCAGCACAGTGCTCTGTGCTGTAAACGACACAAGTACTACAGGGGGTGAGGAATTTAAAAGAATAGCCATTTTTCTATAACCGAATTTAAGGTAACAAAGTAGAAAGTTTAATTGCCATTATGCACCAAATAGCACATGACTTAATGACGGGATGGCTGTGCACACCACCATCTGGGCTTAATCCCTCAGTAGCATGTGTAAAACACTCTAAACTCACCCTTTTGAATAGATTACAACAAATTTGTATCTACTCAGTAAAAGGGGTGCTACACAAAGCAGTCTCAGATCCCAGTGGAAATCTGCAAGTTTCACTTCTCTCCAGGAAAACGCCTGTACGTGGATTTGTGCGTAATTTCAGGGGCCTCAAACACATTCCAAGTTCCAGTCACTTATCTCGGGTTAAGACTCCTGGCTCTCAACATTCCTACAAGAGTTCTGAAGAATTGATGACTCTCTCATCCCTACAATCTCTATTTCTCCTACTGAGTCAGGGAGGAGAAAAAAAAAAACAAAAGCAAACTAGAATAAACTAAAAGTAAGAAAAACAATTTGCTTCAAAGACCACTTTTTACTTATTTGCCTTTGGAGGAAAGAACATCCCAATCTCTAGTAGCTTCTATCAAATGCCGTTGGCCATGACTCATCCACTCTTCCTGGTCTTCATACAGCCGCCCACAAAACCAGCACTTAAATATACACTGGGATGAGTCATCAGGCAAGGAATCCACCACCTGGTAGTTGTTTTTATGAACTTTTTTAAGTTTCATTTTCAACATCATTTGCCTTTTTATTTGATTGGCTTCCTCCACATTCTGGTAGGTCAGGCGGACGTGATGCCGTCTGATGCCTAGCTGACACCTAGTCCTCTCTGATAAGACGACTTTGAGGACGTTGCCTTTGTACTTGTTTATTACCTTCATCACATTGGTCACTTCTGGTGAGTCAACGTCAGGATGGTTTAACACAATGACAGGCTGGTTCCGACGGGGGCATTTAATCAACTGGTCTGGTTTAGCTGCTATCAGTCGAAGTTGTCTTGTGACCTGAAAAATTGAAGGATCCTTGAGATAGCGGCTGGGGTCAGCCTGGATTTTGGTTTTCTTCTTGGATGAGTTCACTTGTTTGGTTTTATTTTTACTTATAGGAAGACTTCTGGGGAGCAGTTTCCCTTGCTTACTTGGTTCACTGCTTCCTTGGTGACTGTGTAGGGGGCCAGTTTTTTTAGGCATGGTGCTACAAGTAGCACTCTCTTTCCTTGGTTTTGGCCGAAGAGGTATATCAAGATTTTGGGACACATCTACTGGCCCACTTTTACTTGTCAAAGACTGTAAGTCTGAGTCTGTCTGTCTCACTGGGCAGAGCGGGATGGGTTTTATTAACTGTGTCTCACTGCAAGGTATACTGACGGGTGCTTCACACGTAGCCTCTATAATGTGGGCATCCTCAGAAGAATTAAGAACCCTCAACACAGCCCCTTTGGGGATCAATACTGGAGTAGCAACATGGGCCTTCCTGGTCACTCTGCTTTCAGTTTTCCCATTGCTGTCTTCCATAAACTGTGGATACATTTGCTGATGAGTAAGCTGTCCATTAATAGTGCCGTCATCCTGAGGTTTGGGGAGCGTGCCTGTGGAATAGCCGGTGCCAGTAAACGACATGTTAATTTCGTGAATACCTTCAGGAGCAGCTTTCGAGGTTCCCTTCGAGGCCTGCCCTACAGAACGGCGATGTGCATTATTTGCAGACAAAGATGAAGGCTTGCCACAGGATTCAATTAACTGAGCTATCTTTCTGCGCAAGAGTTCAATTGACTTTATTTTGGACGTGGAACTATTCCATTTAACACCCTCAGGGACATTTTCGGACCCAGAGCTCAGAGAAAATACTGACGAGATGACCGGGCCATCGAAAGAGTCTTTAGTCCTTTCTGGATTCTTTAGTTCCAGGGGTTCCTCCCCAGGCGGCAGAGCCCCGATGCTATCTTCTCCAGGTATACTTAGGTGTAAATACTCCCTTTTGCGTTGAGAGGCAATCTGGCCTGTATTTGAACCTGCCTTGTGTTCCTCTGTCTGCTTGTCCTTCAGCTTCCTGTGGGAGGGAGCCATTTTTGCAGGAACACTGATCTCATTTCTAGATTCCAAGTGATTTGTGCTCACAGGCAATAAGCCCCGGTCTCCGGAGGGCACAGCTGCAGGTGGTGCAGCAAGAGGGAAGAACGAGTGTGAGTCGCTGTGTAAATGTCTTCTATCCTCAGTAAAAGAAACAGCAGCTTTATGTGGAAACGGGCTTGATGCGGTTCTGAGACCATGTAAAACACTGTGTTTTACTATAGCTGATGGAGAATGACCTTTGAAGGAGAGAGACGGAAGGGCCGGTCTATGTGGATACGTGCTACTTTTTTTCTGGAAATCCTCCACTGTATCTGGGTTGAGGATGGATTCCCCACGGTTGTGCACACGAGAATCTGACAGGAAAAAGTCGTAAGACCTCACCCACTTCACATTTTTAAGTTGTTTCTGAACCGCAGAATGGAGATTATCAAAGCCTGCGAGTTTTCCGACATTCCCTTCAATCGGCGGTGGCTTTGTATGTCCTGCGGAAGCCATTTTTTCCCGTTCGGTTGAACCCTTTTCGTTAGTCATACGCTCGGAACTCCCTCCCTCAGCCCCGCTGGCTTCAGGGCGGTTACCTTCTTCCAGAGGAAACAGTTTCAGGACCAGCTGCTGGGTTCCATTGACAACCTTCACATCCATCAACTGGGCTAGACAGTTTGCAGGGACAACTAATTCCGCCGGTGCCACGACTGTCAAGGGCATTCCCGGCTGCACGGGCTCTTTTGCAGGGGACAGCACTTCCACCTCCACGCTTTTGTTCTCAAACAGACTGACCTCGTTTGGCTCCGACAAGGTCACTTTATTCGGAACACACACTACATCTTTCTGGTGTTCCTTGGATTCAGGCAGCAACATGATATTGTGCATTTTGTCCTTATTTGTATGGAGGGAGAACCTTGAGAGTTGATCCGACAACCGATTTTGAAACGCAGTCCTCGGACTGGGAGCTTTTAAAAGCTCTGCGTTTTGTTTGGACGCGCCGGCTCTTTTCGGCTCCAGCTTGGCCACGGTTTTGGGCGGCCGCTTTCCACCGGCCCTCTCGTGCACTCTCCTCCTGTGTTTGACGATGTAGTCGTTTCTGATAGCGCCATAGTCGCAGTACTCACACTGGTAAGGGAATATGCCCGTGTGTTTCACCAAGTGCCTCTGAAACTCCCCTTTTGTGTAGGAAATGTAGCTGCAGTGAGAACAGATGAATTTAATCTCTTCATGTTGAAGCGTGTGCTTTTTGTACTGCAGAGGGTCCTTTGTGGAAAATCGACATTTATCACAATAGTATTTGCCGGGCTTAAAGTTCCTTACCTTAAATTTGTTACTGACGGAACCTGAGATGGTCTCAGCTTTATTTCCTATGTGAGCTGCACTGGGATTACTGTTCACAAAATGAAAATGGGAAGAAGCCATGCCAAGGTTGCATGTGAAGCAAACATACTTGTCGTCCTTTTGGCTTTGCCCAGTACCCTTCTTGGGATCTCGAAGCGGGATTCTGTGGACACTTTTGCACTTTACACACGTAGCAACCGTCATCATGGCAGCCTCCGCCTCTGAGCCTTGACATAACAGAGCCTGCGCTTCTTGTCTGTCTGGTCGAGTCGCTCTATTAGCATTAGGCTGTTTGGGTGACATGGTCAAGGAATTCTGTGCGTCGTTCACTTGTGTGGTATATAACTGCTGTCCGATATCCTTCATCTTCTTTATCTGCATTTCTGAAAAGAGAAATCCAGAGAGACTTCACATGATAAAATCCTTAGGGGCCATCCTTCATTTCACTTTGTGATCGGCAGAGAAACAGTTACTTCTTGGGCGCATACTGCGTCCTCCTTTTTAATCCACCACCACAGTAGGTGTAGGATCCCAAAAAATGGTTGCTTCCAATGCTCTGATATTCTGGGCAACACTAAAGGGAAAAAAAGGAAATCACAAAGCATGATTAATACATGAACTTAAGGCTTCGTTAAGCTCTTTCACACTTATTCTTGGCAATTTTATGTTAAATCTTGACGTTCTTTCTTACACACACGTTGACAGTAAAACGTCATCCAACAGAACTGGCAAATCACAAGCCTAAACTGGAAACATTTTTAAATTCAGCCCCCCTGAAACTCATCACTTTAAACCAACCATAAACAGGCCAGGAGCAAGGAAATCACAGTTGTCATTCAGAACAGCCCTTGATACGTGGACATATTATTTTTAGGTATCATGGAGAGCATCCCAGCAATTTCACAGGCATAATTTCATATTTGCCTAAATAAAACCTTGTATAGGAGGATGCTATTTCAGTTTTGAAAAAAGTTTTTTTTTAAGTATGTTTATTTTGAGAGAGAGAGTAGAGAAGGGGCAGAGAGGGAGAGAGGGAGAGAGAATCCCAAGCAGGCTCTGCACTGTCAGCACAGAGCCCGACACAGGGCTGGGACCCACAGACGGTGGGATCACGACCTGAGATGAAACCAAGAGTTGAACGCTTAACCAACTGAGCCACCCAGGCGCCCCAATTTCAGTTTTTAAACACACAGGTTTATCAAGTGGTGGAGAGAGCCAGGGCTTCGGCTCAGGTGTCTGTTTGTTTCTACACGACAGCTAATCGTCAGCTTGGATTCTCAGCTCTCTTTCACATGCTCCATTTGTGTTCACAAATGGTAAGAAGTCAGTAATACACTGGCAATATTAGGTGTACACAAACTGAGTCCTTCAACATCTCACTGAGCATCTGTCAGGTGCCAGGCACTGTTCTAAGTGCTGTAGGGCAGTCAGCAAAACCAAGTATCATGAGGGTAGAAGAGGGGAAACAGGAGATATGTTTATTTCTTAAGTGGTGGTAAGTAATTGAGAAAAATATACCATAAACGAAGGCCAGAGGGACTAAGTATGTGATGAGGTTGAGGGCTAGCATGTGGAGGGGTGGGCAGTCAGGAAAGCGTACCGTTAAGCTGACATGTGAGCACCGACCTCGGGGCAGCAAGGGAGCGAGCACTGTGGCTGTCTGGGAGAAGGGAGTTTCAGGCAGAGAGGAAGCCAAGTGTTGTGGGATGAGGGCCTGGAGCACCAGAGGAATGGTGAGGAGGCTGAGGATGGAACGTAATGAGCAGGAGGGGAGGAAGAGGACAGAACGGTCAATATGGTCAGAGGCGGGGGGGGTGGGCACTGGTCAAAGAAAGATCTAGCACACAGTACCCTAAGGATGTGGCTTTTCCTCTACATGAACCAAATAAGCAGGGGAGACTGGAGCAGCGACGTGGCCCAATCTGATTTATATCCCAACAGAGCCCCTAGCGGCTGTACGGGCCAGCGTCCGCGAAGGTGGAATGACAGCAGTAGGGGACTGAGGTGAGAGGCGGTGGCAGCCTGGGCTGCGGAGGCAGACGCGCAAATGTCCCTACAGCAAGTACCACGATCTGCGTGACATGACGCGTTATTATATAAAAACACTTAATCACCTTTAAGTGCACGTTCTTTCTTCAGAATATACAGAACTAGGAGCCAAATAAAAAAACACTCTGGCTGGGGATCAGCTAATAGCCTTTCTTTTATGACCTTATAGACACCAGTTCAGCCTTCCGAGCCTGTTTTGTCATCGGGCAACTAGAATGAAGGACACTTATCCTACTTCTCCCCCAGGGCTGCCTGATAACGATGTAAACTGGCTTTGGTGAAAAGAGACCCCAGTGACACTGCTATTTGCCACTACTCAAATGACCTCAGGTGAGCCACCCATTTGCATCAGCTTATTCACGTGCGTTCATCTACATGAGTACAGTTTTGTCATTTTCTTTCCAAGTCCTCTGAAAACTCAGACGTGTCGTTCCTCCTGACACTGAAGACTTGAAATCTCAGACAGGACCGTAGGATCACATGCTTAGCAAGAAGCAGAGAACATCCTGATGGAGGAAAGTCCCTGGGAATTAACCAAGCCAGCCGCAGTGGCTACGGAGCGCAGACCTCTTGGAGGTGTTTCCACAAAACCATCTCGGCAGTTATTCGGCATTGAGAATCCGCAGGAGCAAGTGCCAACAGGAAGCGCGAGGCTGTGCTTAGCAAATACGGTTTAACGGGAGGTGCAACGTCTAGGCCTGTCCCGGCTGCAAGGATCTTCCAGGCCTCTAAACCTTTCTCAAAATTACGTGATGTTTCTACACTGGCAATTCCCTCCGTCCGGGTGATGCCAGGCTTCTTCCAAACAAGTACAATCTCTTTGGCCTTTGACACTCGTGTGGCTAATCACAGGGGTAAAAGATGTCCGTGCGCCCCAAGACAGAGGTGAGTGGACGGAGTGGCAGGCCGAGAAGCAAGATGGCTTTGCCGCTGGCACCGCACGTGGGCACACACGAGTGACAGGTTCCCACGCTCACTCCCTCTTGTGCAGCTCGGTCTGTCTGGTTCACACAAGGCACAAGCACCTGGGAAGCTGGGTCCTCTTAGCAAATCACTGCCCCAGGGGCTGATGACCAAGACTTACGTGGAGTGACAAAACGCCATGCGTGCACCCGACCCTGAGAGGACACTGGGTGAACAGTCAGCATCAGCTTTGGTGTTGACCTCCCTTTCACACTCATAATGCCTTGATTACAAAGCCTCTGCATTTGACCTCCTAGGACAAGAAACATACTTATTTTTCTTTTTAATAACTTAGGAGGGTTCTCAAAAACTTTTTTAACAGCATTAAGTGAGCTTTTTAATGCATAATTATCTCCAGCATCAGCCAAAGGTGATGGGCGCACAGCATAGAGAAGAGGCACAGTGTGTCATAAACGTGTTTCCTCGAGACTCAGTCTTGCCTCTTCCTGCAGAAAGGCCTCAGGGCGGCATTCGCTGCTGGTGGCCTTCCCTTCTGACTTCGAGTTCACTTGTCCTGGTTTCTTACAGATTTATCACGGGGACACACAAAGACAGAGACTGAGTTTGTCAAGACACCAGCTCAGTGACGCGGAGGCCTATAAAAACCATAAAGGTTGTCCGAGCTCTCCTTAAAATGGAAGCATCTGACTTCCAAATACTAGAAACACCAAACGCTCAACAGAATTAGAAGAGAAAGAAATAGTAACGCTACTTAAAGCTACAGATTCTGGAATCACCGTACAGGGACTTAAATCCCAGTGCCGTCCCTTTGTAGGTGTGTGACCTGGGGTAATCTGAATCCTCTGTTACACAGTAAACAGTACCTATTTCACTGCTGGTCACAAGGATTACACGAAATAATATGACATACGGTGCTGAGGTTAAGTTATCACACATCGTAACTGTTGACTTCTCCCTTTTAAAATGAGGAAAATAGAAGAAACCATGCCAATCTCATAGTCAAAGGGGCTAACATATACCTCCCTCTTTCTTCACTGCCTTACGACTGCTGTTTCCAGAATATCCGCTGAATCTCATTGCATGACTTTAATTACAGTTACTGGGTTGTATAGCTGAAAACACAATTCACTTCTGGGGCAAGACCATCACCCAGCCTTAGTGGCAGAGTGGCTGGCACGAGAGGATGCTTGAACTACACACAGAGTCCTCACTACAGCTCAGGTGTACGTATAAGCTACTTACCGACTACCCGTTTTTGTTCCTCTCTGAGCCCAGTTAACTCCGGAAACAGCCCTGGAGCGAATGCACGTTTATAGGCCAGATGTTCATGTGAAGACAGGCTACCCACTCACATCACGTGCGTGTGACACGGGTCATCACGGACGCTTCTGCTCGTGAGAGGTGCCCGCCAAACTCAGGATTAGCTGCCTGCCTGCCTCATGTTTGGACGGAGAGGCAGATTTAGGGAGCTCTCTCCAGAAATCCTCCCACTGAGGCTTCTGCCACGTCCATTGCAAGGGCAGGCATGCGGCTGCTGTACCCGCCAAGATCAACGGGAATGGAGATGGACAGTCTGCAGTTCAGACTCTGGTTCTGTCCCTCTTGGCTGGGCCCTGAGGCAAGTGATTGCTCTCTGTTCACGGTCAGGCAAGAAAACAGGTTTTACTATCTTCGGACTTAAAGGGTGATCAGGAGAGGGCAACACAATTAACGTACGCAAAGCACTTGCCCGTAGCACATGTGCTCAAAAATTTCTTGTCCCTCTTGCCTACTTTATTTAGTCATAACAAAGACCGGTCTAACAAATTTTGTTTCCCAGCAAGCAAAATTTTAAAGCATTCTACCTCCAAGGGCCCAGGAGCATGTAGACAAGTAACACCTGATCAGAAAGAAAGGAAAAAAAAAAAAAAAAAAGCAACATTAGGCATGTAAACAGCTAATACTGCCCAGGTAAAACAGGGTTTAGGAAGAAACTTCGACCTCACTCAGCAAGTACTTCTTCAGACCGTGACAAAGAATCAGAACTGAACTGAATGGGTAAATAGTTCTAAAGAAGGAAAAACACCAACCAAGTATTATTTTCTTTTTGCCACACTACTTGGCACTTCAAAATGACTGAACTGCAAACTGATGGCCCCTGAATGACAACAAAACAAAACAAAACAAAAAACTTCCAAATGTTGCTGGCAAAAATACAACCTTTGGGATTCTGGATTTCCCCTGGGTGGGCAGAATGGGGCAAGAAGGTTGGACAAGGAAGCCCCTGTTCTGACCCCTCTGCTTTCCAGGTGAAAAGTATAATACAGTAGAAAGGACAATGGCCTTGTGATATCAAGAACAAGGTTCAAAACCTAGGTTTTTGACTTTAACAGCTGGGTGATTCTGGATTTGTTAACCCCTCCGGAGCCTGAGTGTTTTTTCACTTGGAAAGTGGGAATAATAATGCCTCATGTACATGCTGATGTGGGGAAGAGGTATATGCAGACAGCAGGTAATTTTATGCTAGGCAAAGAGTACATGTACTGTTAAGAAACAAGTCAACATACTTTTGTAAGATTCCTTTGAAAATAGAAGAGTCTGTAAACTCCTGAGAAGCAGCAAGTCTTAGTTTAACAAATCAGTCTGATGAGATAAAGGTCTCTGGCAGCAGGAGGTTCCCAGGGGGGCTGGAGGCCAGGATCTTCTCCCCAACCCCATTTACAAAGGAGTTATTTGGGGACTGAGCTCTTCAACTGAGACTAACTACATCAGAAAACAAAGTTACGATAGAGGTTTTCCTTAACAGTTTAAGAGAAGACCTTTAAGAAAATATATATATACACGTATATATATATATATATATATATATATATATATGACCAGTGAGAGAGGTTTTGAAGTATAAAACTTATAGCTCTCTATGTGGAAAGAAGAACGTTAAGGGGAAATTATGCTCTTGTTAGCATTAAAAAAATACAAGGGAAAAACAAAGTGGAAAAACCAAGTAGTATTACAAGCAACATTACACAACTGTGTGGGACTAAACACACCTAGGGACTCGAGGTCTCTAAAGGTGATAAAATGAAGGACACATATATTTTTGAGCCCCTCCTCCCCTTTTTTTGCCTTAACAACTGAATTTTGTGGATGAAATGGATTCAGGGTTTAATAAAAAGTATAATCAAACACAGACCTATCACTACACCAGTGATCATTAACCTTGGCTGCATTAGGGTGACGAATGTGTCATCATATGCCCGGGATGTTAAACTTATTTTTGAAGGCAGTCCCTGGGATGGTCACTCTACTGCACACCAGGATCACTTGGAGAGCTTTAAGAAAATAATGCCTGGGCCCCATTGTGAGTGTGGGAGGCTCTGAGAGTTTTAAAAGCTTCCCGGGTGAATCAAATGTACAGCCAAGGTTAAGAACCACCACCTGCCATTACAGGCGCAGAAGAGTGTGTGGGAATGGCAAGAATCTTCTGACCGTCCTCGTGCAATCTTTTATACACCCGTCTCAGCCAAGGGTGCCGGAGAGGGGGCAAGGACACTGCCTTGGACGGGAGTGGGTGGCTGGGCCAAGCAGACTGGGTGCAACCTTTGCTGAGCCATGTGACCTTGGAAATGTCATCACTGATACTCGCTGTTAAGCATGTAACGACAATAACCGCTTTACAGGTTCTTACACGTCAACGTTCCTGGCAGGATGCGGGCACAAAGAACATAAATCAGGACTGTTTCACCCCCACACCTGACACAGGCTGAGGTCCTGAAGGGGTGTCAGGGGAGCTGCAGAGCAGTCGTTAAATGGGTGGCCTCAGCGAAGTGGTAAATGCGGATCTGTCAGCGGCTGGCTGTGTTTGGCGATCCTGGTGCATCTTGACCCACGTCAGGTGGAAGGGGTGCTGGGTGCCTGCAGAGGCACACGCATATGTCACCTCACATTCCTCAAAGTACGCCTTCCATCATTTGCTTTTTCTCAGATAACAGATCTGGAGAAGCCGTGTGTCTTTTCCAAGGTCGCGGAGTTGGTCAGCCGGTATCCAATCTAAATTCTTTGCTTTTCTGCTAGCGGGCTCTGTGGGGCTGGGAACTGAACTCACAGACAGCAGCTGCTGCCACTTGGGTAGTGTTCTTACTTCCTGCCTGGGGCCGCTGAGCTGTAGAGGAGTCAAAAGCATGGCAAGTTCCAGGGCTCTTCCTTCTTTCGGGCCTTGTCTTCTCCGGCGCCCCGGCCCCATCCGGCCTCACTTTGGGCCTTGGCACAGGCTCCCGCACTCAGAACCCCCTGAGGCTCCAAGACACTGCACAAAATGCCCTGCGGAAGCCAGGCACTTGGATGTAAGTCCTGGGTCTTGTGCAGCCTTGGTTTCTCTGAGAATTTTCTCCTAGAAAATAAGAAGGAACCCCGAAAATGCTTCTCAAGCAGGGATGTGTGGCAAAGTAATACAGGAGCTTAAAATAAAAAGGAAAAAAAAGAAAAAAAAGATTTCCTAGGACTGAGGTGACCAAATGAATCAGACGGCCTTTTCCCTGAGATGGTCTGAGGCAGGCACTTTATAATTCTTGCCAAGTGATTCTGCTGCCTCACCACCCCACTCCATGATGAGAACATCTGATTAGAGTCTGGGTCCCTTCAGTCCCAGGATGGAATCTGGAAACTGCAATTGGCTGGGCTGCATATGTGAACAAAGAAAATGAAGTCTACCCCAGGCTGCTTGAGAACAACCGAGACTGGGAAGCCGCACTGTGAGGACCTTGTTTGTCACAGCCAACAGCAGAGGGCTTGGCAAAGGAGACATGCCATACATATTGAAGGAAAGAACGAATAAACGAGGGAATGAATGAAAGGTCAGCCTTCATGGCAACGATCATAAAAATGTTCTGTGTTCTTCCTCCTGCCTGAAAACTGGCCCAGATCCTCTTACTGAAAGCAAATACACTATGGGAGATGGAGGTGTTTTTTAAAATTGGTATTAATGAATTTTTAATAGTCCACACTAGTTTGACATAAACATCAAGGGGGAAGCTCAATAAAATACTGCCCTCCTTTGTGTGCTGTTTTCAAAATGCATTTGTAATGAACGTTATCAGCAGAACAAAACTGGGCACACACAAAAGTGTTCTTTTTCAAGGCTATAATACATCCTGGATAAAAAAAAAATCATTAAAAAAAATTCATGCCAGGTGAAAGGAACATGCATATCAGACAATTAAAACAGCCAAACGTTCTACTCGCCTTCTGAAGAGACTATACGGTATTGGTTTCTAGCCTCCATTTGCTGGGCTTCTAGAACCCTTGGCCAGAATCTCCTGTTGTATACACACATCACACAGGCTGGGCTGAACTTCGTCTACGTGACTCGAAGAAAGCTCAAGAGCCACATTCCTATTCTCTCTCCCTTCCTCTAGGAAAGTGCTGCAAAGCTTCTGGGGACCCGTGTCTGGTCTTACTTAATCTTGGTGACTTCCAATCTAAACTTGAGAGAGAGAATCTTTAAAGGTTCTAACACAACATTACAGGTTAGCCGGGTAGGCTTTCTGAAACAGGACAAAGTGCTATTTCACTTTTTCATTAATGTTAGGCTGATGTATTGTTCGTCATCGCACTTTTAAAAGTCGGGGTTGT